>NW_006408576.1:4347115-4364433 GCF_000296735.1 Chrysochloris asiatica
TGATATCCTTCTCCAGTGACTGGTCCCTCCTGACAATATGTCTGAAGTATGAGAGATGAAGTTTGGCCATTCTAGACTCCAAGGAGTACTCTGGCTGCACTTCTTCCACCACAGATCTGTTGGTTCTTTTGGCAGCCCATGGCACTTTCAATATTCTCCTCCAACACAGTAATTCAAAAGCATCAATTCTTCTACCGTCTTCCTTATTCACTGTCCAGCTTTTGCATACATATGAGATTATTGAAAATACCATGGCTTGGGTCAGGTGCACCTTAGCTTTCAAGCTGACATCTTTGCTCTTAAACACTTTAAAAAGGTCTTGTGTGGCAGATTTGCTTAATGCACTACGTCATTTGATTTCTTGACTACTACTTCCATGAGTGTTGACAGTTGATCCAAGAATAGTGAAGTCCTTGACAACTTCAATATTTTCTCCGTTGATAAGAATGTTGTTTATTGGTCCAGTGGTGAGGATTTTTGTTTTCTTTACATTGAGATGCAATCCATCTCTGTGCTCTTTGATCTTCATCAGTAAATATTTTAAGTCCTCTTCACTTTCAGCAAGCAAGGTTGTATCATTTGCATATCACAGGTTATTAATGAATCTTCCTCCAATCCTGATGCCATATTTTTCTTCTTATAACCCAGGTTCTCGGATAATTTGCTCAGCATATAGGTTGAATAAGTATGGTGAAGGAATACAACCCTGTCACACACCTTTCTTAATTTTAAACCATTCAGTGTTCCCATTATCAGTAGGTATGGATTAATTGCTGACATTATGTTGTTTGTTTTTTTGTGGTACTTCTGGTTTCTTTGATCCATATGCCATCCTATGCTGACTTCACTTTTTTGGTTTTTTTGTTTTTTTTCTTGTCAATTTGTTCAGAGTGTTAATGATTCCATACTATTTTTGAATATTTTTTTTCTTGATTTGATGTGGAAATGAATCTATTTTCCTTGAGGTTACCCTATATTTTACTAAGTTCTTTTTATGACAGATTGTTTTATTCTGCGATCTACCTGACCTCTCTACCACCTGGGTCTCTGTTATTATACTTTTCCTTTATTTTGCTTTGTGGCTGTCCTGTTCATGGACTGACCTCCTCAAATCCCTAATTCCAATTATGTAGTTTTGTTCTGTCCTGGACACTTCCATCTCTGGGCTGAGGTCTGGGTGGTATTGTCACATATGTCAGTCTCTGGTTGTTGGTTCTCAGTCAAAAGAACCCCGTTTAGTATGTTTTGAGCACTGGTTTTATGTTTACAAAATTCCTTAATTTCTGTTTATCCTGGAATGTTTGGATTTTGTAGTCATATTTGATTGACAGCTTTGCTGGATGTATGATTCTTGGTTGGCAGTTTTTTTCTTTCAGAGTTTTATATATGTCTCCCTTTGTCTTCTTGTCTGCATAATTTTTGCTGAGTAATTAGAACTTAATCTTATTTGGTTTTCTTTGTATGTAATTTTTTTCCTAGCTGCTTTCAGGATTCTCTCTTTGTCCTTGGTTTTGGAAAGTTTGATTATGATATGCATTGGTGATTTTCTTTTGGAGTCTATCCTTCCTGGGGTTCATTCAGCTCTTGGAAGCGTATCTTCTCACCCTTCAGGATGTTAGGGAAATTCTCTTCCAGAAGCTCTTTGACTATTTATTCTGTAGTTTTTTATGTGTCTTCCTGTTCTGGAATATTAATTAGCCTCAAGTTATTATTCTTCATGTTGTCCCACATGAATCTTAGGCTTTCTTCAGATTTTTTGTTTGTTCTTCTATCTTAGCATTATTGAGAGATTTGTCTTCCAGTTCGTTGGTTCTGGCTTCCATCTATCTTTTTGTTTCTACTCCTTTGCCCTTTCAGTGTGCTGTCCATTTCTGATATTTTGGCATTAATCATCTGGACCTCTTTCTTCAGATTTTTTGTTGATTCAAATGCTATTTTGATTTTTGTTGTCTGTTCCTGCAATGCTTTTCTGACTACTTCCTTATTTTCTTCAGTCTTTCTGTGGAACATTTGGATGCACCTCAATATCATTCTATCATCTCAAAAATGATATTGAGGTGAATTGAGATATTCAGAATTGAGATATTCATCTCAACATCTCCTATTGAGATATTGATGCATCTCAATATCATTCTAAATATCATTCTCTGGAACATTTGGATGCACCTCTATATCATTTGCAATATTGACATATTGATATGTCAATATCACTGACATATGTGACATTCTCAATATCTAAATGTACACCCCTCAGCCAATTCCATAGTCTCTTCACCTTCTAATACCAATCCTAGCTCTTCCTCTTGGTCATTTGTCTGAGCTACTCTGTCTTGCATCTGCATATGAGCAGAAATTTTTGGCTGCTTTTTAGGCATTGCGGTACTGATGTATTTGTGTTAATTAGATGAATGTATAATAGTGTATTCTTAAGAACACTCCAAATTGTCTTCTCTGTTCACTGTTTTTGTGACTCCCTTTAGAGTGATTTTAACAGGTGTTGGCTGAAAACTCTGTTCTGATATATAGCAGCTAGTATTGGCTCATGTCTTTTTTGTTGGGATTTTACAGGGTGCAAATGTGTCTTGGCTGTATGGTCAGAGTTGTTATCTGCTGTTAGGTGAGGCATAAACAGAAACTCTGACAAAAGTAGGAGGAGGGCCAAAATCAGGACTAATTCCCAAAGTCAAACATCATAAGAACCCACCAAGGATTAGTCTCCAAAGCTGAATGAAACTTCTGGATATTTCCCATTTCCACCTTGGGCAAGGGTCCTGAACAAATCTTTCCCCTGGGCAAATCAGAATAGCCATGTTAATAGTTTTACATGTTACAAATCTTGTGGGTGCAACACTGGAATTTCTCTGGTGGTGTGCTCCTGCCCTAATGGAGATACCCAGAACGAACGGAGAGGGCATGACCAGGGAGAGCAACAAAAGTGGTTGAAGGAAAGAAAAATCAAGGGAAAAAAAAACCAAACAGACCTTCACACCTCTATTTCCATAAATTGCTGGGTGGTTTCTGCACTGGGAGCAGACTTGTTGCTGTCCCCACCCTCTGTCTTCCCTAAAGGTTGCAGCCTGCTGGCTGTCCGGAATCAGAAGTCACTCTCTTTATTACCACCACTTCAGATCTCCCAAACAGTAAGTCCCTGAAACATTGGCCTCTTACTTTGCATGAGATTCAGAGTTCTGGGATTGTCCCACCAATTCATTTAGCCTAATTTTCTGTGCTTTTACTGATAAGACTCTGTATGTTCCTCTGTCTATTCCACCAATAAACCAGAAGTCTATCTACTTTTACACTGAATACCCTTTCTGGTCCTAAATATGTTATTCATTATGCTTTGGCAAATGTGTGTCAATTTCCACCAGCACAGTTTACATTGAATTTAAATTTTTCATGAAAATAACCTATAAGGTAATTGTCAAAGTGATTTTTTTCTTGGTAAAATAAGAATATGTCCATAAGGCTAAAAAAACAAATGAGACATCTGAAGATAAAAGTTTTCCCTCCTTTCCCCAAATTTTACCTCTATAGACTAAACCTTTGGAGTGTGAATACATAAAAAATTTCCTTTGAGTGTGGAGAAAGAGACTGTGTAAGTCAACATTAGTATTCTTGTGACAGAGATTTTATAAACCTGAGCATATTGAACCAAGTTACATCATTCCATTGTCTGGATGGAAAACTAAAAGTTCAACACACTGCTTTAAGATAACAGAAATTCAACTAGCTACCTATATATAGAAGGAACTGTTGACATTAGCAAAGATTTAAAAAAAAAAAAAAAGCTTAAATGGAAAATGTTACTAGAGAAGATCGTGCATCCCCAAACATAGTAATAACTGGATCTTTAGAAATTAGATGGTGCACAGTCTTTTTGCCAAACAAAATTAAGATCCAAGAAAAAGATGTAAACTATTATTAGGGAGGAAATATGAAAACAGTAAACAAATTATTAAGCTTAAACTACAGCAACAAAATCCTCTCCCAGCTAAGGCTAAAAGACACAGTTTCCTTACCAGTAACAGATTTTAAGCAGGTGAACTCTCTACAGGGCATATATAACTGTCCCATTTGTGTGGCATAGTGCTATCCACAGAACACTGCAGTGTGTCAGGCCTGAGGCTGTAAGCTGTTTGATAGTAGAGACTACAGCACCAATGCCTTACATTCAGCACTCTCTCAATAAATGTTTGTTTGCTTGTTGGTTTGCTTTTAGATAAATTTATGATACACGCTCTGATATTCAAAACAACTGGTATCAGTAACCTCAAGGATTACTTAGGCACACTGTATTATCTTCTAGTTTTGTTTTTTTGTTTTTTCTCCCAAAACTTATATAACAATTCTGGTAAGGCCAGGAATTGATACAGATTCTGGAGATTTATCCAAAGTTGAATGGAACTTCCACAAAAATGTTAATAACTTCACATTTGAAAGATTCCTTAGTTTTACCACAAGGGATTATGAGACTAAAGGGCATTCAAATTGTGAAATTAACATGTGGAAAATCCAAATTGTTCTCAATCGTCCATGGAATCAGAAAGCATTTACCACGGCTGGGGACCTCCTAAGATCATAACGTCACCATGAACCAAAGGTGGTTCATGCAAATGACTTCCACCATTGCAAGTAGGACCCTCAGCCAAACAAAGAGAAGCTTGCTTTCGGTTAACCTTTTGACTTCTATCCCTTCAAGTGTCCTCTTGTTGTCTATGTTGTTGTTATTGTTAAGTGCAGTCAAGTTAGTTCAGACTCATAGTGATCCTTTATTGCAGGGATGGGGACAATTTTTTCTTCCAAAATTTATAACATCATTCCTGGGTCATATAAAATTATAAACTTAAAAATTAGCCTGATATATTTGGTCAAACATCCAATTAACTCACAACTAACATGACGACTGGACTTCTGGTGTGGCGCTGTAGGATCAGCACTGGACTGAAAACCACAAGGTCAGCAGTTCAAACCCACTTTCTAGTCCTTGGAAACTCCATGGCACTTAACAATGACAACAACAGTGTGATGGCTGGAGCTATGGTTGCCTTGGCAGGGCCACACCAAATGACTTCAAGGGCCTTATGTGGCCTGCAGACCAGATGTTCCCAACCCCTGTTGTATAAGGCTGTACATCTTTGCGAAACAGAGAACCTCATCTTTCTCTGTGGAGTGGCGGGTGGGCATGAACCAGAGACCTTGTGTTTCACAGTCCAGTGCTAATGCTACAGAATCACCACACTCTGTATTTAAGACTTTATAATATATGACTTCCACCTAGATCTACCTCACTCCCCCAAAGTGATCACAGTCCCAAATGACCTTTTTCACTTTTTCAAATGTGCTTCAATCAAAACTCCCACTGACTTAATGTGATTGTTCTCAACTGGGAGGAAATAAATTCTATGATTTGCAGTTTCTACCACACTCTAGGTTAGAAGAGCCAGTAATCAGCAATTTCCTATCCTATTTTCCAAAAGATTCATGGTCCATAACATTGATAATACCAAGTCATTAAAAAACATAAATAGCTACTAATTTTTTAAAAAATGTATCTACTAATTTTTAAACTGAATTCAGAAAAAATAAATTCTAAACATTTTATTTATGTTTTTAATATCCATAATATTTTACAAGGTCATGTTCCAATAAATGCTATAATGGAGAGTTATAAACATTCTAAGAATTAGTATTTAAGGTATACAAATGAATCACTCTGAAAACAATGGAAAACTATTCTTTCATGAGTAAGGAATGATCTTGATAACTATGCCTTAAAAGTAATTGATTGTTTTCTGGAAAAGGGTGTATGAGGTGATGAATTCCAAAGTTGCATCATTAGTATTGCACCATTAAGCAAAGTAATTTGATTTGGCAGAAAACTTAAAAAAAATTATAATTATGTTTGTGTAGATATACATGCACTATACATGTGTACACACAAATTATATACATGTATAAATATATGTAAGGAGCTATGGTAGTGTAGTGGTTACAAATCAGGCTGTGAACCACAAGGTCATCAGTTCAAAACTACCAGCTGTTCTGTGGGAGAAAAATGAGGCTTTCTGCTCCCGTAAAAATGTACAGCCTCGGAAACCCTGCACAGGGTCACTATGAATTGGAAACAACTCCACGGCACTTAACAACAATAACATACATATGTGTGTGTGTGTGTGTGTGTGTGTGTATATATACACACACACACACACACACACACAGGTTTCAATTTACATTAGCTAAGCATTGGCTCAGATGTTCAAATGTCTATTTAAGTTTCAATTCCACCTGTGTCATTTATTAACTATATAATGTTTGATAAATAATTTTACATCTTTTTGCATTAGTTTCCTTCAATGTAAATAGTGGATAAGAATAGGACCAATGTCACTTTCTTTAAGGAATAAATAAATTACGTTGAGCTATACTTTTAGATTAAGGTTGGTACACAGTTTATATTCAAAACTACTTAGCTATTATTATAACAATCTCTAGTTTATATTAATTTATTACTTTGTTGCTGTTGTTAAGTGCTTTGGAGTCAGTTCTGACTCACAGCAACCTTGTATAGGGTTTCTGAGTCGCAGCTGGTGGGTTTGAACCATGAACCTTGTGGTTACTAGTAAAGTGCTTATCCTACAGCACCACATCAGGATTCCAATTTATTACTTTAGTATCATGTAATCCATGTCAATTGACCTTTCTGTAGCCCATTTAGCCTGTTTTATAGAAAAATAAACAGAAACTTAGAAGGGGTATTCCCAAAGGCATACAAACGAATATTTGCAATGACAGGATTCACATCTAAAACAGCATTTGCTAGCTGTTTTAGACTGAACTCTTTTCAAAGAGTTTAATGAACATAAATTTATAAAGTTGGACCTATTTCAGAAGATTCTTCCTCCTGGACACAAGATACACTTTTTTTTCTTTTTACATAGTTGCCATTCATAACACAATTCATGAAGCTTTTTGGGAAACAGTTATTGATTTTATTTTAAGTAAAGTCTTTAGCATGGAAATTGAATGCAGAGTGTGATTTTCTCTTTGGGCTTTAGTTCAGAGGAAATTGGATTTCCTAGAGTGCCAGCTGCAGAGACACCACAGGTGTTCATGGCTCAGCAATCACTGTGGCTAATTGGGACACACTAGGACAAAAAAATGCCCTAAATCTAAATCTTGTTTGATGGCACTTTTATTTCTCCCATAAGAGCAGGCCAAAAAGTCCTTCTTAAGTGGAGATGCTACAGGAAGCTAGTTGCTATAGAAGCCAGAAAATATTATACATGGCGGTTTCAAGAACCAAAAGATAAAGAAGAACTAAGAGTTGTTGAAGTCAGTAGGATTTAGAGTTGTATGCAACAGCTGCTGTTTAGGAATGGTAGTTGGTACTAAAGGCCCACATATTTCTGAATTTGAGCAGTAACTTAAAAATTGGACATAGAAGAGCAATCTTGGAGATAATACATTTGAAACAATGTGCACTAGAAACTAAAATTCAGTCAGTTGAATATAATAATGTTGTGCATTGAGGATAGGAGTCCCTATATATTGCATACAATTAAACTCTAGACTACTAACCAAAAGGTTGACCTTTTGGACCCATCCAAAGGCACTTCAGAAGAAAAGCATGTCCATCTCCTTTGAAAGATGAAATACATGGCCATGAGTTGGAATCAACACAATAGCAACTGGCTTGGCTTTTAGACAGTTGAGTGGAAAAGGTTGCTGGCAGATGAATAACGGATGTTTGTAGTGAATTTCTTGGATTTAAAGAATTTATACAATGAGTCCTGGTGTCAACTGCTAATGGAAAGGTTGATGGTTGAAACCCATCAGTTGCTCCAAGGGAAAAAAAATCTGGCAATCAGCTTTTGTAGAGATTTACAGTTTTGTAAGCTCTCTGGGGCAGTTTTCCCTTGTCCTGTAGTATCACCATGAGTCAGAACTGAATCCGTGGCAGATGGCTTATATAAAGTCTTTCAGTGGGTCATTCTGTTAGTTATATGCTCTACTGGACTGCAATGAAATAGAATAATATAACATAATGCTTCCTTTGGACCACAGATAAAATAATAGTACACATATGCTAAGAAGAGGGTTGTTGTTGTTGTTAGGTGCCATCGGGCTAGTACCAACTCACAGCAACCCTATGCATAACAGAAAGAAACACTGCCCCGTTCTGGGCTAACCTCACAACTGTTGCCACTCTTGAGCCCATTGATGCTGACACTTTGCCAATCCATTTTGCTGGGGGTCTTCCTTTTTTTCTCTGACCCTCAACCTTACCAAACATGATATCCTTCCCTAGTGACTGGACCCTCCTGATATGTCCAAAGTATGAGAGACGAAGTCTGGCCATCCTGGTCTCCAAGGAGCACTCTGGCTGCACTTCTTCCAACACAGATCTGTTGGTTCTTTTGGAAGCCCATGGTACCTTCAATATCCTCCTCCAACACCATAACCCAAACTCATAGAAGAGGGTAAGCCCTTGGTTTTAGTGTGAAACTAAACATACCAGATGACTTGAATGCCTCAATTGTGCCTTAATATCTTGGAATATGTAAATTTCCCCCCTATTTTATTAGTCTTTCCCAGATTAACTAATCTTTCATGATACAATTTTAGAAAGGCATCTTTGACCTCTCTAAACATAGCCAAGATTTCTTCTGTACTCAAATCCTCTGTTTTAAAACACATTTTAGTGTGAATTAGGTGAAGGTTTACAGAGCAAATCAGTTACTCATTCAACAATTCAAGCACGTTTTGTTTCATGTCATTGATTGCAATCCTCACAATGTAACATCCCTTCCTCCTTGTAATTACTGTTTCCATTCCTCCTTTTTTCCTAACCTGTCTGAACTTTGTCCTTGAGCAGAGGCTGCACTTCGAAATCATTTTATGCAGACCTCTGCTGATTCAGTAAGTAGTTACTAAGCACCTAATATAGACCAAGGAATATGCTCAACTTTGAATGTAACAGGGAATAATACAAATTTTGCACTGCAATAAAGAATTACAATCTAACTTGTCTCAAGGTCCTTACCATGCCTTGTGTTTAATTCAATTTTTTAACTCTTTGAGGGCCATTACTGTGTCTCATTCATTTTATACCTTCAGACACTTGAAGAGTGGCTGGCACAAAATAACTGCCAAGCATTGTTGAAAGAATGAGAAACTGATGAATAAACGATAAAGCACACATTTATTCCTTGGTGCTAGTGACAGTAGGAGTCTTGGTGTGGCACTTTAGGGTAAACACTGGCCCGCAAGGTCATTTTAATTGCAAGCTTGGCAGTTCAAACTCACCAGCTGCTCCTCAGACATTGTTGGAATCAATTGGACAGCACTTAACAACGATAGTGTTAACTATAGTGATGAACAAAGCATTGTTTGAGTGTGTGCTTTTTCTTATTACTATATTGTACTCTAGTGTTAACTTGAGAGTCTTGGTGTGGTGCTGTAGGATAAGCACTAGACTGCTAAGCACAAAGTTGGTGGCTCAAAGCCATGAGCTACTCCTTGAACATCCCATACAGGCTGGGCATGATTTGGAACCGACTCATACATAACAACAAGAACAATGGTGTTAACTATTAAATATTTTTATTAGGCTAGGAAATTTACTTGCACTAACTACTGAAACGTAAAAGGAGCTACGAATCGGGCTGCTAACCTCAAGGTCAGCAGTTCGAAACTACCAGCGGTTCCACGGGAGAAAGATGAGGCCTTCTGCTCCCGTAAAGATTTACAGCCTCAGAAACCCTGTGCAGGGTCACTATGAGTCGGAACTGACTCCACGGTACTTAACAACAACAACAAGTACTGAAACTTAAAGGCTACTTGAAATCAGGGATTTGTTTTAAATCTAGATTACAAAAAGACAGGGCTTTCCATCATGTTGTAAAGCAGGCCTTTTTTCCATGCCTGTAGCGTAGTGGTTACGAATCGGGCTGTGAACCTTAAGGTCAGCGGTTCGAAACTACCAGCCGCTCCGCGGGAGAAAGATAAGGCTTTCTACTCCCGTAAAGATTTACACCCTCGGAAACCCTGTACAGAGTCGCTATGGGTCGGAACTGACTCGATGGCATTTAACAACAACAACAGAGTCTCAGTTCAGATGTGGTCTTGGTTACTTATTATTTCATCTCAGGCTAATCACTTAGAGTCCTGGTGTGGCACTGTAGGATAAGCATTGGACTGCAAGATTGGTTTGAATTGCAAAGTCCGCAATTCAAACTCAACAGCCACTCCTAGAAAACCCTTTATAGGTTTGCTGTGAGTCAGAAGCGACTTGAGCGCATTTAACAACAACAACAAGGCTAATCACTTAACCTCTTTGATTTCAGTTTACTTCATCTCTGAAGCAGAATTAATATTTGGCTAGTGCTGGTATGATTGATGTTGTTATTTGTCATCCAGTTGAATTGGACTCTACGTGTACAGGGCAGAACTGATCCATATGGTTTTTAAGGCTTTGCTCTTTTAGAAGCAGATCACCTGAACTGCCCTCTGTGGCTCATCTGGTTGTGTCTGAAACATACTTTCTGGTAGTAGTCAAATGCTTAACTATTTGTGTCATACAGGAACTCTCATAGCAAACCTACAGGACAGAACAGAACTTCCCCATAGGGTTTCTAAGGCTGTATATCTCTATGGAAGCTGATTGCCACTGTTTTTTCTACAGAGCAGTTGGTGGGTTTGAACTCTTCACCATTAGGTTAACAGCTGAGCACTTATTTACTGGGCCACCAAAGGTCCTTCCAAAGAATGAAAGGTAGTTTGTTATAAAATATCAAAGCTAACACACAGGTGCAATTAAGCATATATTCCAACAAACTGAAGCCTCTCTACATTGTTAATATCAACTATGCTATTGGATAATTCTCTAAATCTTTGTATAGTATCTTCCAGTCTCTTATTAAGAACAATGAACTCCTGCATTCCAGAGAAGATTACTTTGAATGAAAAAGGCTATGTGGAACATTCCATACCATGGTTGGTGTTCTACCTAAGGAAACTACAAAAACTGATAACCTTTAAAATACTCAGTTTCAAGAAATTTAAGAGATTGCATCTTCATTCTGATGGCAGGGGAAATCTTTACATTAAGTATTTTTTTTACATCGGCATCATATAAAAATATGTTCTATATTTAAATATGTATATTTCATAGACCAGAAAGGATAGATAAAAAATCTGACTTTTTTTTTCCAATTAGAGAGAAAAAAAAAAAAAAGATTATTTAAGGTAATGGCATATGTTTAAATTGCAATTTCATTGCCATAATGTATGCAAGATTCTACTTCTATCTGATTAAGACATTTAGCCATAACCTAAAGTTTTGCAAAGAGCATGGCTCTCAAGATCTACAGTGACACTGAGGGAGGTTTATCAACAGTAATTGACAACAACCTATGAGAGCCTTGGGAAATGTCAATGAGCCCTAATTTTCCTTAAAGATAAAATGCCCCTTAAATAGAATTAATAATGGAAATAGAATTGGATTATAAAAGAGCTTTGCACAAAAGCTTCTCAGCCATTGCTGAAGGGTGAACAAGACCTATTACTATGGGTTTCAAGTTATTTTGGGGTAATGTCATAATTGAATAATAGAAGACCTGATGTGTGTTGTTGAGTTGATTCTGACTCATAGGACAGAGTAGAACCCCCCCTTAATGTTTTTTAGGCTGGTGTGACGCTGTGGGTTAATGTGCCAAACTGTTTGAACTGCAAGCTTGGTGGTTCAAACTCACCAGCTACTCCTGAGAAACCCTATACAGGGTCGTATGGGTCGGAATCGACTCGACGGCACTTAACAACAACAACAACAATCTTTAAGGGAGGAGTCCTGGTGTGGCACTGTGGGTTAATGCGCCAGATTGCAAAGCCATTTCAACTGCAAGGTCAGTGGTTCAAGCTCATCATCTTCTCCTCAGAAGCCCTATCCATGCTCCCTATGGGTGGGAACCAACTTGACAGCACTTAACAACAACGACAATCTTTCAAGGAGCAGATTGCCAGGTCATTTCTCCCAAGGAATAGCTAGTGGGTTTGAACCACAAACTTTTTAATTATCAGTGCACCATCTCCCCACCAACAATCCCACTGCCATCAAGTCTATTCCCATTCACAGTCATGAAGCTCCTTATAGAAGACCACATGAGTCTATTCTTAGCAACAGATTCTAAACTTTGACTTTATATTGAATTTGCTTATTAAAATTAGAGGATGTTTCTATCTTTATCAAATATCATCACCTACATTCACAAACCTATCTTTGTTTCTTTTAAAAATAAAATGTTCTCAAGAAAATGTACAAAGCATTTGTCTGCATGTAAAGCATTAAAATACAGCACAGAATTTTTACCTTCATGTGGCTCCTTGGATATCCATATGTCTGCTCGACCAAGTGGAATCTTTTCTTGACAGAATTTTGTTGATAATTTGAGAGACATAAACACTTGATTGGATTCAATAACTACATTTTTCCACCTCTTTCACCAGATGTGGTCACTCTAGAGAAGAATAAAAAGGTAGAGTAATGAGGTTGATATTCATAATTAAACAAAACTTCCACATGACAGATATGATTATTGGGAAGATTTTTTTTTTTTTTTTTAATTTGGTTGCTTGATTTTAATGGACTTAAAATAAAGTTGAGTAATAATAATGACGTTTATTATACAGACACTGGGGAAAGAATCAGATAGGGACAGTAGGGATTACTGATGAATACTGCAAACAATGAACATTTGGGAAATCATTCCTTATTGTAAAATCCCTTGCAAAGCTAATTAACTTACTGTTTGTAATATAGAAATTATACAAAAATTTAAACACAGTATCATAAAACTAGGTAAAATTATTATTATTGTGATTGATTTTAAAAGGTATTAAGAATGTATGAAATATTTAGATACTAATTATAGCAAAGAGTAATGGGAAGCATATATATCTGTACACATGTTGCACAACTTGAATTAATAAACACTCATTGCTATGGAGTTGATTTGGACTCATAGTAACCTTGTAAAACAACGTAGAATGGCTTCATAGGGTTTTTTGTTTTGTTTTTAAATATTTTATTATGAGTTGAGGGAAGGTTTACAGACAAGATCATCAGTTTTGCATTCAACAAATCATACACTTTGTTTCATCTCAATGATTGCAATCACCTCCATGTAACAACAGTTTTCCACTTTCTCCCTGTGGTTCCTATTTCCATTCTACACACCTTTCCATCCCTTCTCAACTTTGTCCTAAGGTAACTGTTGTCCTTTTGATTTTGAATGATTGAGTATTCCATGGAGAGCATACCTTAATAGTGCTGTTGTCCCCACTACATAACTGTCTATTGTTTGACTGAACATTGGGTCATGAGGGTGAGTTCCTTTCCAGACCTGAAGGGTGGTCGAGGACCAGAGTCTCAGGTTCCTCCAGTCTCTTTCTGACCAGTAAGCCCAGTCATTTTTCTTTTTAAATGATTTTTGTTCTATATTTTCTCATACTCTGTCTGGGACCTTCTAATGTGATCCCTTTCAGAGCAGCTGGTAGTAATATCCTGGTGCCATTTAGTTCTTCTGGTCTCACAGGCATGCAGACTTATGCTCACATGCTCCATTAGTCTAACTGATTCCATTGGACTAATTGATTCCAAGCATCTTCATCACTCTTCTTTCTTCTGCACATGGAGAGACCAATAGCTGCACCTTTGATGGCTGCTCATGAGTTCTTAAGACCTTAGAAGTTACTTACCAAAGTAATAGGTAGAAAATTGTTTTTGTGGACTATGCTATGCTAATTAGCCATGATGTCCCCTGACACTAAGGTCCTGAGCCCCCAGGCCCAGCAATTCATTGCCTTAAGATGTTTGATAATATCTAATCATTTTGCCCATTGTTTCCTCCACTACTTTCACAGTTCTGTTTAAATATCCATGTATAATATCCTCTTTCAAACTCCTATATTTGTAGGTATACTCCCAGTATTCCTTCCATACTCATTCAGCCTGTGTCTCTGTCCGTGTATCTACTGGCAGAACACTGTTGATCCAAGGTTGTGTATATATCACTATTTACCTCTATCTGCTTTAGCCCCTTTCATATCTCTGTGTCTTCACCCACCTTCATCATTCTTCTTGTGTATTGCCCTCCCGTCACCTAAGTTACTATTTGTCTATCCTCTAGCCAGTGAATTACTCTTCTTTCCTCCCACCCCTGGCAACCATAAAAGAGTGTTTCTTTTAGTATGAAAACATTTTCTTGGTTTTTTACAGTAATGATCTCAAACAATATTTTTCCTTTTGTGACTGACTAATTTCACTCAACATAATGTCCTCCAGCTTCATCCATGTTATGAGATATTTCACAGATTCATCATTTTTCTACCGTTGCCCAGTATTCCATTATGTGTATGTACTAAAGTTTGTTTATCCATTCATTCTCTGATGGGCATTTAGACTGTCTTCATCTTTTTGCCATTGTGGATAGTACTGCGACGAATATCAGTGTGCATATATCTACTCATGTCCTGGCTCTTTTCATAGGGTTTTAAAGTCTGTAAATCTTTATGTAAATTTACTGCTTCATCTTTTCTGTGAAGCAACTGGTAGGTTCTAACCAATAACCTTTCCGTTAACCCACTGTACCACCAGGGTCCTGTCAGTAGATAGCCAAAATATTTCCATTTTTGTCCTTCTCAGTTGAAAAAGATAGTTAATAACCTGCAGTTACAGCCATCTAAAAATTTTTACTAGATCACAATACTCACTAATTAAGAAAATACAAAAACCAAAAATCAAAATACAGCATCTTATTTTAAGTAATAAATTAAAATTTCTTAATTTGTATAACAACTAAATGTACTGTTCAAAATTGAGTCTGTACTGCATAATTTTATATGATTAATATTTATGTAGTGGGCAAACTGATTTTGAATATGTTCTGAGACAGGTACTTACAAAGTAAAAATGATTTGGATGCTTCTCAGTATAGTGTTTTTAGGAAAATGTACACTATATGAAGAATTTCAAATAGACAAATAAAATGTTACAAGTGAGCCAATTCAAAGCAAAACAAATAATTGATTGCCAATGCATTAATAAGACTGATTGCTAAATAATAATCAAATTGCTCCATTTGCTATATTGCCAACACCTTGTTAAAAATCAAACTTTAGAAAAACATTGTTCAAAGTAGGATTACTTTTGTGATTATCCTAGAAATTCACCTCTATCACTGTAAGCATTTTATAACATTCTGTAGCTTCATGACATGCTCTACAAACACATTGGGAAAGGTGTCTGTGGTTTTTTTTTCCCCCCTTCCTCACAGTACATGGAAAGTATAAAGGAGAAAGACCTATAGATCATCCTGCCCACTTCTTGTGAGAGCAGATTTGTCTGAGAATAGTTGGAAAAAGGACAGATTTTTTTCATTAAAGTGATAATCATCTACAAAGCAGAATTTTGTTGACAAAATGAAAGGTTTTATTTGGCGTTTGCTGTCTCTTCTCCATGCTTGCACTCACATTCACAAATCAGGGAGTCTAAAAGTGCCCTTTTCATTTCCCCTGAGGCACATCTGCACTGCTCTTAGCCTCTCATTGAAACTGCTCTTCTAAATATCACAGTGTCTCTTCTCACAGTCTCAGATGACAGGATAATTCAGCTTGTTTCCTGGTTCCCTGCCCTCACATGAAGTTAGGCTACTGCCTCACATTGAGACTCCCTGCTTGTGAAAGAAAATTAGAGTGGCTTTTACATGCAATACGTTTGTCCCACGATGCATTTTCAGATGGAGAGTCTGTTTATTTATAGATTTAAACAATTACTGGCAAATGGACTATAGGAGGTTGTTGTTGTCAAGTGCCACCAAGTTGGTGAGACTCATAGCTCCCCTGTACAGGGTTTCCAAGGAGTGGTTGGTGGGTTTGAATTGCTGACTTTGAGGTCAGCATTCCAGTGCTTATCAAAACTACAGCACCACTCCAGCCAGGACTCCATTTTATCTATCCATCTATCTATCTGTCTGTCTGTCTGTCTGTCTGTCTGTCTGTCTATCTATCTATCTATCTATTATCTATCTATTGTTGTTAAGTGTTGTTGAGTCAGTGTTGACTCATAGTGACCCTGTATAGTGTTTCTGAGGAGCAGTTGGTGGGTCTGAACTGCTGACCTTGTGGTTTGCAGTCCAGTGCTGATCCTACAGCACCACACCAGGAGTCCATGTGTGTGTGTGTGTGTGTATATATATACCAATTGCATAAAGACTGTATCATTTCACCATCCTTTATTCAATCTGTTTTCTGAGCTGGATTATATGAAGAAGAATGCAGCACCAGGATTGAAGGATTAACTACCAGTGGTATGCAGATGATATATCTTTGCTTGTTGAAAGTATTCAGATGATATATCCTTGCTTGTAGCACTTACTGATGATGAAGATTAAAGACTACAGTCTTCAATATGGATTGTACCTCAATATAAAGAAAACAAAAATCCTCACAACTGAACCATAAAACAATATCATATTAAACAGAGAAAAGATTGATTTTGTCAAGGATTTAATTTCATTTGGATCCACAATAAATGCTCATAGAAGCAGCAGGCAAGAGATCAGACAATACATTGCAGTGAATAAACCTGCTGCAAAAGATTTCATTAAAGGGGCAAAGAGCAAAGGTGTCATTTTAAAAACTATGCTGTGCTTGACCCAAGACATGGTATTTTTTAAATAGCCTCATATGCATGGGAAAGCTATACAATGAATAAGGAAAATCAGAGATGAATTGATGCATTTGAATTATAGTGTTGGTAAAGAATATTGAATACACACACTATAAACTGCCAGAAGAGTGAAAAATCTATCTTGAAAGAAGTATAACTGAATGCTCTTTAGAAACAAAGATATCAAGACTTCATCTTACATACTTTGGTCACCAGTCCTTGGAAAAGGGCATCATAATTGGTAAAGTTGATGGTCAGTAAAAAAGAGAAAGACCTTCAATGAGATGGAATGATTCAGTAGCTGCAACAATGATTCAAACATAGCAGTGATGGTGAGGCTGGAGCAGAACTGGACCTCTTCTCTTGTACATGGAGTCACTATGAGTTGGAACCAACCTGGCACCTAACAACTACATACCAGTTTGCTGGCGTCAGCATACACAGACCCTGGATTGATCAGTGGCCCTGTAACATGGACGAAAATCCAATTCCGCAGCCCTCCTCAGGATAGCGAGCCATGGACCCTGAGGGCCAAAGGAAGTGACCTCCTGACGTCCCGGGTTCATTGGTTTTTGCGAACTCACTGGTT
>NW_006408576.1:4364783-4367283 GCF_000296735.1 Chrysochloris asiatica
AAAAGGTTTTTAGAGAAAAACTACCCAAGGTTTGTAAATAAAGTGGAATGGTAAATTCTGGAAATGTTGGATTAGAGGATAATAGTGGCAGTCCCATTAGCATTTAGATATAGATAAATGAAGCCTGGTGCCTGAGCTTTTGTTTGTAAAGTGTACAGAAACAGGTTGGCTCCCTTCAGGAACCTTGCTTTATGTTAAGTATCCTTAAGAAACCGCACGTCGCTGCTCTAGATCATTTAAGCCTAAAAGTTAATATATAACAGCTTGATTGAACCTTTTTTCTGTAGAAATAAGAATGTTAGATTGTTAAGAAAAACTATGAAAATATCTTAAAAATTGTTCCCGTGAATCATGAAGTCCTGTTTTGAATGATTAATCACATTTCAGTTCTGTATCCTATCTTATCTAAAGAATCACATCCTCCCTTTGTGAATTACATCCTTCCTTTGTAACAAATCTCTCCTTGAAAAAAGAAAATAAAAGACTGAGGTAAAGTGAGTACTGCATGCAATGCAAGTCTGCATGTCTGCTGCAGACGAGCTTGCCTGTCAGCTTGCATCAAACTTGTATGTCTGTCTTCTTTGTGTTTGCTTCTCTGTCTCTTTCGCCTGCCAGATTTCCCCACTTTGTGAAACTTACTCTAATGTTGAGGCAGGTCCCAGACACCAGTTGTCATGGAGTTGATATTAACTCATGGAGACCTCATGTATGACAGAATAGAACTGTTTTTAATGGCTGTGTTCATTCAGACCTGGATTTCAGGCCTTTTTTCTAAGACTCATCTGGGTAGATTCAAATTTCCAGTTGTGGGTCAAGTGCTTAATTGTTTGCACAACATAAGGACATATATATTAAGGGGCCAAAAATTCACGGAAAAAAAGGAATAGAAAGATAATATAATTTTTCCATGAATTTTGAAGTCCCCTCATATATTTTGATGCAAGACAATTGGTATGTTGTTGTTGTTAAGTGCCGTCGAGTTGATTCCGACCCATAGCGACCCTGAACAGGGTTTCCAATGCCGTAAATCTTTACGGGAGCAGAAAGCCTCATCTTTCTCCTGCAGAGAAGCTGGAAGTTTCGAACTGCTGACCATGTGGTTCCCAGCCCAATTCGTAACCACTATGCTATCAGAGCTCCTTAAGACAATTGGTATAGGAGTAGGAATTTAACTATAGAATTGTTTTAGGATCTTCAGCTACACTTATGTCCTTAGCTAAAACTGTATCAGTATCTTCCCAATCATTCACCATGCTTTCTTCCAGATGAGAATGTGTGGGGGTTTCTTTGTAGCATTTATTATGTGAAATTTGATTACATATTTTTTTGTTTTGTTTTGTTTTCTAATGTGTGTTGTGAGATAATTTTAGATTTATAAGTAATTGTGACAAGTAATGCAGGGATCCCATATATCTCTTATCCAGTGCCCCTCAATAATATCTTACAAAATTATAGTATATTACCACAGTGACTATAATGAAAATGAATATATTCCACAAATCTTGCTAGTTTGTTTATAGCTTTAACTGTACTCATTTGTGTTTGTGTGCATGTCTGTAATTAAATCTACAAGGGGCCTTCAAATTTTCATGGAAAATGGGCATAAAAGATGATGAAATCTGTTCACAAACTTTCTGAAGTTCCCTTCTAAGCTTTGTTAGCACACGAGTAATTCTTGTATTTACCACCGCAGTCAAGACACAGCATTTTTATCAATCAAGGATCTCAGTGGTATCCTTTTATAACCACACCCACTTCTCAAATTCCATCTTTTACCTAAGGCAATCACTGTCTGTTCATCATTTCTATAATTTTATAATTTCAAGAATACTATATAGATTGAGTCATAACAAATAACCTCTTGGGGTTTGCTTTCCTCACTTAGTATAGTTCTCCGGAGATACAGCCAACATGTATATGTCAATAACTCATTCCTGTGTATTGCTGAATACTATTTCATGCTTCAGAAAATAGGTCTGGGAGTCTACCTCTAAAAAAGTCATCAACTGAAAACGTTATGAAGCGTAATTCTACTCTGACAAATATCAGGCCACCATGAGTAGGAATCAACTTGATAACAACTAATTGTTTAGTTGGCAGTATACCATGGAATGGATGATCCACACTTTGTTTAATACTCTGAAATATCTGGGTTTTTCTAGTGTTTGGTTCCTATGAATAAAGCTGCTGTGAACATTTGTGTTCACATTTTTAAAAATAATATTTTATTGTGGTTTGGTTGAAAGTTTACAGAGCAAATTAGGTTTGTATGTGACAATGTCTACACAAATTGCTAAGTGACATTAGTTACACATTTTCACAATATGTCAACATTCTGTTTTATTGTGTTCCAGTTGCTCTGGTAGCGTAGTGGTTACGAATCGGGCTATGAACCTTAAGGTAAGCGGTTCGAAACTACCAGCCGCTCCGCGGGAGAAAGATGAGGCTTTCTACTCCCGTAAAGATTTACACCCTCGGAAACCCTGTACAGGGTCGCTAT
>NW_006408576.1:4367991-4375956 GCF_000296735.1 Chrysochloris asiatica
TTCCGAGGGTGTAAATCCTTACGGGAGTAGAAAGCCTCATCTTTCTCCTGCAGAGTGGCTGGTAGTTTCGAACTGCTGACCTTAAGGTTTGCAGCCCGATTCGTAACCACTATTAATTTCATTAGGATCCAGAACATAAACTTTGGGATGCCAATTAACTGAGTTGTTCCATGAAACTTAGGTCAGAAGACTTCAAAGAAAACCATTCTCCTAAGGTAATTATTAATGTCTGTGAAGTATGTGTAACTGCATGTGCATGTGTGTACATATCAGTACACCCACCCACACACAAATGCTATCTATACACATGTATGTTTTCACCTGTACCTATCTGTACATATATATGCCTATTGTTGTTGTTAGGAATCATAGTGATTGGTTCTGACTCATAGTGACCCTGTATAGTTTTTCTAAGGTTGATTATCTTTATGAAGCCCTGGTGTGGCCCTGTAGGATAAACACTGGACTGGTGACCAAAAGGTCTGATGTTCGAACCTACCAACCTCTCTTGGAAACCCTATACAAGGTTACTATCCATCAGAACCTATTTGATGGCACAAAACAACAACATATCTTTATGGGAGTAGAACATCTTGTGTTTCTTCCATATAAATATGCCTGTATACCCACATGTGTCACTATACACTTGTTTTTATTTTATTTTATTATAGTAGGCATGGTTGTCAAATTATATATGTCATACTCTTTAGCACAAATATCCTCTTCTCTTGCATGTCTCTTATTGGCATAATTTACTTTGGTCAAACTGTGCTTGTGTAAACATATGATAGATGTATGGTTATTTGTCAAAAAAAAAAAAATATAAAAAAAAAAAGCGGAATCGTTTTCCAAAGTGGTGGTACCATTTTACTTCACGCTAGAAATGTGTTGCTGTTATTAAAGTGTTTTTGAGCTGGTTCTGACTTATAGCGGCCCTGTATAGGGTTTTTGTTTATTTGTTTGTTTGTTTTGTTTTGTTTTGGGTTTTTCCTGTATAGGGTTTTTAAGGAGTGGCTTGGAGTCCTAGTATGGCCCTGTGGGTTAATGCCCTGGACTGCAAAGTCGGTTTGAACCACAAGGTTGGTGGTTCAAGCTTACCAGCCACTTTCTCTGGTTATGAATTGGGCTGTGAACCTCAAGGTCAGCAGTTCAAAACTACAAGCTGTTCCTCAGGAGAAAGATGAGGCTTTCTGCTCCCGTAAAGATTGACAGCCTTGGAAACCCTGTTCAGGGTTGCTGTGAGTCGGAATGGACTCCACAGCACATACCCACCACCACATACAGGATTGCTATGGGGTAGAACCAACTCTATGGCACATAACTACAGCAACAAGTGGGTTTGTATTGCTGACCTTGTGGTTAACAGTCTAGTGTTTAGCTTACATTGCCATGTTGAGGGACTCAATTTCTGTTTCTGCCAAAATTTGATGTTGTCACTATTTAAAAAAAATATATATATAGCCTTTCCCATAAGTGGTCTAAGATGATCTCACTACTCACTGGACCTAGTAAACCCCACAACATCATGCAAATCAAGAAGTTTAAATCCCCAAGTGTTTTTTAAGAACAGTCATGAAACTGCCCAGGCCACCAGAAATATACATACCCCCAAACCACCAACTATCTCAAAGATGTGACTTTGCAGAAGCAATGTGTCCCATTCCAATGTTACATTGGTAGCATTGGTGTGTGTGCACAGGCCACACCGTAGGGTTAGATACAGGGTAATTGACCCAAAAAGAGTGCTGGATTTTGTTGCACATACATGCTTTAAAATGCTGAGAATAATGCTGGCCTTAAAGGTTCATATGTGGATTCTCTGGTCATACAGCTAGTCCAGGAGAACAATGCTCTGAAATGTACCACTGCATTTACAGAGCTCATGGTCGAATCAGCCCCTACATTGATCCTATGAATTGTCCCTACACCAGAAGAAGAGGTTGCACAGAAGGAAAATATATTCCTGAAAAAACAAGAGACATATGGTTTAGGAGCAAATTAAGATTAAAATAAAGTGCAAATAAAAGTAAAAGCAGAAAATAATTTTTTGCCATTCTAGTAAGTAACAAAGAAGTGACTGCAACAATGGACTAAAAAGAAAAGGCTGTGAGGATGGGACAGAACCAGGCAGGTTTCATTCTGTTTACACTGGGTCACTATGAGTTAGAACAGACTTGATAGCACGTACAACAAATAAGAAAAATGGGTATGTAGTGATATCTCATTGTGGTTCTAATTTGCATTTCCCTAATGAGGCTTTCTACTCCCGTAAGGATTTACACCCTCGGAAACCCTGTACAGGGTCGCTATGGGTCGGAACCGACTCGATGGCACTTAACAACAACAACAATGGTTGATGAAATGAAACACTTTTGCATTTGTTTCTCGTGTTACATAATAGGGTGTGGTTTTTTTTGTTTGTTTCTTTATAGATAGTAATCCTTCATTGGATTTGGGTTTGCAAGTATTTTTCTCCAATCTATACCTTGCCTTTTCATTGTCTTAACGGGGTTTTTGACAGGGGAAAAGTTTCAAATTTTGGTGAAACCCAATAGATCACTTTTTTTCTTTATGGAATACATACACATTTGTTTTTGTATTTATTTTCTTTCTTCCCAGCAGAAGAAAATAAGCCCATAATGCAGAGACTTTGCTATCTACCTTATTTTTGTATTCTATTTCTGAAGAGTCTAGAGCAATGCCTGGTATACAATTGATGCTCAGCAAGTATTGGTTGAATAAATAAAAAAAAAAGATAAATGAAGAGTAGTTTTCTGAATAAAATTATTTAAAATAAGTTTCTTTTACTAACACAAGACATAATAAACATAATAAAACAGTACATTGTATTTTACAAAACTCTTTAAAATGCATTATTATACTGTGATTTTCATAATCCCTGTAAAGGCAAATATAGGCCAGATTTAATGCTTCTATTGTTTTAGATGAGCCACAGAAATTTCTCCCAGGTCACATAGTCAATAAGATCTGAGTCTTGTTTTCACTATGATTATTGATGCTCTGTGTTGCTGATATTCTCTTAATATTTAAAAGTGATTGGAGGTAAATAGGAGGAAATAATAATTCATATTATCAAATAACAGGTCTAGAGAACTTACAACTTTAAAGTGGAATAAGAATTATAATCATAAATTAGTTTAATCACAGTTTATAAAATCTCTTGGACTACAGGTCCACATTTGATGTTTAAGGGCAGTAGAAATGCACCTAACCTTATGAATATACCTATCCCTTAAAAGGTTTCAGGCGAGAGCAGCTGAGCACATCTTCTTTTCTGCTCTGAGATAAAGACTTCACAGTTCTAGGAGATAAGTTACTGCTTCTCCCATACTATCTCTGTTCCCTTACTGCAAGTGAGGTTGGTAAAAGGGGGTGTTACTTCTTTTATGAACATTTATTCATGTTAATAACATAAAGTCGTGGGAATATTTTCCTTGGCATTCATTGTTGCTATTGTTGTTAGGTGCCATCAAGTTTGTGCTGACTCATAGCAACTCTATATGCAACAGAATGAAACACTGCCTGGTCCTATGCCAACCTCATAATTGTTGGTACACTTGAGTCTATTGCTGCTGCCACTCTGCCAATCCATCTTGTTGGGGCCTTCCTGTTTTGCCCTGACCCTCCACTATGATGTCCTTCTCCAGAGAGTGATCCCTCCTGATAATATGTCTGAAATATGAAAAATGAAGTCTGGCCATCCTGACTTCTAAGGAACAGAATATATCTGGCTGTAGTTCTTCCAACACAGATTTGTTTATTCTTTTGGCGGCCCGCGGTACTTAAAAAAATTTTTTTAAAAGTTTTTATTGTGAATTGAATGATAGTTTACATGGGACAGCATTGGTTTTATACTCATTGTTTCATTGCAATGATTACAATCTCCTCCATGCATCATCATTCAACAGTATTTGCTTCTATTCATTCTGATTTTTTTTGGGGGGGTGGGGTGGGATGTACACAAAAACACTCAGAAATATATAATCATTTTAAACAACCAAAGCACACATTCTGAAAGCCTGCCTCCTGGCCTCCAACACACAGCCTTTCTCTTTCCATGAGTCTGGAGTCCTCAGCTGCTCCATCTCTCCATGCCCTCTTCATTGCCTTTACCTAAGGTGCCACTGCTTCCTAGATAGGGTCCCGCATTCCGCTTGTGTTCTTCTCCCTTGATGGCCCTAGGTTCCTCTGTTCCTGGACTGTAAGATTACTTCCCCTTTTTGTTACAAAATTTCTACCTTACAATTGTGACAGTCGCAATTAGCCATGACAACAACAACTCACTATTGAATAAGAATCTTATCCCCATCTCCTTTCACCAGACCCATCTAGACAAGATGAAAAGTATTCAGTGGGGAGTCTAATTTCCCCCACTTTCATACTCTGAAAATAAACTCCCTCTTTAAAACTTGTAACCCAGTCACTTAGTGCCTTTAGACCCCCCCCCCCCCCCATTTTAGGTAGCCAATGTCTAAGTTGCCCATCCCTATCAACCCTATATACAGAGGGGATACAATTGATACTTGATGTGAAGCCCCTTCCCTCGCAGTTGGTATTTTGAGCTACTACATCCATAAGTACAGGTCAACTTCATCAAATTGTAGCAATTTACACTTGTTTCCTTGATCAAAAAAAAAATTTTTTTAAATCTTCCTCTAGTTGAGTTCTGATCATCAAGCCATCGAAGCTAGGTTGAATGGGTACTATCTACAAGTTTGGATGTTCTCATGTGCCTCCCCTTGTATCATATCAGCTGGACACTTCACTCTCTGCTCTAGCCTTCCATGGCTATGTCCTTGTCCATGGGCTCAGGAGTCCCCAGGTCTCACCACACTTCAGACCAACCAGGTCCTTTTCTCTTTCTCATCTCCAGGTCAACGGGAGTCTGACACATGTTACTTTTAATAGAAAATAATTTATTGCCTTGAAGTGTTTAAAAGTGAAATCAGAATACATAAAACTCTGCTATAATTTTCAATGTTAAATTGAAATCTTGGCATGCATAGGCAAACACTTTTCAACATAGATTTTCAACAAAATGATGACTGTACTGGTTAAGTGTGATGGTTGATGGTAAACTCAGGGATCTTTTTATTTTTAATAACATTTTATTGTATTTAAGGTGAAACTTTATACCACAAATTAGGTTCCCATTTAGCAATGTCTACACAAATTATTCAGTGACATTGGCTACATTTCACTATTCTCATTCATTCCATTATGGTTGTACCATTTCCAGTACTCTAGTTTCCCTGTCCTGTTACCTTTGCCTCACCTTTGCTTTAGAGTAATTCTTAGTCATTTGGTCTCTTATGATGAAGTTTTAAAGTATGTCATTATTTATAGGTAATATTCTTTACTTTATAAGCTCAATCTTGGTTATATAGCCAAGAGGAATAATTTTGGTCTACAGCTCAATGAGCCCTCTATTCTCAACCAGTCTACAAAGTCTGGACATTTTAAGAATTGAGTTCTATCGATGTTTTCTCCCCTTTTATTAGGATAGTTGGTAGTGTTTGTGGTAGTCTTTTGGCCTCAGGGTTCCTGTACACCAAGGATGGGGAACATCCAGTTAGAGGGCCATGCATGCTGTTGTTACTAAGTGCAATTGAGTTGGTTCCACCCCATAGCAATCCTGTATAAAGTTTTTAAGGAGCTGCTGGTGAGCTTGAACCACCAACCTTGTAGTTCAAACCAACCTTGCAGTATAGCGCATTAACTCATAGGGCCACAAAATAATTTGATCTGGTCTACCAAGGCAACCACACTTACAGCCTCTTCTGTTGTGAAGTACAGTCAAGTTGGTTCTGACTCCTAGCGACCCTTATAGGGTTTCTGAGGAATGGCTGTTGAGCTTGAGTTGCCGGCTGCAGTTCAAGTCTACCTTGTGGTCTAGTACATACTCTATAGCACCACCCCAGGACTACTAAGCTTTACGCTGTTGTTATTATTGCCAAGTGCTGTTGCGTCAGTTCCAACCCATAGCAACCCTTATAGGGTTTCCAAGGAGCAGCTGGTGGCTTTGAACTGCCAACCCAGGTGATTAACTCCTTCTTAAATGTCTTACTGTTTATATATATATATATATATATATATGGATTCATGTATATCAATAGCACATATGTACTATACACTCTATATACATGCATGGAACTGCACAGCACTTCTTAAATGCTCCTTTATATAAAATAATCTGATAGTATCTCAAAGATATTGTTAGTTTTCATTGAAAATTATATGCAAATTCCAAGATTTGTACAGAGCCTATGTTACTGTTGTTGTTAAGTGCCACAAGTCAGTTCTGACTCATAGAGACCCTGTATAGGGTTTCCCTGGTGTCTGGTGGGTTTGAACTGCCAACCTTGTGATTAGCAGTTTAGTGCTTATGCTACAGCACCACAGAGCCTATTTGTTGTTGTTGTTGTTAAGTACCTTTGAGCTAGTTTCAACCCATAGCAAACCTGTATAGGGTTTCTGAAGAGCATCTGGTGAGTTTGAACCTCTGACCTTATGGTTCAGAGTGACTTTGCAGTCCTGCACATTAAACCACAGTGCCACACCAGAGCCTATAGAGTCTTACAAAAGTCACTCTTCTCAGGTTTTCAGCTTCAGAAATCTTCTAAGAGATGAGGAGTGAATACTGATCCTCAGCATCATAACCTTTACCTCTTTCTCCTCCTGCTGCCATATCAAAAAGAAGGTGAGACTGGGCCAAAAAAAAAAATCTATTAAAAATTTTTTTTAATTTATCATATATGGCAGCATCAAAACCACAGTCCCAATGATTAGCTAAACATTTTACACAAAAGCATGAGAAATCACAGATATGCCATAGTATTATGTTTAGTGTACAAATGTAAGGTGTTTCTGTTTGTCACTCTGCTCACACTTCCTACCCTTCTTCACCTTGCTCTATGTTACTTTGCTTGGACTCTGTACTCTTTAGCCAATAAGACACAAGAGCAGAGGCTCAGAAATGGAAAGAAAAAGAGGTCAAGTTTTTTGTTCTATGCTAGCTTCTCTCTCCAACTGGGGCAGGAGATGGTTGCGCACTTCCATGGAATGCCACACTGTTTTCCCGCAGCCCTCATTTGTAGCAGTAGTTTTAGTTCCTGTGCTTGCTGCTGTAACAAAAAAAAAACCCCCAAAACTACTGTTGTTGAGTCAATTCCGACTCATAGTGACCCTTTGTAGGGTTTCTGAGGTTATAAATATTTATTAGAGCAGAAAGCCGCATCTTTCTCCAGTGGAGTTGCTAGTGGACTTGAACTACTGACCTTGCAGTTAGTTGTCCAATGAGTAACTTACTACAACACCAGAATTCCTAATCCCTGTTGTAAACAGATCCTTTATTAATTCATCTTAAGTCACCCCTTTGAACATGCCATCTGTTTCTTGCTGGAACCCAAACTGATAATACTAAGTCTGATTATCTAATTGTAATGTCTTCATAGCAACTTCACTCTCCTCTACCTTCATTGCAATTATGTTTAACATAATAAACTAATCCTTAAAGGTTTTTTGTTGTTTGTTTTTTAATTCTAGAGGAAAGAAGTCATCCTGGTATAAATCCTAGTGTAGAGCAGGCCCTCAATCAAGGTATATTTACTAGGATCCTGTCTCCTTTAGGAATAAAAGCAGTAGATTGAGTGTTAAAAGGGGCTTCAAAAAGCTTGTAGGAAAATTCCATTATGTCTCAATTCTATTTTTCACAGAACTTTTGAAGCCCTTAGATATGAGATTTTCAGATCTAACATAAAAAACACTGCTACTTTTGCCTACTTTCCAATTAAGAATTGAATAAGTATTTTATTAATCCTATATATGAAACTACCAGCCGCTCTGTGGGAGAAAGATGAGGCTTTCTACTCCCGTAAAGATTTACACCCTCGGAAACCCTGTACAGGGTCGCTATGGGTCGGACCTGACTCGATGGCACTTAAC
>NW_006408576.1:4376056-4393835 GCF_000296735.1 Chrysochloris asiatica
CACACTATATCTCTCCACATACAACAAATAAATGTTCATCCCATGTACACTGATAGTAATTTTTTTGGGGGGGGGGTAATTTACTATCATAAATTAAATAAAATTAAACAGGCAGAGCCTGCTGGAGAACAGCCAGTCACCAGGTCACTTCTAAATGCTGGAGGCTCAGGATAGAAAAGTGTGTCTTTAAGGACATGAACTAGTGTCTACTGTAATCTATATATATCCCCAGAACTGGAACCACTGTAGACAGGAATATTGATAAATATAATGAATAAACCAAAGAAGTTCTAAGGAAACAAACAAACAACCTCTGCCCATCATTTTATGGCTGGCAATCAGTTCCTAGGCATGTTAAATAACATGGCACTGAGGAAATTCTGGTGTGGTGTTGTGGGTTAATGCGCCAGACTGCAAAGCCATTTGAACTGCAAGTTCAGTGGTTCAAGCTCACCAGTCACTCCTTGGAAACACATTGCAGGGTTGCTATGGGTCGGAACTGATTTGACAGCACTTAACAGCAACAAGGAAGGACTACAGCTTTCTGGAACAACTTTTAAGTTAGTCTTTAAGTTGGAACCACTGCGTGGTTCTGCAAATAATCTATTTAACAGAGTAGATGATAAAGAAGTGATTTTAAGTAAAACTTAATTTTATATTGTTGTTGTTGTTAAAAGTTGGTTCTGACTCATAGCAACCATGTATAGGGTTTCTGAGGAGTGGCTGGTGAATTTTGAACTGCTAACCTTGCGATTCAAACTGACTTATCCTACAGCATCAAACCAGGACTCCAAGTTTAGATTTGAGTATTATTAATGGTTGGATTTTCAAACTTATTTTAATTTCATCTTCATTTATATTTATAATCTATGAAAAGATTTCTATTTTCCCCAATTAAACAATGGGTGTGTGGTATTTAATTTACTTAAAATTAGTTATATAGTAAAAAAAAAAGCATTATTTTTCAAAAAACTGAGTAATGAAAATATATCATGGATGATTTTCAGAGTGATTATACATTAAGAAAAAGTTAAAATTTAATGATGTATTTTGTTATGAAGAAATCCACACATTGACTTTGATTTAGAATTTTTGTATTTGGAGCTAAAGAAAACAGGACTTGTTCATTTTTCCTCTGCTTCTCTATGTCTCTTTGTTTCCATATGATAAGGCAGAAAAGAATATTTCAGGCTGATATTTGCCAATGCTTCTCCATATATGATATATTTTATGTGGGACTATTCCTTTGTCTCAATACACAAAAAGTCTACTTTGGATGTAACTTTCACTCTGTGTTGCTTTTTCTACCATATTAACATTGATTTTAAATATTAAATTGTTAAGTGCCATTGAGTCAGTTCTAAATTTGTTTCCAAGGAGCAGCTAGTGGCTTTAAACAGACGACCTCGTAGTATGTAGTCAAGTGCTTACCCTATAGTACCACACCAGGAAATAAAATAAATTAAAGAAGTAGTGACTTGTAATTCAAGAATTTTATTCATGAGACTGTAACATACAGAACTGGGACAGATAATTTTGAGGCAAATCTGCTCTTTGCCAATTTGAATGTTATTATCAGTTTCCTTATGCTTCTTGCTTTTATTACTGACTCATTATGAATATATGGCTTAAATTGCATAAGATTCTGCATGAAAGAAATTTCAAAACTGCAGATGGCCCGGAAGAGACCTAGCAGCCAGTGCAGTTTGGCTGAAGGATATACTGAGTGACCGAATTCTGAGCTGACTCAATTGACCTCAGTAATCTCCCGGACCACCAGTAAACTAGACTCCTCATTTCTGAGACCAGGAAACAGTTCTGTTTCTAATGAGAGATAAATCTATTTTATCTAGTTTTCAATATAGAAGTGGAAGCAGCTGTCTCTAGAGCTTTGTTAACACAAACCCTCTTTTAACCATTTTGTAAACTTCTGAGAATTCATCAACTACATGTGGGAAAAAAAAACACGTCATCAAGAAATAAGCCTTTGAAAAGAAATGTGAATAAGATTCTTATGACCCAATAGTGAGTAACTGTTATCATGACTAATTGAGACTGTCACAACTGTAAAGGTAGAAGTTTTGTAAAAAAAAAAGGGGGGAGTAGTTAATCGTACATTCTTGTAACAGAGGACCCTAGAACCATCAAAGGAGAAGACCACAAGTGGAATATGGGACCCTATCCAGAGAAGCAGTGACATCAGAGATGGAGGCAGAGATGGGGACATGGAGAGATTCTAGATTCATGGAAAGAGAGGGACTGAGAGCTGATGGCCAAGAGGAAGGCTTGCAGAATGTGCCCTTTGGTGGTTTAAATTATTATATATGCTCGAGTGTTTAAAAAGAGAGAAATACTGTTAACTGATGGTACATGGAAGGGATTATAATTATTGTAATGAAACAAGTATATGATTTGTTGAATGTAAAACTGATGATCTGCCCTGTAAACTTTCACTCATATCACAATAAAAACTGAGAAAAAAAAAAAAAAAAGAAGAAGAAGAAGAAGAAGCCTTTGACTCTAGACTCATGGAAAGAGAAAGACTCTGTATTGGGTTCCAGGTGCTGGTGGCCAGGAGAATGTGCCTTTTGGTTGTTTATATTATTATATATTCCTGAGTGTTTCTGTGTACATCCCTTGCCCCCCAAACAAAATTAAACAGGGAAAGGAAGCAAATACTGTTGAATGATGATGCACAGAGGAGACTGCAATCATTTCAACGAAACGATGGTGTAAAGCCGATGTTCTCCCATGTAAACTATCACTCAGTACACAATAAAAACTTACAAAAAAAAGAGAAAGAAACCTTTGTAAGTTACTAAATGTATTTATTACCAGAAGAAAGGAGAGGAAAAAGGAAACTGAAGAATTTAATGGGCTTTTTATTCCAAAGAGAAAATGTGCAACTGCATGCTATTTTATTCCCTCTTCCTGACCTGCTATTCACTCAATGGACCCTGAGATATCTAGGTTCCAGGAAATACTTCTTATGAATTCCAGAAACTGAGAAAGTTCTGTAGCCAGTCTCCAGATTGTGGTCTGACAGGCTGCAATTATATGCTATAATAATGAACAACAGGAAGTATAGTTTAAAAAAATAATGTGTTTTCATCAAAGCTTTATATGCACATAGTTTGAGTCAAGTAGCTTTAGATGGCTTGTTATGAAAAAGCAATCCGCCATTAACTCCCCCATTTCATTTCCAACTTCCCAGAGGGAAAGAATTTCAACTCTTTAAAACACTTTTTTTTTTTCCTGGTATGTTTCCACATTCCTATACAAATGAATATTTCATTACCATTAATGATTTCTTATCATGAAGCATTATCTATTAACTTCCCACTAAGGAGAAGCCTAGGAGAGCAGTGGCTGTATACGATGAGCACTAGATAGTGAACCACAGGTCCATGGTTCGAGCCTACCAGCAGCATCCGAGGGAGAAAGATGAGGCTTTCTGCTTCCATGAAGTCAATTGAAAGCCTCAGAAATCCTACACAAAGTTGTTATGACTCAGAATCGACTCCATGGCACTTAACAACAAGAAGGGAGTGCATGATGGCTCAATGGTTAAATATTTGGCTGTTAATCAAAAGTTCAGTGGTTCAAACTCACCAGAACTCTGCAGAAGAAAAGACCTGGTGGGCTGCTCTAAAAGATTATAGCCTAGGCTATAATTATAGCCTAGGCAATCCCAGGGAGCAGTTAGTTCTACTTTGGTACATGGAGTCACTGTGAGTTGCGGCTGGACAGCTCACAAAAACAATACAACAAGGGAATAGAGATGTTGCACATCTTAGCACACATATACCCTTAATCATTCCCATTTCTTAAACATTTTTGCCTCCAATATAGTTATATGGAATATTTTGCTAGATTATTGTTTAATCTTTCATTATTATAACTATGAACATACCATTGCCAGTGAAAGACTATGTTAAACTTTGGTTACATTTCTTTCTGTAGCCACACAATTTTCCCTTTCTGGAATTAATCACTGCTTTGTGTGCACTGTCACATTTTTCTATGTGTTTATCATAAATTCGTTCACAGACACTCTAGACACATTAGATAATCTCTCATAAACAAAGGCATAAGGTATGCATATTATGCCCTTGAGGCATGTGCTCCAATCTGGCCCTAAAGCAATTCATCTCCAGGCCGGCTGGAAAGCCCTTTCCTTCTTCCTTGTCTTGTATCTCCTGTTACTGCAGCACTCCATGCAATTTTCTTTCTTGGTTTACTTCCTCTTTTTGATAGAAGATATCATCCTATAGTTTATATGGAAAAATTCTTGGAACATAATTTTCTTGACTATTTGCACATCTTAAAATGTCTATTTTTGCCCTGACATCTAAGTGACATTTGCCTAAGAAATTAGATTTATAAATAATTCTCTCTTAGATTTTTGAAGAAAATATGAAATTATATTTTACTTGCTGTGGATCCTTTATATTAATCTTTTTTTTTTCCCTCTAGATTCCCAGGTCCAGAGTTATTAGGATCTTCTGTTTCTAGTATCTTGATATTTTACAACAATGTGTAGGTATGTGGATTTAGTTTTCTTCCTTATGTTTGACACTATGGAGTTTTCAGGAACACTTTCTTGACTTATTTCTTTAATGAGTCCTTCCTCTGTTTTTCCTCTGTTCTTTCTTTCTGGAATGGCTATTATTCAGATGATGGACTTCCTGGACAAATCTTTTCATTCTATCTTTCCTATTTATTTCTCTTGTTGTCTTTCTATTCTACTAAATGATTACTTCATGTTACTTCTTCACCCTTTCAATGAGGTATTTACAAAATATTTTATTATTATTTACTGAATGCAATAGTATTTCCCTTAACTCTTGAAGAAGTAAATGGATGATTTTTTTTTTCTTTTTGTATTGTCTCCATTTCTTCCAATTTTCCTTCCTTCCTTTTCTTTTTTTCCCTTTCCTTTCTTATTTCTTTCATTGTTTTTTCTCTTTTTCTTTTTCCTTCCTTCTTCCCTTTATTTCTTTGTTTTGACTTCTTTCCTATTTAGGGGATTGACTCAAACACTTGGAGGGAGACCCATGGCGGTCTGCTCATCCTCAGTGGAGGCAGCATCAGAGAGGATACTAACAGCACATTTATGTGGGCAGGTCTTGCTGCCTATGAACTTCTCCATATTATGCTTTGCCTGAGTTCTTCTTTTGGGGTACCCATGTCCGCTGAGAGCTGTTAGTTGTTGTCACATTTGTTCTGAGTCATAGGGACCCTGTGCACCACAGAAAAAACACTGTCTAATCCTGCACTATCCTCATAGTCATTTCTATGTTTGAGTTCCTTGTTGCAGCCATTGCATCAATCCATTGTGTTGAGAATCTTCCTCTTGTTTTCCTGCTTTAGCCTCACAATCATTGCTGTGTGTGAGGCATTTGTTGCAGCCACTGTGTCAATGCATCTTGTTGAGGTCTTCCTCTTTTTCACTGACCCTCAACTTTACCAAGCATGATGCCCTTCTCCAGGGACTAGTCTCCCCAGATAATATATCCAAGGAAGCAAGAAGAAGTTTCACTATCCTTGATATTAAGAGTATTCTGGTTGTACTTCTTCCAAAACAGAATTTGTTCATTCTTCAGTAGGCAGTCCATGGTATATTTAACAATCTTTACCAACTCCATAATGCAAATGCATCAATTTTTCTAAGGTTTTTTTTCATTGTTCAGTTTTTTGCATGCATGTTGTTGTTGTTAAGTGCTGTTGAATCAGCTTTGATTCATTGTGACCCTGTATAGTGTTTGTGAGAAGTGGTTGGCAAGTTTGAACTGCTGACCTTGTGATTCAAACTGACTTTGTGGTCCAGTGCTTACCCAACAGTGTCTCACCAGAACTCCATGCATATGCGGTGATTAAAATGACCATAGTTTGGGTTAGGTAAACCTTGCTCCTCAAGGTGACATCTTTACTTTTGAACATTTTAAAGAGGTCCTTTGCAGCAGGCTGTCTAATGTAATAATTCACTTGCTTTTTTGACTGCTTCTTCCATGGATGTTGATTGTGGATTTAAATTCAATGAAATTTTTGACAACTTCAATATTTTCTCAATCTATTTTTGTGCTGCATTTTGGCTTATTTTGAAGATTTTTATTTTCTTTATGTTGAGCTGTAATCCATGCTGAGGACTGGAATTTTTGATCTGCATCCGTAAGTGCTTCAAGTCCTCTTTGCATTCAGCAAGGCTGTTTGTGTGATTCACATATCACAGTTTGCCAATGAGTCTCTTTCCAATCCTGATTTCATCAGTAGTTAAGAATCAGATTATGGAGCCAAATGCCATGTTCTTTTTCAAATGGTCCATCTTCTCAGATTATTTGCTCAGTAATTGATCATCTGTTCCACAGTTGGACCTGAATTTGTTCTGACTGATGATACTGAGTTTTCCATTGTTTGTTTCCACAGATGTAGTCGATTTGATTCATGTGCATTCTATCTAGTGAGATCCACATGATAGTCACCATTTATATTGTTGAAAAAAGGTATTTGCAATAACTAAATTATTAGCCTTGCCAAGTTTTATCATGTGATCTCTAGCATTGTTTCCTTTCTATTAGGAAGATGGCTATTTTTCAGCAGAGAGTGGTAGTTAAGAATCAGAGTCTGGAGCCAAATACCATACTTTTGCATTTCCAATTCTTGGCAGTGTGTCCTTGGCAAGTAACTCAATCATTCTCTATATCATTTCCTTCACTTTCAATGTGAGGATAATAACAGTATCCACCACAGAGAAATTAGAATACGACAACAACAAACCATATCCTTGGGATTGTGCCTAGTATATTGTTGCTATTGTTGTTGTTTAGTGCCACTGAGTTGGTTCTGACTCATTGTGCCCCTGTATAGGGTTTCCAAGGAGTGGCTGGTGATCATGAACTGCCGACCTCCACCGTGCCACACCAGGATTCTGCCCAGTATAAAAGTGGTTTAAAAATAAATCAATTGATAAGTAAACACTGATAGAACACCTGGATTTGCCTTTCACCTACAGGATATCCACTTGGGAAACAGAAGAAGGTATATTTTTAATGTACATAAAGAATATACAGTTGGCCCTTAAACAATGTGAGGATTGATGGTGCTGGAATCCTGCACATTTGGAAATCTATGTATATTTTACAACAGACCCTTGAATAATACAAGTTTGAACTGCACAGGCCCACATATACTGGTTTGTTTTTTGTTTTTTGTTTTTCTGTAGTCATCACTGTGAGCTCAAATATTGTGAATATTTGCTTAAACTGCTGCTTGACACTCATCATCTTTCATGAATAATGCCTCCAGTTACTCTCCAGAACTGCTCATGCAGAGATGATGAGCGGGTCTCACAGGATATATTAAGTAGATATTCGCAACACATGAGCTCACCAAAATAGCAACAGGAAAAAATATCCACATATAAATGGATCCATGCAGTTCAAACCCATGTTGTTCAAGGGTCATCTGTACCAATGAACTAAAATTAAATAACAAAAGTATGCAAAATTCAATAAAAGAATAATCAGAAAATAGAAACAGGCATTTCAACAAAGGCTAAATGCCAAACCCACTGTCATAGAGTCGATTATGACTCATAGCAACCCCAAAGGACAGAGTTGAACTCCTTCAGATTCCCCAGACTGTAAATATTTGAGGGAGCAGACTGCATCAGCTTTCTTTCACAGAGCAGCTAGCAGGTTTGAACCACCAACCTTGAAGCTAACGGCCCAATTCTTAACCTACTGTAACACCAAGGACCCTTAGAAGAAACACATTTGCCATAAATACATGACAATATTCTCAACATTTTTTTTTACCAAATAATGTGAAGCAAGCCTATGAGGTGATACAAATTTCCTCCCATTTGATTGCATTTTTTTTAAATCAGATGATATCAAGTGCTGGTGAGATAACAAATTAGAAATTTCCTAGAGAAATACTTGTATATCCAGAGACTAGAACCAAAGAATCCTAATACTTGAAAGCATTTTAGAAGTTACCCAGTCCAATGAATTTCACACTGTGATCTACTATTTCTTTTCCCTTTTTTGGCAGGGGGGTGGGGGTGGGTGGGAATATATAGGAGTAAGAAGTTAGGGGTAAGATTATAGCTAGGTCTATGACTTTATATAGTATCAGGGTTATAGTTAGGGATAGGAATAGTGTTATGGGTTGGGTAAAGCTTGAGCTAGGATGAGGAGTAGGGCTTGATCTAGATTTATAGATACAATTAGGTTTATTGCTATTCGTATATGTAAACTTGGCCTCACTTTCAACCAACTGAACTAACCCTCATACTTCACAAATTCTTCTTCATTTTTACTTGCTGCCTGTGAAACTTTTAAATCATTGAAGAGACTTTGAGTCTTTTCTTGAACTAAAGTAAGGCTAAATGAGAACAATATGCACTTGTCCTGACTTACTTACAAATTTGATTTAATGACTTAAAGACACAATTAGGAATGGATCTCGTTCATAACCTGTAAATTGCCTGAAGAACATTAAATCTACATTTATTTAGGATTTGTAGGCTCATACACCAAATTTTAGTTAATATAAAAATATACAGGATCAGTTGTATATTCACTTCAGTGAATAATTTGCATGAAGCCAATAGAAGCAGACAGTATATGGACCTAGGTGTCAGCTCTGATCTTGTTCTGTAAGTTAGGTCCAATTCTGTGGTCTCTAATTTGCTCATCCTATAAAACAAAAAGGAGCTCTGGTAGCGTAGTGGTTATGAATCGGGCTGCTAACCTCAGGGTCAGTAGTTTGAAACTGCCAAGTATTCCATGGGAAAAAGATGAGGCTTTCTGCTCCCATAAGATTTACAGCCTTGGAAACCCTGTACAGGGTCACTATGAGTTGGAACTGACTGCACGGTACTTAACAACAACAAAAAAATGAAAATGCTGGTCTAAAACTATGGTTTTCATACATTTTAGTGATAAAGCTCTTTTTTCATGTGGGATGCTCTTTGTAGAAAATGATACCAATTCAGTTCTGATTGGGAATATTGCTGATCACAGAACACCAGCTCATCTCCATCCTTTCCCTATGGTGGCTTCAGTATCTCTTCAAACCATTAAGAAATCATAGATTCAATCAAATGCATTGAAAGGGCAAAGAAATAGAACTGACTTAATGGAAAGCTGAATTAGTGACCTTGAAGACAAATATCTCAATGTTAATCTGCGACAGAAACAATCAAAAAAGAACAAAAAATTCTGAAGAAAACTTACACATTATGTGGGACACCATCAAGAAGAATAATTTATGTGTGATTGAAATTCCACAGCAGAAAGAGATAAAACAAAAAACAAAAAACCCACAGAGAAAATTGTCCAACAGTTGTTGCAAGAAAAATTTCACATCATCAGGAAAGGATAGAAGACATATATTCAAGAAGCTGCATGAATTCCAAACAGGACAGACCCCAAAAGAAAATCAGTAAGACATAGTATAGTCAGACTTTCTAAACCTATAGACAACGAAATAATCCTGAGAAAAGCTCATGAAAAACAAAGTTACCTTCAAGGAAAAACTAATAGCATTAGCCTGGTTTTCTCAACAGAAACCACAGAGGTAAGAAAACAATGGAATAACACATATAAAACTATGAGAGAAAAAAAATTGCCAATTAAGAATCATATACCCAGCAAAACTGTCTATCAAATATAATGGTGAAATTAGGACATTTCCAGATAAACATATTTAAAATAATTTGAAAACAAAACAAAAACAGACCAACCATACAAAAAACACAACAAAAAACTCATGGGAATTTTGGGACAGAGAACTAACAACAGAAGACAATTTGGCATATGTTGTTGTTATGTGCTGTGGAGTTGGTTCTGACTCATAGCAACCTGTACAGGGTTTCCAAGGTTGTAAATCTTTATGAGAGCAGAAAGCCTCATCTTTCTCCTGTGGAACAGCAGGCAGTTTCGAATTGCTGACCCTGCGGTTCGCAGCCCAATTTTAATCACTACACTAACATACATAAAATATCACCCAGAAAACAACCCAGATATAGAAGTATACAAAGGAAAACAAACCTACAAGACTGAAAATAGGGACCCAAAGATATTAGTTTGCAACAACAATAACAACAAAGAAAAAACACAAAGTAAAAATTGTTGTTGTTGTTGTTAAGTGCCTTCGAGTCGGAGCCGACCCATAGCGACCCTGAACAGGGTTTCCGAGGGTGTAAATCCTTACGGGAGTAGAAAGTCTCATCTTTCTCCCGCGGAGCAGCTGGTAGTTTCGAACCACTGACCTTAAGGTTCGCAGCCCGATTCGTAACCACTACGCTAGGTTATAGTATATTTATAGAACTTACAAATGAAAAAGAAATCAAGCCAATTTCAAGAATAAATGAATAGCAATATATCTAACTGTACCTCTAAAATTGAATCAAGTCCTACTCCTACGCAACCCCTACTCCTAGCTCTAGCCCAAGCCCTAGCCCCACTGTAAGCCTAACACTATAAAAAGGCCAAACCAACTGCCATACACTTGATTATGACTCATAGCAACTCATAAGACAGAGTAGAACGTTTTCAGATTCCCCAGACTGTAAATATTTAAGGGAGCAGACTTCCTCATGTTTCTCTGATGGAACTGTCAACTTGCAGTTAATGGTCCAATGCTTAACCTACTGTAACACTAGGGACCCTTAGAAGAAACACATGTGCCATAAATATATGGTGATTTTCTTAACAATTTTTGGTTAAAGAATGTGAAGTAAGTCTATGAGGTGATATAAATTTCCTCCCATTTGATTGCTTTTTTTTTTTAAGTCAGATGATACCAAGGGCGATCACAGATTGGCAGTTTCCTAGAAAAATACTTACATATCCAGAGAATAAACCAGAGAATTCTAATACTTGAAAGCAACCTAGACACTATCAAGTCCATTGGATTTCATACTTATTAGACACTGTAGGATACGCACTGAACTGCTAACCACAAGATTGGCAGTTCAAACCCACCAGATACTCTAATGGAGAAAGGTGAGGATTTGTGCTCCTATAAAGATTTACAGCCTTAGAAAACTTACATAGGGTTGCTATGAGTTGGAATCAACTCAATGGCAGTGGGTTTGGGATCTACATTTTCCAGAATTGAAGTTTATATACCCTTTCAAGGTAATCCATCTATCTTTTCAATTCCCAATCAGTCCATCCCTTCTTTCACCATGCATGTATGCATCCTTTCATTCATTTGCTTGTCCATCCTTCTCACATCTTTTGATCTATCTCATGTCAGGAGGTTCTCTCCTAGGTACTGGATACTTAGCATGGAATAAATTTAGTTCTGATCTTCAATTAGCTGATAGGAGATTATGTTCCTGAAGTACTGAAGGAACATTTGAAGAGCTGCCAATAGACACTTGTGTCTAGATATTAAGCTATATTATGTTTCTTGCAATCTCTTTATGGAATTTGATGTTGACTTGATATACTTTTTCATTGAAAGCAAGATAAAGAACTCTGAACTGTACCTGTCTAGATATATGTTCGTATTTACTGTATCAACTCTGTTAGGCATTGAAAAATTATGACATCCTCTCTCAAACCTAAAATATTAAAAACCAAACACCAGTTTTAATAATACATTAACTTAAAAATTAGAAAAAAGATGATATAAAAATATATTTCATACACAAAGAAAAGCATCATGCATTAAATGAACACTAGATTTTAGTTCTGTCTATAAGATTATTTATTTGTATATCTGTGGAAAAGTTATTTAACATATACTTGAATATCCATGTGTGATAAATGTCTATAATTATATTTTAACTGTGTTTCTGATGAATTATTTGAAGTTTAAATGAGATACAAATAAAAGATCAAAAATAGTTCAGAAATTATTAACACCAGTAGTGATGTTAATAATATTAGTGGGAAAAGAAGTTATGGGCTAAATTTAAAATAAAATTTAGAATGGCATTTTAGAATGCAATGCATAGATAAATTCTGATCCTCCAGTGGCTTTCTGATTTATGACATGGAAATAAAACTGTAAATAAGGAGTAAAACCTCACAAATCCCAACTAACTGAGGGAACACCAATTTGAATTTTTGAGAGGTTTAAAATAATTTTAGTTCTATTCAAAATGAGTATATTCATATGAGCTACTGGTTAATAAAATTGCTGTGCTCTATTAATAATTAAACTAGGATAATGTTTAATCATCACTAACTCATTAATTCAATCAAATATCCATGAAATATTTGAATGTTTTTCCTACTGAATGATAGGTCATAGGCATGTTGTCATAGTTGTTAAGTGCCATCAAATTGATTCCAACACATAGTGACCCTATATAGAGTTTCAAGGAGAGGCTGGTAGATTTGAACTGCTGACTTTGTGGTTCAAATCAACATTGCAGGTGAGTGCTCATCCAACAGCACCACACCAGCCAATAAGCATAGAGGAGCAAAGCAAAGCATTGACCCTTGTCCTCAACAAGCTGACTGTCTAGTTGGTGGTACCAACAAAACATGAATAATTACTATACAACCTCATGAATTTTATTATAATACAGGAAAGTACATGATTCCATAGGATCACATTGGATGGATACCTTTCTCAGTTTTGAAAAAAATCTAAGAAAACCTGTCATAAGGGTTAATGTGGTGGACTGCAAAGTCTGTTTGAACTTCAAGGTTGGTGGTTCAAGTTTACCACCTGCTCCTTGGAAATCCTATTCAATGTTGCTATAGGTTGGAACCGACTTGACAACACTTAACAACAACAATAACAGCACATTGAGAGTTAAGAGATATGTAGAAACAAATAAAAAAGGAAGGAGTTGGTTTGAACTAGTCTTACTAGAAATGAGAACTATTAAATATTTTAAAACACAGAAACCTAGTAAATAGAATTTTCACTTTTTGAAATTCACTGTGACTGCAATATGGAGAAGTGATGGAGGAAATAAACCTACAAGTTGTTGTATGCAGTAGAGACGATGCTGATTCATAGTGACTATACAACACAGTAGAACTGTCTTAGAGGGTCTCAGTCTTTTTCCTACAGAAACACTGGTGAATTCAAACTACAGACCTTCTGTTAACAGCCAAGCACTTAACCAATTCCACCAGGGCTTCTAGAAGAAGGTAAACTAATTAGGCAGCTACTGTTATAACGCAGGCAGGATGTAATAGTAACTACAAACAAGTATAAAGAGAATGAGGAAAAAGAAGATGAATGGAATTGAGAGATTTCCTGGAGGACCAATACAGAAATTGCTTGATTGTTTGGAAGACAAGATGAGAAATGAAGAAGGAATCAAAGATGATGTGGGGGTATCTGGCTTGGGAAACTGAGAGGTTATTAGTACTACTTGCAGAGATCAGAAATATTGGGAAAGTTACAGGTTGGGAGGGAAAGACAGTTTGTGTTTTGAACATTTTGATTGTAAAATAAATCTGTACTTCTAGGTGAAGACTTAAGATAGAAAATTAGATTTGTAAATTTGCAAACAATGATTTTAACAGTTGGATTCCAAATCATATCATCAGTTGTATTCCTCAAATGAACATTTGTGTTAAACGTTTCTTGAAAGATTACCACAGTAATCTAATGGTCTATTTGTCAACTGCCCAAATATAGGATATTCTTTGAAATTGAGATCATGTTGGCTTTCATGATAACCCTCAGTGATTTCTCTTTTGTTGTATCTTTGTTGGGCTCTGCATCTTTTATCTGCTTCTTAAGATTTGTTGCTTTCTGGGGTTTCATTACCTTTGACAACTAATTTTCTCATTCTCCATCAATATTAATTTTTAGGTTTTTTGCCTACTATCTTGATTGCCGCAAGCATTTGGCGTGACTTGGCTACTAACTGAGAAGTTGATGGTTTGAACCTATCCAGAGGTGCTTTGGAAGAAAAATATGCTGATCTAGTTCTCAAAAATTAAAAAGCAAAACAAAAATATCACTTTATTTAATTTGATTCCAACTTACGACAACATCATGTGTTACAGACAAGAACTGCTCCATAAGGTTTCCTTGATATAATCTCTATTGAAAGTAGATTCTCAGGCCTTTCTAACATAGCACTGCTGAGTGGGTTCAAATCACCAATTGTTAGGTTAGTAGCTGAATGCTGTGAAACCCTACAGAATGCAGTTCTATGCAAACACACATTACCATAAATCAGAATACAATCTATGGTAATTAACTTGGTTGGGTTTTTTTGTTTTGTATTTGTTTATATATATGCTGACAGTTTTCACATACAGTCGTCAATAAATTTCATATTGTGAATATCTTAAAATTATTTACTGGAATGTGCCATGTTGCTGTTGTTGTTAAATGCTGTGGAGTCAGTTCCGAACCACAGCAACCCTGTATAGAGTTTCCAAGGAGTGGCTGGTAAGCTTGAACCATCAACCTTGTGGTTCAAACTCACATTGCAGTCCAGTGTGTTTACCCACAGCACCACACCAGGACTCTGGAATGTCTTACATTATTGTTGTTACGTGCCGTCAAGTTGCTTCCGACCCACAGTGACCCTGTATAGGGTTTCCAAGGAGCAGCTGGTGAGCTTGAACCACCAACCCTTACAGTTCAAACAGCTTTGCAGTCTGGCGCGTTAACCCAGAGCTCCACACAGGAACCCGGAATGTCCTATAGACAGTTTAAATTCTCCGTGTTCAAATATGATTTAGTCATGACCCTACTATCCTTTTCATTGAATGTTCTCTTCTTGTCCTGATTTGTCCAAAGAAGAAACCTACAAGACATTGTGGATAAACTCTTCTTTTCCCACATTCTCTTACTCTAATCAATGTTTTAAAACACCCCCTCCTCCCATTTTATCCATTCCAACCACCACTGTCTTAATGATGGCTCTCATTTTTTTTCAACTAGACTAACAGAAGTCACCTAATTGGTCACTCTGCCTTCTCCATTTGCTTGCTTAAAACTTTCCTCCAAAGTAATCATTCCATCAACATTTGGACCAAATCTATTATCTCTTAAAATCCTTTACTGGATACTCATTTGTTAAAAAACAGGAAAAGAAAAAAAAGCACCCAAGTTCCTTGACTGATGATCGGAATTTCTCCATATATGACCATAGCCCACTTCTCAAGCTTTATTTCTGTTGGCCAGTGTTGTTGTTGTTGTTAAGTATCATCAAGTCAATTCTGACCCATAGCGACCCTGTATAGGGCTTCTAAGAAGCAACTGGTGAGCCTGAAATTCTGACCTTGTGGTTCAAACTGATTTTGAGTTTCAAACCGACTTTACGGTTCAAACGGACTTTACAGTCTAGCATATTAACCTGTAGCACCATACCAGGAGTCTTGCACAATATATGCTAGTAATTCTACACTGTATGTAGTCCCCATGTTCTGGTCCATGTGGTTATAGTTTACAAAACCATTTTTTCCTCTTCTTGGAATGTCCCTTCCTTTTCTCTTCAATTACCTCATCATTCAACGCTTAGTTTAGTTATCACTTACATTTCCAGGGAAACATTTTATTCACAATATCCCTATTATTCCAGAGTGAGGTTGGCCCAGGAACAGGCAGTGTTTTGTTCTGCTGTGCATAAGGTCCCTATGAGTTGGTACCGACTTGATGGCACCTAACAACAACAACAAAGATTTATAGCCTTGGAAATCCTACTGAAGGTTACTAAGAGTTGGAATGACTGGCCATTATGGTTACTTTATTGTAGTTGCTGAATATGGCACAAGGCTTAGTAATAACAACTATTAAGTTGTGTTTTGTTGAAAATGGTGTAGAATCTGAATGATTCATTTAAAAAAATTCAACCATTTCACTGTTACTGTAAATAATTGGAATATTTTTTTATGAACCATGACAGAATTTTTTTTCTACCTGCCATACCTGTGTCAGTTAAATATCTTTGCTATTAACCCAATCTTTGTTTTTAAACAAGATGTTTTTTTTCATTTTTAACTTCACATAAAAGTTGATATTCTTTGTTCTAAATTGTCCCGATTTAGCCAATTGGTAGCATTGACAAATACTTTTCTGAAGTATTTTAGTTAAAACGTTGTTGTTGTTAAGTGTAAGTGAGTAGGTTCTGACTCATAGTGACCCTGTATAGGATTTCCAAGGAGCAGTTGGTGGATTTGAACTGTCAACCTTGTGGTAAGAGTTCAGTGTTTATCCTACAGCGCCATATATGGACTCCTAAATCTTGTTAACTGACTTAACAGTTGCTGTCACTGTGAAAGAGTTTATTGTAACACACATTGGAGGTGATCACATTTTCTCTTTGTCAAAAAAATTAGTCATATTATGTTTTATTTACATATTAAATAATTACAGTGGAAAATGAGTGGTAAAGGCTATAAATAGAAGATAGATAAATTCAGAGAAAGTTAATATCAATCTATAGATTAAAATATTAGTTAAGATTTAGAGAAACCCATGGAGAGGATAAGATATTGTTACAAGCAAAAGAGAAATATTGTGTCTAATTGCATCTGATCCAGTTGTAAGGAATATAGTGAAGAAAGCAGGAGAGGTAGAAATAAGCTTAAAGAACAATATGATGCAAGAGCTAATTTAGAGTCCAGGAGAGTAACAAAAATATTTTTTTATGATCAATATATATTCAGTTAAAGCAAAAACATATTTAGCTAAAGATATATTTTGACCTTATGTAGGAGGCTCTACAGGATATTTGAAGACCTTGGACCATGAAATTCTATAATAATAAATAACATTTGTTGATGGCTTATTTTGTGACAGAAACTATCTTTGTCAATCTTTACAATAAAAGGTAGTTATGACTGTTGTTAAGTGCTGTCAAGTAGGTTCTGATTCACAGCAGCCCTGTATAAGGTTTCCAAGGTTCTAAATCTTTGCAGAAGCAGAAAACCTCATCTTTCTCCCATCCAGCAGCTGGTGGCCTTAAACTGCTGACCTTGTAGTTTGCAATACATTGTTTTGATTAGTATGATTAATTTTATCCCAGTTATGATTAGTATTCCAGTTTTTATAAATAAACTATGTGAGGGAAGAAACACGGCTAGCAAGTGGTAGAAAAAGTTTTGAACCTAGACAATCATACCTCACAGCCTACCCTCATGACCACTTTCCTATGCAAGGGGTATTTGGTGAGGGTAAGCTGATGGTATTATATAGGAAGGAAGGGGAAAATAGACATTAGAATCAGGGAAGCCATTTAAAGATAATAAAGTTATTGGCTACTTCCAGCTGAGAAAATATGACGAAAGAAGAAAGAAGAAATAATTATTTTTACAAGAGGCAGTATCAGGAGTTTTTAAGTGCTTATCAGTCTATAATTCATCTGAAATTACAGTGAAGCTACAATTCCTCTTGAAGGGTGGCAATACGCATACAAAAATTATAAACTCAATATTAAGCACACAGTTTCATAAAATTCATAGTCACCCAGAGTCTCCTGTCTTCCTAGGTTAAGAAATTTCATCTGAAACTTCAGAAGTATGAGATGGTCAGAAAATGAGAACCAGGAATGTTTAATCTTGACCAAAGAAAAAGTTTACCATAACTTTAAAAGCATATATAGCTCTATGTGCTATTTTGTGAGGTTCAGACAGAAAGAACTATAGAAAAAGGAGTGAACAAAGCTTTTCTTAACACAATTATTATGCTATTTGTCCACACATGAAGGGCCTTTTGTGGAAAATTCCATTATCTTTTATTTCCATTTTTCAATGAGCTTTTTGAAGCACCCTCCTATGAGTAAAAATGCAACTAGCATTGTGTTATGTTGTTGTTGTTGTTAGGTACCATC
>NW_006408576.1:4396185-4411695 GCF_000296735.1 Chrysochloris asiatica
ATTTCTCAAGCTGGGGAAACTGAAGAAAAAATTCAAGCCTCAACTTTCATTTTTGAAAGATTCTCTGGGCAAATTGTGTTATGAGGGTACTGTTAATATTGTTTCCATACAGTAATAAAAATCTACAGAATTAAAACATTTATAAGCACTGGACTGCAAACCACAAGGTTGGGGGTTCAAATCTACCAGCTGCTCCTTGGAAACCCTATTCAGGGTTGTTTTAGTTGGAACCTACACTAAGAACTACAATGGGTTGACAAAACACTTCTAAAGTTAACCATTTTAAAACTTTGGCAATTAATTAAAGCTTCAGAATGAACTGAATAACCACCATATAAGATTCATTATTGAACTTTAGTGAAACAGTGGGCATCTTTGAAATTTTGTCTTGGGACTATTCCCATCCACTGGTCTTCTAGTCCACTGTGTGGTAGTCAGTAACTGGCTAGACTGAAGACAGTACAAAGAACTGACTGGTTTTAAACTTTCATTAAAAGCACATTTCCAAGAGCACAGTCAATATTTTGTCTGAACTTGAAGTTCCCTGGGGAATCTCTATTCTCTATTATCTGAGTGAGGCAGCTATTTGATTTGACTCAGAGGTCAGCTGGGGCAAAGAGGAGGCAGCCTGCCTCTAGGGCATTACCAAAACAATAGCAAATTGTTGGCAACTTTGCAGCTGTCTAAGGCATGATTTCCCTTGGAAACCCTGTACAGGGTCGCTATGGGTCGGAACCGACTCGACGGCACTTCACAACACAACAACAACAAGGCATGATTTCAGTTGGGACAAACAAGAGCCTGGCTGAAATCTTTAAAGAAAACCGTGGAAAACTAGACAACCATAAGGTACTTTGAAAACCTTGATATATTCATGGAGTTCTTAAAAAACGGTAGTATGCCCTACAAGAAATAATCAAAGAAGGCCTTTAAGCTGAAGTGATATGACAGTAGATAGTAACTTGAATCTATACAAAGAAATAAAGAGTATTGATAAGGTAACTATGTAGGTATGATGAAAGAAAATAAAAACATATTGTCTTCTATGGAATTTGAAAGAAAATTTCACAAAGGAGAAATTTTAAAGCTGTGTTTAAGGGCCACTCCTTGGAAACCCGATGTAGGGTCACTATGGGTAAGACCAGACTCAGCAGCATTTAACAACAACAACAACAACAACAATGTAGAAAGACAGCATTTGTATGGCAATAATAATACAAAGGAGAAAGATGAGAATGGCAATGCATTGCAGGTTTCCTTTAGAAATTTGAGCTATTAATTGGGCTAGATTGTTTTAGGAATTCATGGGTGGTATAGAGAGGAAAGTATTTGACTAGGAGATGCAAGATTGGCAGATTAAACTCACACAGAGGTGCCTGGGAAGACAGTCCTAGGGATCTGTTTCTGGGGTAAGCCATAGCCTTAGAAATTATGTAGAGCAGTTCTGTTTTAGCTCATATAGGGTCACCATAAATTGGAATTATCTGGATGGCCACTAATTAGCAACAACAGATTATCTGAAATTAATTGTTAGTTGTAATTTCGAGGGCACTGAAAATCAGAGCTAATTAATACATAAAGATGAAAGAAACAAAAATTGAATTTTCAAGGGTATGCTAGCAAAGTTCTTTTTCACACAGAAAAAGGTAGAAATTGATCAATCAAGGAATACAAAAGACACAGGACATTCAGAAAACAAATAATACGATATCAATAATACATCTTTTCTTATCAGTCATTATATTAAATGTAAATGGATTAAACCCCAAAGTAGAGATTAAGAAAAAAAGCTGGCAGAGATTGGCAGATGAGTTAAAAACCATGATCTGATTAAACGCTTCTTGAAACTTCAGTTTCAAAGACACAATAAGTTGAAAGTAAGTGAATGTAAAAACATGTACTATGTATGCAGTAACCAAAAGAGAGCTACAGTGGCTCTAGTGCTAGACAAACTAGACGTTAGGACAATTTTTTTAAAGTGACAAAGGACATTATATAATGATAAATTCTCAATGTGTCATGAAAATATAATGATTATAAACAGCTGTCTGGAACAAGAGAGTTAACATGACCCAAACCATGATATTTTCAATTGCCTCATATGCATATGAATACCTGAAAATAGGGAAGAGACTTTAGAAAATTGAATTTTGAATTAAGGTGTTTACTAAGAATATTGAGAGTACCATGGACTGCCAGAAGAACAAACAAATCTGTGCTGGAAAAAGTACAGCCAGAATATTTCTTAGGAGATAGGATGGCAAGACTTCGTCTCTCTTATTTTAGACTTGTGGTCAGGAAGGACCAGTCCCTGTGGAAGGACACCATACTCTATAAAATGGAAGGCTAGTGAAGAAGAGAAAGGAGCTCTGGTAGCGTAGTGGTTACGAACTGGGCTGTGAACCACAAGGTCAGCAGTTCGAAACTACCAGCTATTACGGGGGAGAAAGATGAGGCGTTCTGTTCCTGTAAAGATTTACAGCCTCGGAAACCCTGTACAGGGTCGCTATGAGTCGCAACCGACTCCATGGCACATAACAACAACAACAAGTGAAGAGAAAGACCCACAAGCAGATGGATTGAAACTGTTGCAACAACAATGGGCTCAAAAATAATTGTGAGAGTGTGAGGGTGGCGCAGGACTTGGACAGTGGTTTGCTTTTTTTTTTTGCTGCTGTGCATAGAATTTCTGTAAGTTGGCACCTAACAACAACACAACAAACAAGAAAGTACCAAAGAAGAATCTGAAGCAAAAACTGACAGAATTGAATGAAGAAATAGATATTTCAACAATAACAGTTGTAGATTTCAATACTTCTCTTGCAATAATGAATAGAACAACTACACATGGTATCAACAAATAAATGGAACTTGAACAACATTATAAACTAACTTGAATTAAGGGACGAGTAGAACACTCCAAAAGCAGCAGAGTACTAGTGCATATGGATCATATTTCAGGACAGACCCCAGATGTAAGACCATAAAATAAGCTTGAATAAAATAAGGATTGAAATCATACGAAGTAAACTCTTTAACCACACTGGAATTAGATTAGAAATCAATAAAATGAAATTATGAATTTAACAAACATGTGGAAACAAAACTCTTCCAAAGAACAAATGGATCAAAGAAGAAATCATAAGACAAATTAGAAAATATTTTCATAAAAGAAAAATAAACATATAACACATCAAAACTTATACAATGCAGCTAAAGCAGAGTTTGAGAGAAAATGACATTTAAATTTATTAAACCTGAAGAAAGATGTCAAATCAGAAATATAACTTTCCATAGTAAGACTCTTAAAAAAATAAAATAAAATAAAAGCAATGAAAAAGTAGCAGAAATAAGACATTGCAAATTACAGAAGAAACCAATAAAATAGAAAATACAGAAAATCAATAAAACCAAAATCGGCTCACTGAGAAGATCAACAAAATCAACAACTAGACTACCAAGAAAAAAATGACAGAAAACCCAGTAACTGAAACCAAGAATAATAGACAAGATGTTAGTACTGGCTTTACAGAAATAAAAGGTATAAGAGATGCATTACTGGAGGTAAGATATTGAGCTGCTAACCACAAGGTCTGTAGTTCAGACTCATTAATTGCAGAAAAAAGATCCTGTAAAGATTTACAGTTTCAGAAACTCTCCCTACATTGCATTGCCATGACTTGTAATCAACTTGATGGCAGTGGGTTTTGTTGTTGTTGCTTAACATGAATAATAATATATCATCAAATTAGAGAAATTAAATTAAGTAAACAAATATCTAGAAGAGTACAGACTACTGAAACGTACTCAAGAAGAAATAGATAACAATGTAGTAGACCTATAGCAAGCAAAATCATTAAGTTAGTAAATCAAAACCTTTCAACAAAAGAAAATTCCAATCAGATGGCTTAATTGGTAAATTCCGAATCGGGCTGCTAACTTCAAAGTCAGCAGTTTGAAACTACCAGCTGTTCCATGGGAGAAAGATGAAGCTTTCTGCTCCCGTAAAGATTTACAGCTTCGGAAACCCTGTTCAGGGTTGCTATGGGTCGGAACTGACTCGACGGCACTTAACAACAATATGGTTTTTATCCTTTTGTTAATGAAGATTTTTTTTTAACTAAATCCATACCCTTTCACTGTAAAACACTCAACAAGCTAAGAGTTGATGGAAATTTAAAGTTGACAAAGGGCATCAGCAAAACTCCCACAACTAACTTCATTCTTAAAGGTGAAAGACTCAAAGCATTCCCCTAAGGTCATGAATCAACAACAGTGTCCAATTTGATGACTTTTATTAAACATTGTACTGGAATTTAGCCATAGCATGAAGTAACTGAAAGAAATAAAACACATTCATATTGGAAAAGATGAAGTAAAACTGTATCTCTTGACAGTTGATGTGACCTTGCAAGGTTCAAGATTAATAAAATGATCTTAATCATATTTCAATATATTAGCAGTAAACAATCTAAACATTAAATTAAGAAAAAAAAAATCTTATCTATAATAACAGCAGAAAAAAAAAAAAAATCCTAGACAGAAATTTCACAAAAGAAGTACAAGATTTATAAACTGGAAAGTACAAAATTTTGTTTTAAGAAATTAAGATCCAAATATATGGAAAGACATCATATTTCTCAATCAGAAGATTTCACATTATTAATATGGCAATACTCCCCAAATTCATCCACACATTCAATGCAATCTCTTTCAAAATTCCAGTTGTTTTCTGATGAAATTGTTAAACCGGTCCTAAAACTCAAATAATGTGCAAGGACCCAGAATGGCATATATAATCTTTAAAAATCATAACAAAGTTAGAGAACATACACTTTCTGATTTCAAAATGTACTACACAACTAGAATAAGCAACACAGTGCTACTATAAAAGAAATTCAGAAATTAATTTTATAATTTTATAAATTTATTTGTAAATAGTATTATTTATAAATACTTATGATTAATTGCTTTTAAATAAGATTTTCAGGAATATTAATTATGACAGAATAATCTTTTCAATAAATTGCATCTGGATGATGAATATACATATGTGAAAGAATAAGGTTTAACTTTTCCTTGTACTGTACACAGAAATTAATTCAAAATGAGTCACATACCTAAACATAAGAACTAAAGCTATGAAACTCCTAATAAAAGAAACCATAGGATCAAATCTTTGTGACTTTAAACTAGACAATGGCCTTTTAGACACAACAGCAAACACACTGGACAACATAGATAAAAATAAATAAATTGAACTTCATCAAATATAAAAGCTTTTCTGCATCAAAGAACTTTTTAAAGAAAGTGGAAATACAACACTCAGAATAGGAAAAAAATGTTTACAAATCACATATTTTGAAAACAAATAAATCTTTACAACTCAATAACCCAATTATGAGATGTCATTGTTGTTGTTAAGTGCCGCTGAGTCGGTTCCAACACATAGCAACCCTCCATAGGGTTTCCTGAGGAGTGAATTTGAACCAGCCAATCTTGCGTTCAAACCAAACTGGAGGTCCGGTGCTTATCTTACCATGCCACATAGGCAAAGGATTTAACTTGACATTTTTTTTCCAAAGAAGACATACAAATACCAAATAACCACATTATTTTTGTTGTTTTATGTGCTGTGGAGCCAGTTTCAACTCATAGCCACCCTGTACAGTTTCCAAAGCTTTAAATCTTTTGTGGGAGCAGAAAACTTCATCTTTCTCCTGCAATAATCACATTTGTTGCTATTATTAAATGCTATTGATTCTGTTCTGACTCACAGGAGCAGCTGGTGAGTTTGAACCACCAACCTTGCATTTAAAACTGATCTTGCAATCCAGTGCTTATGCTACAGCACCACATCAGGACTCCAATAATCACATTGTTGTTGTTGTTAAGTGCCAATGAGTCATTTCAGCTCATAGTGACCCTGTATAAGGTTTCCAAGGAGCAGCTGGTGGGTTTGAACAGCCTACATTGTGGTTCACAGTAAATGCTGATTATGCAGTACCACACCAGGAGCCCAATAATCCCATTAAGAGGTGTTAAATGTCATTAATTATTCTCTAAACCAACCCCATTTCCATTGAATAGATTCCAATTCATAGTGACCCTGTATAGGATTTCTGAAACTGTACATCTTTATTAAAGCAGAAAACTTCATCTTTCTCCTGAAGAACAGCTTGTGGACTTGAACCACCAATCTTTATGTTAGCAGGCCAGTGCTTTATCATAAACTACAGCATCACTAGGACTCCACAATGAGATATAATAACACAGTGGTAGCTACATGCAGTGGAGTCGGTTCTGACTCATAGCAGCCCTGGATAAGGTTTCCAAGGCTTTAAATCTTCACAGGAGCAGAAAGCCTCATCTTTCTCCCATGGAACAGCTAGTAGTTTCGAACTGCACCTTTAGCTTAGCAGCCTGATTCATAACCACTATGCTATCAGAGCTCCTTAACACACAGTAGGTTTGCTAAAACAATAGAAATACTGGTGAGGCTATTGGGAAATTGGATCTCTCATACATAGGGGGTGGGAAAGTGAAATACTGCAGCCACTTTCATAAATGATTAGGCAGTTGTTCAAAATGCTAAACATGTGTTAACATACAATCCATCAATTTCACCTTAGGTGGCGCTGCGGGTTAATGAGCCACACTGCAAAGCCATTTGAACTGCAAGGTCAGTGGTTCAAGCTCACCAGCTCCTCCTCAGAAATCCTATACAGGGTCGCTATGAATCGGAACCGACCTGACAGCACTTAACAACAACATACTTATAAAGGAAACGAAGATATGTAACCACAAAATCTTGTATATACACATTTATAGAATTATTATTCATCTGAGCCCAAAATTTGAAACAACCTAATTTGCCATCAACTGTTGAATAGGTAAATTAAAAAATGTGGTATATTCATGCAATGGAATGTACTCTGATAGTGAAAAGGATTGAGGTATGGACAAATCTTACTACATGAATGAACCTTGAAAACATACTAAATGAAAGAAAAAAGCCACCAGAAGTATGTTCTATGATATCATTTGTATAAGATGTTAGAAAATAAACAAATCAATAGACAGAAAGTAGATTATTGGTTGACAGGGGTAGAACACAGGGGATAAGGGAGTGCAACTACTAATGGGAGTACGGTTTCTTTTTGGAATGTTAAGAAGTTATACAATTGGATTGTGGTGTCCATTGCACAGAATTTTCATTATGCTGAAAAATCTCACCTACTGCTTTGTAGTCGATGATGGCTCATAACAACCCTGTCCCAGAGTAAAACTGCCCCATTCGGTTTCCAAGGCTATATAATCTTTACAGAAGCAAACTACCACATCTTTCATCCAACTGGCAGCTAATGGGTGTGAGCTGCCCACTTTTTGGTTAGCAGTCAATCACTCTAACCATTTGCACCATCATGGCTCCTTGAGATTGGGTAAAATTTATGGAATGTGGAATATATCTCAATAAAGGTATAAAAAATTGTAGACTTACACTGCAGACAAAGCAAACTTAGAATCTTTCCTGTATCAGTAAGATCTTCAGTTTTGATTTCTATAATTTATCTTTGACCATAAAATTGCTCCATGAATGGGACAATGATTCTGCACTCCAAGTTCCACTGCTTCTAACTGTCTCTTTCAGATAGATTTCTGTATGATTCCAGGAAAGCTGACCAAACTACTTCTGAGCTCAACATAATGGCATCTTAAGATTGAATGACTCTTAAGTACTTCAAATAATAATATATATTGCTCCATGCTTTCTGCTAGCCATTTGGACACTTGTATATTCATTCATTCATTAATACATGTTTTGAGAATCTGTAAGCTTCATTTTTGCTGTTATTTATAAGGTTTTTGGTGACTAAATATTTGGAAGTAGCCAAACTTCATCTCTCATACTTTGGACATATTGTCAGGAGGGACCAGTCATTGGAGAAGGATATCATGTTTGGTAAGGTGGAGGGTCAGAGAAAAAGAGGAAGATCCCCAATGATACAGATCGGCCAAGTGGCAGCATTGATGGACTCAAGTGTGGCAATAGTAGTGAGGTTGGCCCAGGATTGGGCAGTGTTTCGTTCTGCTGTGCATAAGGCCACTATGGGTCAGTACTGGCTCGATGGCACCTAACAACAAGAAGCTTCATTTGGAAAGACATCTGGAAAAAAAATTGAGGAAGTTCAAATTCTAGTGCTAGAGGCTTGGAGAAGTGATTTAACTTCTCCACAAACTATTTTTCTCAAATACCAAACTGGGGTGAGATCAGAAAGAATGACAGCACCTATTAATGGGGCCATTGAGAGGCTATCATATTGTCAACACTATAAAATGCCAAGTAAACACCTAGGATTGGTTTACAAATGTTTTAACTGAGACCCGTTAACTTGACTTAGTTGCTCAAGTTTGCAAAGGTTTTCAAAATAAATGCCTATGATGGACTTAAGCAAATATTATCTGACACGATAAAGGACTCTTAAAAACATAAGAGCTATGCCAACTTCATTTGTAAAACTTTTGGAGAACCATTTTCCCCATTTTTGAAGTTTTACATCAACAAAGTTGATGCCATGAATAGCTATGTCTGTGAATTCATTTCTTATTGAAGAAAGGCAACATGTCAGAAATTCTCCACTACCATTGAGCTAGAATGTTAGTTTCCTTTTAGAAATAGTTCAAAAGTTATTTTGGAATTAATCACAAAAACTAGGATCAATGTTCCCCAAATGAAGTATATAACATTCCAACATTTATATTAATAGCACCATCATATAAAAATGCTTTATTAGAACTTAAAAATTAATAGTCATAAAAGTTCTATAAATAATTCATTATAATTTCATTACAATGCTATTCACATTTGCACAAGTTCACATTGGGGTCGGATTTTTTTTTTTTAACCTTTTAGAAAAGAAAGCAACCCTACAGAAATCTCCCAGATGGAAACGGAACACTGTATGATTGATGAGTGGAAATAAAATCACTGACTTTCAGACAGGCTACACAGCATGAACTTTGGAGCTCATTTCCTTATGCTTTTATCCAGGAATCCAGTACCTAACTAGGTTGAAGCTGCAACTGTCACCTAGGCCAACTCTCCCCCTCTTCTCCTGTTCAAGGTACAGTTCAGATAGTCTGGTATTGAGAAGTCTCAGTGAAAATATGCTCCCTGAAAAGTTAATCATCATAAAAATTAGGAGTCTTGAATCAGTTATAAGCTTATACCCCTAGAATTACCCTAAAATTTCTGGTAGGGGTAATGTAAACCATGTCTTTATTATTTTTGTGTGCAATGTACGTTAAGTCAGTTCTGCTTTGAAGAAATACCTGCCATGCATATCTAAATGCCGCCTCTTCTCTCAAACCCTTAAGGCTGTATGCATACATGGATAGCAATCCTCCACTTAGCTCTTGACCTGAGTAGCACTCAGTTGATTAATGAGTGTTGCGTACCAATTAGATTTCCTGATATGCAATATGGTTGGCAGTAGACTATCCTGTAGTGTGAGGGAACTGAAATAATTGGCAATGATTGTCATAGTTATGCCATCCCCATTATCCTCATTATTTTCTAAGGATAGAACAAACAAAGGAATTCTAGATAGTGAAACACCTCTCACATGAGTCCAGTTTAACACATCTACTACACTGCCCAAGGTTACTTAATTAACTATATAAAATTACCCCAAACTCTACCAATTACTTGCAACTACCAACCAGGTTTCCTATTAAGGTTAGCCATTCTTCATAAGCTTAGTCACTTTTTATAGGAAATCGAATCTATAATCTTTAAACTGTGCAGAGTTTCGTAGCAAGGAAACAGTACTGTTGTTCAGGGTGGTGAGAAACTGGGGACTTTGGAAGAGGACAGGATTGATCAGAAGAGAAAAAAAGGCATCATTGATGCCAGCAGTGTGGGTAGGGAATTGGGGAACCAAATATGAAAATGAGCTTAAAAAGAGAGGTAGAGAGGCACCAGATTAATCAACTTTTGTTTTTGTAGAGTCCACTTGAGTCAGTTCTGACTCACAGAAACCCTGTGTATGTATGGTTTCCAAGGAGCAGTTGGTGGGTTTGAACTATTGACCTTGTGATTAACAGCTCAGCACTTCTCCTACAGCACCACACCAAAATTCCAATCAATCACTACTAGTAAGTCAATTTACTGAATGCCTACTCAACATAGAGTATTTTGCGTAAGGGCTGAAAAGGAACAGAAAAGTCATTTTCTACCCTCAGGTACCTTCTGCATGGCTTCCAGTTATCTATCTCTACCTTGTGGTAGAGATATGAAATTCCTTTCCCTTAGGTGTAGTTTATATGTCTCATATGCATGTGAAAGTTGAACAATGAGTAAGGAAAACAGTAGAAGAATCGATACATTTGAGTTGTGGTGTTGCAGAAGAATATTGAAAATACCAAGGACTACCAGAAGAACAAACAATGTGTGTTGGAAGAAGTACAGCCAGAGTGATCGTTAGAAGCCAGGATGGTGACACTCTGTCTCTTATACTTCAGACATGTTGTCAGGAGGGACCAATTCCTGTAGAAATACATCATGGATGGTAAAGTGGAAAGTCTGTGAAAACCTTCTCCTTGTAACCTTGTCCTACCATCTACCAAATCCTGTAGTGTCTCTAATAATTGAAGCTTCTTATCTATATTAAATCTTTGCCTTATTTCAGGTTCTCATTTTATAAGAATTCTCTACTGTCCTTTGACCTGTTTGTTCTATCCTATATACCACTGTCAGATTAAGTTTCTTAGAACTCTGCTCTGATGATCTTATTCTCTTGCTGTAAAACCTTCAATGATCCCCCACTGTCTAAGGAATTGAGTACTTCTCTGTATCTTGTGAGTTTGCTTGTATTTCTCCAGCTACTTGACATGTCACCTTGTCCTTCTCTATCTATTGAAATCCTATTCATCTTTAAGACTCATCTAAAATACAAGTTTCCATATGGAGTCTATGTTGACCCCCTCCTTAAAGCTATGATTTCTTCTTCCTTTGAATTTTCACAATGCTTTGTTTTGTACTTCTCATAGATTACTTGTCATATCTTACTTTTTCTTATGTCTATTTATGTACTTGTTCTATACATTTCCAGCCACAAACAGAATATATCATATTCAAAATAATATCCCTAGTGCCTCTTTTAATGCATGACTATAACGAGTGCCCAATACATGCTAGTGGAATTGAATTTGATGCACAAATTCTATTGTTTAGTGACTTGTTTTGCAGTCAAATAATAAGAAATCAAAGTAGCTCAGTTTCTACCACAGGGTATTATAATTAATCCCATATACACCTCACTGTGATTCACTTGTTTCATGGAGACTTTGTCTCATTGTCTCTTCATAGTCTCCATCACTAAGTTTTTTTTATTCATAATTTCTTTCTTTTGTTCTAATCTTGTGTTTGAGCTTTCCTACTTTTCCCTGTGCCTTAATGGTGGTGTGCCATGGAGTACAAGAGTTGAACAGAAAATTTCAAAGGTCAACTCAAGAAGACAAAGTCAAATATTACAACAAAATGTGCAAAGATCTGGAGTCAGAAAACCAAAAGGGAAGAACATGTTCAGCATTTCTCAAGCTGGGGGAACTGAAGAAAAAAAATCAAGCCTCGACTTTCATTATTAAAGGATTCTCTCGGGCAAATTATTGAATGATGCAGAAAGCATCAAGAGAAGATGGAAGGAATACACAGAGTCATTGTATCAAGAGGTAGCATATGATCAAGAGCCAATGATACTGAAGGAAGAAGTCCAAGGTGCATTGAAGGAATTGGCAAAGAATAAAGCACCAAGAATTGATGGAATAAAAATTGAAATCTTTCAAGAAAGTGAGGCAGCACAGGAGGCACTCACTCATCTCTGCCAAGAAATTTGGAAGACAACTATCTAGCTGACTGATTGGAAGAGATCCATATTTGTGCCCATTCCAAAGAGAAGTGACCCAATGGAATGCAGAAATCATCAGACAATCTCTTTGATATCCCATGCGAGTAAAGTTTTACTGAAGGTAATACAGAAATGACTCCAAGCATACACTGACAAGAGAAATTCCAGAGTTCAAGCTAGATTCAGAAGAGGCCATGGAAGGAAGGATATCATTGCTGATATACAATAGATCTTGTATGAAAGCAAAGAATATGAGAAAGACGTTTACCTGTGCTTTATTGATTACACAAAGGCTTTCTATTGTGTGGATCATGACAAGCTATGGACAACATTGTGAAGCATGAGTTTTCCTGAACATTTAATTGTACTCATGAAGAATCTGTACATAGACCAAGAGGCAACTGTTAGAACAGAACATAGGAACACTGAATGCTTTAAAATTAAGAAAGGTGTGTGACAAGTTTATGTTCTTTCGCCATACTTACTCAACCTGTATGCTGATTAATAATACAAGAAGCTGGGTTATATGATGAATAACGATATGCAGATAATACAACCTTGCTTGCTGAAAGTGAAGAGGACTTAAAGTATTTACTGATGAAGATCAAAGACTACAGTCTTCAGTATGGATTGCATCTTAACGGAAAGAAAACAAAAATCCTCACCACTGGACCAACAAATAACATTCTTATCAACAGAGAAAAGGTTGAAGTTGTCAAGGACTTCATTCTTCTTGGATCAACTATGAATATTCATGGAACCAGCAGTCAAGAAATCAGATGACATATTGCATTAGACAAATCTGCTACACAAGCCCTTTTTAAAGTGTTGAAGAGCAAAGATGTCAGCTTGAGGACTAAGGTGAACCTGACCCAAGCCATGGTATTTTCAATAACCTCATTTGCATGTGAAAGCTAGACCATAGAAGTATTGATGCTTTTAAGTTATGGTGTTGGAGGAGAATATTGAAAGTGCCATGGGCTGTCAAAAGAACCAACATATCTGTGTTGGAAGAAGTGCAGCCAGAGTGCTCCTTGGAGGCCAGGATGGCCAAACTTCATCTCTCATACTTCGGACATATTGTCAGGAGGGACCAGTCGCTGGAGAAGGATATCATGTTTGGCAAGGTGGAGGGTCAGAGAAAAAAAGGAAGATCCCCAGCGAGATGAACTGACAAAGTGGCAGCATCAATGGCTCAAGTGGGGCAACAATTGTGAGGTTGGCCCAGGATCGGGCAGTGTTTTGTTCTGTTGTACATAGGGTTGCTATGAGTCGGTACCGACTCAATGGCACCCAACAACAATAATTGTCGAGTTGGTTCCAACTCATGGTTACAACACAACAAGGAAATGTTGCCCTTTGCCTGGTCCTATACCATTCTCCCAATTGTTGTGTTTGAGCCCATTGTTGCTACTACTGTGTCAATCCATTTCACTGGCAGTGTTTCTCCTTTGCGATGGCCCTCCACTTTACCAAGCATGATGTCCTTCTAGTACATTTTAAAAAACACTTAGTTAATAGTTTTTTTTTGTTGTTGTTGTTGTCATTTTTTGTCCTAAGAAAAATCAAGTAATGTATTCCTGTGATGACATTTCTTAGAGTCCTGGGGACAATAAGACTTTTATTGAAGCAAAGATTGAAATTAAGAAAAAAATATATATGCAGTATGTGTCACGACTGTGTATTATTTGGCAAGGAAAAATTATATAGTAGTGACAGATGCACTAAAAATGTATATAGAGTATAATAGATAATATGCTGTTTATAGTATATCAATAGACGCACTCAGACAATTAATTGAGATTCTTAACACAATGTGCATAGTAGGTACTGACATTCAAATCGGAAATTAAAATGTATATAATTTAAAACATTATTATTATGTTCTTGTTGTATGCTGTCAAGGTCAATTCTGAAGCTTAACAACTATATATACATATATATATATATATATATACACACACACACATTTATACTTGTACACTCTAGTGATTTAAAGACTAAAACAAAAGTATGAAAAAATAAGACAAGTAACAGAAAATAAGTAAAAACATGTCATCCAAACCCATTTCACTTGAACGTTGCACATCATATTCTGCCCTTTTAAAAATCATGTTAATATATACTGGTGTAGCATTTAATTACTTATAAACACAGAACATTTCATATATATTTTGTTAAATGCTGTCATGTTGTTTTCATCTTATCATGATCCTGTGTAGGGTTTCTAAGGAATGGCTGGTGGGTTTGAATCAGCATTCTTTCATTTAGAAATAATAATAATCAGGAGGCATTGTTATTTCCATTTAACTGAATATCAGATCAGATCCATGCCTTCTCTTGCATCCCAAGGCTAAAGAAGGAATGCAGGCTTCTAAATCCAGTACTTTGCTTTCTTAGTTATCCTCTGTTGATAGGACTGTAGAAAAAGGACTGAAGTTTATTTTTTGAACTTCTGTTTATAAAATGCCTTTTATTTCTTAGAGATCAACTTATGATCAACCTTGATGCTTAGATACAGCAAATACTCATTCTGATGTACCTTTCCTACTATCTATTAGTAGCTCACAGTTCTGGTTTTAGATTATTCTACGTATGAATACCTGGTGTGGAACTATAGGATCAGTAATGGACTGTGAACCACAAGGTCAGAAGTTCAAACCCACCAGTGGTTTCTTGAAAACCCTTTATAGGGTAGCTGTAAGTTGGAACTGACTCGAAGGCATTTAATAACAACAACAAAGATTGTAGCATGGGCTCCTGGTGTGACTCTGTAGGATAAGCTCTGGACCACAAGGTCAGTGGTTCAAACTCATCAGCCACTCCTTGGAAATCCTACAACAAGGTCACCATGAGTTGGAACTAACTCGACAGCACTTAACAACAAGATGCCTTTATTTACTATGTAGGTCACAAAATTCTCAGGATAAAATTAACTCATTACACTTACAAAGAAGGCAAACATTATTTTTTAAGACAAATGTCCTTGATTGCACAGTCTCCAAATGCCCTTCTGGTTTAGGGATGAATTATGTCACCCCAGATGGTCTCCACTGAACAATGCTACTGGGAATGTATCAGCAATTTTCAATGACACTTAATGCTATCTGTCCCACCATTTATCACTTGATTACAACTATTTTCTATTTCTCTCATTCTTTTTCTGCATTATTAATATGCTCTATTTTGTAAAAGAAGCTAAGTTTTAGAATACCGGGCATAGTGCATTTAGAAAATATGTGTATATGTTCTTGCAATGCCAAAAGAAGTCAAAAAGCACTAACATATACATTTTTACCCTTAGAGTTTACTATTAATCTCCTTCCCCTAAACTTCCTTTGGTTGGAAAATTGTCTCATAAGTGGAGAAGGATGATGCTACCACATGTAAACAGATAAGTGAAACTCCAAGGTTTGACATCACCATGGCTCAAACTTTTGAAGTGATTATTACAAGAGATATGTTTGGATGAGACTTGCAATGCCTGAGAATATCACAAGAACTTTTTTTTTTTTTTTAACTTTTTATTGTGAGTTGAGTGAAAGTTTACAGGGCAGATCATTAGTTTTATATTCAACAAATCATACACCTTGTTTCATTA
>NW_006408576.1:4412955-4413571 GCF_000296735.1 Chrysochloris asiatica
GATTGCTTGCCTTGATGGCTTCCTGGTGAACAACTTGCTAATTTCTGTAGTAGCTATCACAATAACTTTTGTGCAATTTGTTGTATGTTAATTAACAGAAAAATCTCATGGAACTTAGGCAAAGTTGGCTTTTCAAAAATGTATTAAGAATTTGTAAAATAAGGACTTGATATAAAATAAAATATGATGTATATGCACTGATCTGGTTTTTTAATGACTGCAATATGACATGTCAAATCACCAGATATTAGAACTATTATATAAACGTTACTCATTTACACTGGACCTTATTGACACGTCTCGGGTAAGAGAAGTGAACAAATAAAACAGGTCAATAGAACCAGTGAAAAGGAAGACAATAAAGTTTAAAGTTCAAAATGAATCTATAATGGTGGTCCTGGTGTGGTGCTGTAGGGTAACCACTGGACTGCTAACCACATGGTTGTTGGTTCAAACCCACCAGCTAATTCTTTGAAACTCCATACAGGGTCACTATGAGTTGGAATTGACTTTATAGCACTTAACAAGTATTTGGGAGTCCTGGTATTTTGTTGTTGTTTGGTGCCATTGAGTCGGTACCGACTCATAGCGACCCTATGCACAGCAGAACAAAACA
>NW_006408576.1:4414231-4428103 GCF_000296735.1 Chrysochloris asiatica
TTTACATTGAGATGCAATCCATACTGAAGGCTGTGGTCTTTGATCTTCATCAGTAAATGTTTTAAGTCCTCTTCACTTTCAGCAAGCAAGGTTGTATTATCTGCATATCGCAGGTTGTTAATGAGTCTTCCTCCAAATACTGATGCCACGTTTTTCTTCATATAACCCAGGTTCTTGGATAATTTGCTCAGCATACAGGTTGAATAGGTCCTGAATAGCCCTGTAGAATAAGCACTAGACTGCTAACCACAAAGTAATCAGTTTAAACCCACCAGCTGCTCCTCGGAAACCCTATACAAGGTTGCTATGATTACTAACACATTAAGCAGCACTTAAGAACACGTATTTGGGAGAGTATGAAAATGTGAAACCATTGTGGTATAGAGACAGATCTATCTTGCTTTGGCTATGTATCAGCCTTGTGACTGTAGTTGAGTTAGTCAGGCTTTCTGAGTTTTAACTTTGTCTCTATAAAATATAGGTACAAATATCTAGCTTGCAGGTAGTAAATGAGAGATAATTTATCTAAAAGCATCTACTAGGATAGCAGGTAGAGTGACGGTGGTAACTCATACCAGATGGAAAAGAGGCCCCTACTAGAGAAGACTTGTTTGTTTTAGCATATGCACCAAGGAAGGTAAAGTGATGAAGGACTGTAATATCTTTAGAAGACAGAAAACTGAACATGTCAGAAAATCAGTATGGGAAGCCATTGAGAAAGGCAGGAGAATAATTAGGATACTTTCTTCTCTTCAGAAGGTCGTAACATATAAAACAAAAAAATGAAAAAAATCACAATACATTTTCTTTAAATCTCAAAAATGGTCCTATCAGTTGAGGTTTATGACTCTAATGTTGAGACCTACTTTCATGATAAACAACTAAAAGCAGACTACTGACTTAGGTAGATGTCATAGAGAGACAACAAGTTAACCCATCTGTCTATTGTGAGAAATCTTGGTCAGTGAATCATGAAGGAGGTAGACAGAGACTCTTGTATAGGAAATACTGACTAGGTACAATCTACATTTAGAGAAGTCAGATTTGAAATTGGTTGACTTACTGGAACAAAATGACAGTGAGTTCTAAAAGTAGAATTATAAAATATATTATGTATTTTCAATTCATTAGACATTCAATTCAGATAATTGCTCCCAGAGTCATGTTATACTTTTGATCTGAATAAAACTTTTGAAGAGAGTGTAGTTATGAATTTGAAGTTAATCATTGCAAACCAATCCTATGGTGTTTGTATGTTATTCAGAACAAAAATATAGGACCTATCTAATTTTTTTCATCAAACCACACACACACACACACCAAAACAAAACAAAACAAAACAAAAAACAAAAACAAACAAACAACAACAACAAAAAAAACCCTTAATTATCTTATTAATACAGATTGAAACCTATTTGGAAATATTTCATAGCTTCCCCACCCCCCCCAAGATACAACTGGCAAAATAAATGAAAGACATTTCCCTAATAATGAGTATGATAAACAACAGGACTTTAACAATATTAAAAACAGAAACAACAAAAATTGGTTTCACAAAGAAGAAAAAAATTCTAGTTTTACACATTTAGGAAAATATGTAATGAACCGTTATTTTGAATTTCGAATAAAAAAGTGAGGTATAAACTTTGAGCAATTTGGAGTAACTATTCACTTGTTTAAGGAGCGCTGGTGGTGCAGGAGTAAAAGTACAACTAAAAGATCGATAGTTTGAACCCACCAATTGCTCTGTAGGAGAAATATGTGGCAGTCTGCTTCCTTAAATATTATAGCTTTGGAAACCTTATGGAGGCACTTCTAGGTCCTGGTGTGGCACTGTAGGATAAACACTCAACTGCATGGTCAGTTTGAATTGCAAGGAGGGTGGTTCAAACTTACTAGCCGTTCCTTTGAGACTCTATACAGAGTCTCTATGGGTCAGAAATGATTCAATGGCACTTAACAATTACAACCATTACTTGGTGTAATTCAAATGAGATTCACAGAGTTTTAATGATAGACCAAATAACCAGAAAAACACAAACACATTGCCACCGAATCTATTCTAACTTATTGCAACCGTATGTTGTTGTTGTTCTTAAGTGCCGATCATCAAGTGGGTTCTGACTCATAGCAACCCTGTATAGGGTTTCTGAGGAGCAGCTGGTGAATTTGAACAGTTGACCTTGTGTTTCAAACTGACCTTGTGGACTACTGCATTATTCCACATTGCCACACCCGGGGTCCAAGTAATGTTAGGCATGCAAATTAAAACCCCATTCCAATCCAACAAGAAGTACTAAAGAAGTGCTTGGTGAAGAACTTGCTATTTTATCTAAAACTGAGCATTCGATGGATGGGGAAGAAGCTGGAGGAACAGTGTGCTAGAAGATCTATCCACTCTTTCTTTTAAGGTTTTAGTAATAAAGTTAATAAAGGCAACATTTAGTTCATAAAATACATTAATGTAGACAAACATAAAATAGATAGAAATCAGGATAATGTTTCATAAAATGTTAATGAGGAATTATTTGTAAGGTTGTTGTTGTTGTTAAGTGCCGTCAACCTGTATAGGGTTTCCAAGGAGTGACTGGTATTTTTGAGCCACAGAAATTTCAGTTCAAACCAACCTTGAAGGTCAAGTGCTTAATCTATGGCGCTACACCAGGACTTCAAACATAAAAGGATAATTATAAAAAGACAGAAATTAGGATGATGTGCCATAAAATGTTAATTGTAGATAACATCTAAAGAAAACATTGAAAATTAAGAATTGTTTGTAAGGTATATACAATAAGTTTTTAAGAAGTCATTTGTCAGAACTCAATTTTATAGATGTTCAGAGGTTAAGTGTCTTTGAGTCACATCAGACACGAAGAAACCCTGCTAAGGATTTCTGAGAGTGGTCAGTGGATTTGAAATGCCTTGGTAGCGTAGTGGCTACGAATTGGGCTGCAAACCTTAAGGTCAGCGGTTCGAAACTACCAGCCGCTCCGCGGGAGAAAGATGAGGCTTTCTACTCACGTAAAGATTTACACCCTCGGAAATCCTGTACAGGGTCGCTATGGGTCGGAACCGACTCGACGGCACTTAACAACAACAACAACAACACTCTGTGATTACCAATCTAGTGCTTATCCTACAGCATCATACCAGGACTCATAGTGAACAGAGAGTAGTGGAAAGGAGAGAGATATTAGAGATATACAGACCTGAGACAAATTCACTTTCTTTCCTTCCTTTTTTTTAAATTAACTTTCCTTTCTTATTTGAGACATTTAATATTACATATTTCATACTCACTGTGAAATAATAAGACATGAGACATACTTGACATATCATCCGCATGCATGTCTTTTAACAGTGACAAGAAAAAAAAAAAAGGAAAAAACTAGCGTTTAGAAAGGGATCTACTAGGGATTTTCCCAAATGAGTTGTAAACGTGCACACACACTCATGTACCTACACACAGTACCTTGCACATTAATGTTTATTGCCGCTTTTTTCATAATTGCCCCAAACTGGAAGGAACCTACATGCCCTTCCGTAAGTGCTACAGCCATACAATGGAGTCTTACTCAGCAATAAAATGAAATGAGCTATCAAGCCATGAAATGACAAGGAGGAAATTTAAATGCATATTGCTAAGTAAAAGAAGTCAATCTGAAAAAGTGCCATGCTGTATGATTCAACTATTTGACATTTTGTAAAAGGCAAAACTACAGAGACAGTGAAAAGAGCAATGGCAGTTAGGGGTTCAGCGGTAGGAGGGAGTGATGAATAGGTGGAGCATAGGGAGATTTTAAGGCAGTGAAACTATTCTATATGACACTCTAATGGTGGGCATATGACATTACACATTTGTCAATTCCTATAGGACTATGCAACATAAAAAGTGGACCCTAATGTAAACTATGGAGTCCTGGTGTGGTGCTGGACTGCAAAGTTGACTTGAACCACAAGGTTGGTGGTTGAAGCTCACCAACTGCTCCTCAGAAACCCTATCAGGGTTGCTATGGGTCGGAACCAACTCAACGGCACTTACCAACAACAACAACGTGAACTGTGGACTTTAGTTAATAAAAATATATCATTGGGGAGGCAACGCGGAGGGAACGGGAGTGACCGGAGAGCGCTGCCAGCACCATGAGCCTCCTCAACAAGCCCAAGAGTGAGATGACCCCAGAGGAGCTACAGAAGCGGGAGGAGGAGGAGTTTAACACCGGGCCCTTGGTGCTCAAGCAGTCGGTCAAGAACAACACCCAAGTGCTCATCAACTGTCGCAACAACAAAAAGCTGCTGGGCCGCATCAAGGCTTTCGACAGACACTGCAACATGGTGCTGGAGAATGTGAAAGAAATGTGGACTGAAGTCCCTAAAAGTGGCAAGGGCAAGAAGAAGTCTAAGCCCGTCAACAAGGACCGCTACATCTCCAAGATGTTCCTAGGTGGGGACTCTGTCATTGTTGTCCTGCGGAACCCACTCATCACTGGCAAGTAGAAGCCCAAAGCCGCCTCCTACCACCCCATGAAGACCTGCCCTGTGTTGGGAATAATAAAGTCCCTGTGTTTTTTTACTAAAAAAAATTATATATATATATATATCATTGGTCCATCCACTGCAATAAATGTAGCACACCAATGAAAGATAATAATAATGGGGGAAACAGAACACTTACTTGGTGAATAGGGGTATGTGGGAATTATGCATTTTATATATAGTTCTTCAAACCTAAAACTACCCTGAAACATAAACTTGGTTAAAACCAACCAACAAACCACTCAAGACAAAGGGAACCTAGAGATCATTAGGAAGAGGAGGAAAGTTTTAGTGTGACTCTTTCATTGTTAAGTGGCCTTTGAGTCAGTTTTGACTCGTAGTGACCCTGCATAAGGTTTCTAAGCAGTGGCTGGTGAGTTTGAACTGCCAACCTTGTGGTTCAAACTGACTTGTCATCTAGTGCTTATCCTACAATGCTATACCAGGACTCTAATGACTCTAACAAGGTCTTAACACAAGATGCAGCTCGAACAAGGCTGAGTTGAGCCTTCTAGACAAATCTGGGAGGAAAAGGCCTTTGTAGGATAGAATGAAGCATCAGGCAGTTGGAATGTTCCGGACCACCTGAACACTGCCTCTGCTGATTCTCTTTTCTCCTTCTAGATTGGAATGGGGATTTGGTGATGCTGAGTTTAGCTTAAGGAACCAGCAAGAACATGGATGTTTATAGATGTTAAAGGTATAGACTATTATGTAAATTATTTAGAATGGTCCTGAATACACAAGGACGGTTGTTGAGTAACAAATAGAACTTGCACCATAAGACAAGACCCTGCTTGGGCAGAAAGTGTCCTAGCAGCAGTACCACTTCCTTTGTTCCTATTAGGGAATGTTGCCTTAAGACCTTTCCTGAACTTCTACTCTATGTAACTGCATGAATGAGGCTCTGAATTGTTGTCTAAATCAATAATTATAATAATAATAAAACTTCATCTACCCTTAAAGTCAGGGAGGAAGTCCAAAGTGCATTGAAGGAATTGGCAAAGAACAAGGCACCAAGAATTGATGGAATAAAAATTGATATCTTTCAAGAAAGTGAGGCGGCACAAGAGGCACTCACTCATCTCTGACAAGAAATTTGGAAGACAATTATGTGGCCGACTGATTGGAAGAGATCCATATTTGTGCCCATTCCAAAGAGAGGTGACCCAACGGAATGCGGAAATCATCGGACAATCTCTTTGATATCTCAAGCGAGTAAAGTTTTGCTAAAGGTAATACAGAAATGGCTACAATCATACATTGACAGAGAACTTCCAGAGGTTCAAGCTGGATTCAGAAGAGGCCGTGGAATGAGAGATATCATTGCTGATGTCTGGTGGATCTTGACTGAAAGCAGAGAATATCAGAAAGATGTTTACCTATGCTTTATTGACTATGCAAAGGCTTTCGATTGTGTGGATCATGACAAGCTATGGGCAACATTGTGAAGTATGAGTATTCCAGAACACTTAATTGTACTTCTGAGGAATCTGTACCTGGACCAAGAAGCAGTTGTTCGAACAAAGCATGGGAACACTGAATGTTTTAAAATTGGGAAAGGTGTGCGACAAGGTTGTGTTCTTTCACCATACTTATTCAACCTGTATGCTGAGCAAATAATACAAGATGCTGGGTTCTATGAAGAAAAACATAGTGTCAGGATTGGAGGAAGACTCATTAACAACCTACGATACGCAGATGATACAACCTTGCTTGCTGAAAGTGAAGAGGACTTGAAACATTTACTGATGAAGATCAAAGAGCACTGTCTTCAGTATGGGTTGCATCTCAATGTTAGGAAAACAAAAATCCTCACCACCAGACCAATAAACAACATTCTTATCAATGGAGAAAAGATTGAAGTTGTCAAGGACTTCATTCTTCTTGGATCAACTATCAACACTCGTGGAAGCAGCAGTCAAGAGATCAGACAAGGTATTGCATTGGGCAAATCTGCTGCACAGAAACTTTTTAAAGTTTTGAAGAGCAGAGATGTAAGTTTGAGGAATAAGGTGCACCTTACCCAAGCTATGGTATTTTCAATAACCTCAAATGGATGTGAAAGCTGGACAGTGAATAAGGAAGATCATAGAAGAATTGATGCCTTTGAGTTGTGGTGTTGGAGGAGAATATTAAAAGTGCCACGGACTGCCAAAAGAACCAATAGATCTGTTTTGGAAGAAGTGCAGCCAGAATGCTCCTTGGAGGCCAGGATGGCTAAGCTCTGTCTCTCATACTTTGGACATATTGTCAGGAGGGAACAGTTGCTGGAGAAGGATGTCATGCTTGGTAAGGTGGAGGGTCAGAGAAAAAGAGGAAGACCCCCAACGAGATGGATCAGCCAGGTGGCATCATTGATGGCGTCAAGTGTGGCAGCAGTAGTGAGGTTGGCCCAGGATCGGATATTGTTTCGTTTTGCTGTGCATGGGGTCGCTATGAGTCAGTTCCAACTCGATGGCACCTGACAACAACAACAACCCTTAAAGTACCTGTTTGCATGTGGTTTCTTACCTATGTATCAAGGAATTACTGCAAGGGAAATTAAATGCTGGGGTGTCAAAAGGAGCAGATTCTATTTCCTACCTTTTGAATAGTCTTTGTAAGCAAATTAAAATAAGGCATCAGTGTCATTATCTGAAGATTTGAACTGGATGAATTGCTTAATTCTTCACATTGCTCTATTCTCAGATGGACACCAGCTTCTCTAGACCCTTTGGACTTACCACTTTATTCGAGTCTCTCATCACATTCCCAGGCTTAGTATTTGATGATTCAATTTATCTTCTGACACTCACAGTTATACCCAAGAGTCAAGTGTGCCGAAAGACAAGAGTAAAGTTTCAGTTCATATATTGGCATCAATTTCTACTGAGAAATATCTACTAGTGACTTTTAACACCTAATGGGCTCATGCTATATACATTGTTGTTGTTGTTAAGTGCCGTCGAGTCGGTTCTGACCCATAGTAGATGGACACATATTTAAATGTATTCTTTCCATACATGAATTGTAGGTAAATTTTTAGCGTACTTAATAATTGAATCTATAAATCAGAACACTTGATTAACAGTCATCAATGAACATTTGTTAATCACAAAACAGTGGCAATCATTAATTTTTTTAAAAAAGTGATTTTTATTTTTGTGGTGACAGAAAAAAAATAGATATCGAACCAGACTGTATACTCTTCTCTTATCAATCCTGGTGTGGTGCTGGACCAGAATATCAGTTTGAATCAGAAGATCATACACAGAGTAACTATGAGTCAGAACTGACTCCACAGCATATAACAACAACAACAACATAGTGTTATATTAGCAATACCACTAAACAATGGTTATTTGCACAGATTTTTATAGAGGATAGAATTTTTTATATATATTTGATATCTTTACAATGCCCAAGGGAGTAAGATGATGGACTATAAATACTAGGGTAAATCAAAATGTATTGTTGGACTGGTTCCAGTTCATATATGCATTTGTTTATTCCAAGCAAAACATATTTAAATGTGTCTCTCTGATTAGTGGGTGGATGCAGACAAGTTCTCTCATTAACATAACTGTCTTAGTATCATCAGGGTGCCTTCAATATAAAGGTCCAATCAAGGAATTGGCTGGGTGATTTAAATTCAAGGGAGAGAGGTCAGCTCAGAAGGTTATGCTGCTATTATTTTTAAGTGACATCAAGACAGCTCTGACCCACAACGACCGTGTATAGAGTTTCCAAGGAGCGGCTGGTGAGCTTGAACTGCCAACCTTACTGTTCAAACCGACCTTGAAGTCAAGCGCATTAACCCACAGCATCACACAGGGATCCAGAAGGATATGGTGACTATGCTTTTTTTGTTTTCTTTTGTTTTGTGTTTTAGGATTCCAAAGGGGTAATCTTGATAGATTTTACAAAAAGACAAAAGATAATCATGAGGGCTTATTATGCAGAAGTTTTAAGAAAACTGATAATTGCACTGGTGAGAAAAATGTTAGGAAATTTGTATTGAGGATTTTTTTCCCATCTTGACAATATACCTGATCATTCTTCTAGACTAGTAATAGCTGTACTATGAGAATTTCATTGGAAAACTTTACTCCATTGGCCCTGAGCTTGCCCCTTCAGATGTTTCTTGGTTCCTGAAACTCAAAGAACATTTAAAGGAACATGATTTGGGTCCCTAGAAGATGTCAAACATGTCATTTCAAGGCAGTAAATTGAAGTGTACTGCATTCTTAGAGAGATGGAACCACAGCTTCCAGAAATATATAGAACTAGATGAAAGATACATCAAGAAATAATAGCTTCACTTTAAAAATGTTTAATAAAGTTTTCTGATTTTATAGTAATACATTTTGACTTAACCTTGTAGTCACAGAAAAGTGTTCAATGCAAATTTCTGATGTCACAATTTCATGGTCTTTCTCCTAACCTAACTGTCTTTTCTAATATTGAGTACAGGTAATATTTAAAAAATATAAACCTATGATTAATGATATCCAATGTAGTTGTTTTCTCATGACATTTACAAAATATTTACCTTTCAGGAGATAGTTTAACATGTCAATAACACCAAAATTTCATATTTAAAGGGTGTAAATGTAAAAAATCATGATACATGGATATTAAATCCACAGTTCGTTATTCTTAAGTCACACAACATTGGTATTTAGCATTGCATTGCCAATGAACACAATCAAAATAGAGTTTAAATAAATTATTGTACTGGGCAGTAATCAAGTATGAGTTCTGCTATGTTATAGATGGGGCGGCAATTATGCTTCCCAGGAAAGAAGTGGAAATATCTGGAGACATTTTAGTATCACAGTTGGGAGAGAGATGTGACGTTCTATTGGAATCTAGTGGGTGGTGATCAAGAATATTGTTAAACAGCCTAAAAACAAGGGAAACTCCTATAACAAAGAATTACCTGGCCTATCAACTTCCTCAAGTGATAAAAGATGGTCTTCATAGAAACAAATACACAAAACAAGAAGCAAGAGCAAAATCAAAACCTTGACAGCCAAGTTATTGTGGTTAAGATGTGCAAACACATCAGAAATGCAAGTCAACAGGGGAGGTAAGATTTATAATTATATTTTATCCCAACTATCCCATGGTGAAATTAAGTGGTACCAATGACTTCCTTAAAGATAGGTGGCAAGATCTACAACGATGGTACTAACAGTTGGTACAACCTGCTGTTAAATTCATCCCAGCACCTCCTGAGAGGTGCAGGAGTTGAACCTGAAATAGGTTTTGGATCAGCAGAAAACAAGTACAACCCAGCAGGAATTACACAGAATTTAGCACAAGTAACAGTAGCGTAGTGGTTACGAATCGGGCTGCGAACCTTAAGGTCAGCGATTCGAAACTACCAGCTGCTCCGTGGGAGAAAGATGAGGCTTTCTACTCCCGTAAAGATTTACACCCTCGGAAACCCTGTATAGGGTCGCTATGGATCGGAACCGACTCGACGGCACTTAACAACAACAACAACCAGTAGGCAGAAGGTTAAAAGCATTAGTGATTTGGGAACAAATAAAATTCATTCTAGAACCGATCCAGCTTATCTTTTCTAAAAATTTCAAACCTAGGTCTCTCGTTCACTTTTTCCTCCTAACATATGATTTTTTTTGAATGAAATGATCGCTTCCCATGGTTTAAATTTCTGTTGTTACATGGCTGATACACTCATGTGCAAGTTTCATTTTCTCAGAGTCTCATGACTCTCCAAAGTGTGGCATAAATTCAGTCAAGATTATTGGTGATTAATCTCTGCTAACACCAAACAAGGAAAAACAAAAACACCTGAATATTTAGCTTCCAGAACAGTTTACACTTCAATTTTGGATCCATTGGTTTGTTTTCTCATTGCTGGGAAGAAAAGGATGGTAGCAAAGTGTTGACTCATATATAAAAATTTCTAAAACTTTTATGTTAAATGGATCTCAAAACTAAGCCCCCTTAGGAGAATTAGTGCAAAGAAAAATAGGTGGGTTAAAAAATGCCCAGTACTTGTCTTTATGCACAGTGAAATGTTACTGGAATAATTAATTGCATCTAGAATTAAAATCTAATTGTTATTTAAGGTGGTGGTAGTGGCTGTATACTGTGGGAGTCAGTTCCAACTCACAGTGACCCTGTATAGGGGTTCTGAGGCTGTAAATCTTTACAGGAGAGGAAAGCCTCATCTTTCTCCTGTGGAGCTGCTGGTGCATTTGAATTGCTGACGTAACCCACTACTCTACTAGGATTCCTTGAGGAGTTAGGAACATCAATATTTACTAACAAAAATACATTTTGTTTCATCTTAAGTTATGATTAAATGGCACAGGCACTCTAGAACAAATAAAAAAATTGCTAGCTATTCTGCTAGTGTCAAGAGATACCTCAGCTGCAAGTAAAATATGTATAACCAAACATTTTCAGTTATGAATTTTGTACAGCCATTGTGTCAGTTCATCTCCAATGAAATGGACTGACACAGTGACAGAAATAATGGACTCAAAGGTAACAACCAATATGAAGATGGTGCAGGACCCAGTAGTGTTTTGTTCTGTGTTTTATAGAGTTGCTATGAGTTGCAACAGACTCTGTGGCACCTAGTGAAAGCAAAAGCAACATTTCAGTAAGACTAAGAATCATAGTTGTCTGAGCTAGGACTTAATTAAAGAGACTTGTGAGTATAAATTGGCTGAGAAGAAGCAAGAGTAAATTCTAAAGTCAGAAATGGTTCCAACACAGGCTTCATAATCAGAAACAATCACACCTGGTACTAGAGAACTAAATAAAAAATGTAAATTCAATCTTTTCTTTTTTTGTTTTTTAATTGCTTTTTAAATTGTCTTTGTGTGATCTAGTTGTTTAATTTATGCTATCCTATTTTCTTCCAGTAATTCTGAGGTTGTATTTTGTCTATTCAGGTATAGATGGGAAATCTTAGAACTTAAAAAATTGAAAAGACCTAAGATGAATAAGAAACAGTAGTGTCTACTTTGTGGACATGAGGCAAAACACAGGGCTCCACGCTAGAGAGGACCAAAAGCTATTGATGACAAGGTGCCTTTATCTAATACTGCTCTAACTGAAATGCACAAATGGGTGGCTTTAACAACTAGAAATATATTCTATCACAGTTTGTTGTTGTAGTTAGGTACCATCAAGTTGGTACCGACTCTTAGTGACCTTATGCACAGCAGAATGAAACATTGCCCAATCCTGGGCCCACCTCACTACTGTTGCCACACTTGAGTCCATCGATGCTGCCACTTGGCCAATCCATTTCATTGAGGATCTTCTTTTTCTCTGACCCTCCACCTTATCAAACACAATATTCTTCTCCAGTAAGTGGTCCCTCCTGACAATATGTCCTAAGTATGAGAGATGAAGTTTGGCCACCTTGGCCTCTAAGGAGCACTCTGGCTTGCACTATCACAGTTAAGGAGGCTGAGAGTCTAAATTCACAGTGCTGGGTCTCAGGGAAAGCTTTCTCTTTGTTGGCTTTGGAGAAAGGTCCTTGTTTCTTTTTAGCATCTGTAGGCCCAGTAATCTTTGGAAACTTCCATACATCTTGTTACTAATTTTTCCTTGGATCAAGGAGCTTCACAGTGCAGGAATCCCAGATCCAAAGAACACATACCACTCTTGGCTCTTCTATCTTGGTCGTAGTGGTGGTGTGCGTGAGTCGGTTACGACTCATAGTGACCCTGTATAGGGTTTTCGAGGCTGGAAATCTTTATGGGAGCAGAAAGCCTCATATTTCTCCTGTGGAACCACTGATAGTTTCTAATTAGCTGACCTTGAGATTAGCAATCCGACTCGTTACCAATATGCTCCCAGAGCTCCTTCTTGGTGGTAGTAGATCTCTCTGTGTCTGCTCAAGTCTCTCTCTTTTTATCTCTTGCAAGATAAAAGGCATTTCATGGCACACCCTTTGGAATCTCTCCTAGGTAGGATCAAGGTGGTCTTGGGAGTAAGGATGGTGTGTTGTTGTTGAGACCAACTTGAAGATACTTAACAACAATACTAACAACAATTGATTCTGACTCATAGTGACCCTGTGTAGGGTTTCCAGGGAGCAGAAACCACAGATCTTGTGATTCAAAACAACCTTGCAGTCTAGTGCTTTATCCAACAGCACCACAACAGGGCTTCACCCTTATTAGTTTATCACATCAAATCACATCAAGGGGAATAGTTACACCTTAACTGCCAAATCACTGGCCCAGTTAAGTTGACACAAAACCTTAACAAGTGTAAATACCCATTAATAATTTGAACATGGAATGTATGAATCTAAGAAAATTGGAAGTTGTCAAAAATGAAACAGAAAAATCTATAACCTGGAGTAAGTAAACTGAAATTGAAGGCCATTTTGAATCTGAAAATCATATGGTTTGTGTGCTGGGAATGACAAATTGAAGAGAAATGGCATCGCATTCGTCACCAAAAAGAACATTTCAAGATCTATCTTGAAATAAAATACTGTCTGTGATAGGATAATGTTCATAAGTCTACAAAGAAGATGAGTTAATACCATTATTATTCAAATGTATGCACCAACCACTAAAGCCCATGATGTTAAAATTGAAGACATCTACTAACTTCTTCAATCTGAAATTTATAAACCTTGCAATGAAGATGTATTGATTACTACTGATGATTGGAATGCAAAGGTTGGAAATAAAGAGGAAAGATCCATAGTTAAAAAGTATGGCTTTGGTGACAGAAATGATGCTGGAGATTGCATGACAGAATTTTGCAAGACCTCCTGCTGTGGCGCTGTGGGTTAATGTGCCAGACTGCAAAGCCATTTGAACTGCAAGGTTGGCAGTTCAAGCTCACCAACTGCTCCTCGGAAACCCTAGACAGGGTCGCTATGGACTAGAACTGACTCGATGGCACTTAATAACAACAACAACAACAACAATGAGTTCTTCATTGCAAATATCTTTCTTAAATAACATAAAAGATGACTATACATATATACTATACACTGCACACATCCGGGCCTCTTCAGATAGGATACATAGAAATCAAATTGAATATGTCTATGGGAAGAGACAGTGAAAAGCTCCATATCATCAGTTAAAAAAAGGCCAGAGACATACTGTGAAACAGATCATCAACCGCTTATATGCAAGTAAAGGTTAAGGCTGAAGAAAATTAAAACAAGTCCATGAGACCCAAAATATGACCTTAAGCATATCTCACTTGAATTTAGAGATCATCTCAAGAACACATCTCATGCTTTAGACATGATGATCCAAGACCAGACTTGTAGGATGACATCAAGAATATCATACATAAAGAAACCAAAAGATCATTAAGAAGACAAAA
>NW_006408576.1:4428817-4432678 GCF_000296735.1 Chrysochloris asiatica
CTGTCTGTGCCCCTCCATTATGGTGACTAGATAAGATGCCTGATGACGGTGTAATCAAAACATTCCAGGATAAACAGAAACTAAGAGATTTTGCCAAAGCCAACTCTACTTCAAAATGCCCTAAAGGGAGTTCTATGGACTGAAAACCAATAAGATCAGAAAGCAACCAGAGACTGACATATGTGGCAGTACAACCTGGAACTCAATCAACAAATGGAAAAGTCAAGAACAGAACAAAATTATAAGAACAAATTCAGAGGACCTTTAAGGTCAGTCTATGATAAAAACAATTACAATGTGAAAGAAGGGGAAAACATAGGAACAGAACTCCATGTGGTGAGAAGGTCAGATATATTACATGGTAAAATATACTGTTTTAAAAGGAAAAGTTAATAGACTATAAGGTAACCTCAAAGAAAACTAATTCTTCACAACATACCAAGACAATGAAAATCCAAGAAGAACATGGAATCATTAAAACTATGAATAAACTGACAAGAAAGAACACTCAAAAAAAACATGAACTCAGCCCAGGAGGGCATGGAGAACAAAGAAACCAGAAACACCATACAAAAACAAACACAATTACAGCAATTTATCCATATCTATCGACAATTAAACTGGATGTAAATAGATTAACTGCATCAGTTAAGAGATGGAGAGTGGCAGAATGGATAAGAAAACAAGATCTTTCAATATGCTGTATGTAAGAGACACACCTTACACACAAAGATGAAAACAGACTAAAAGTCAGAGGATGGAAAAAAATATATCAAGCTAATTGCAATAAAAAATGAGCAGGGGTGGCAATACTAATCACTGATCAAATAAACTTGAAGGCAAAACCCATCATAATAGATAAAGATTGACATTATCTCATGATTAAAGGAACACTTGAACAAGATGACATAACCATAATAAATAACTATTCTCCCAATGAAAGAGTGCCAAAATATATAAAGCAAATGCTAATAGATTTGAAGAAAGAAATAGACAAATCTACAATAATCATCAAAAATTTTAAAACACCTCTTTCGAAAAAGGATAGTACAATTAGAAAGAAACTCAACAAAGACACAGAGGAACTAAACAAGTTAGGATAGTACAATTAGAAAGAAACTCAACAAAGACACAGAGGAACTGAACAAGTTAATCAGTCAACTGGGCCTCATAGATGTGTACAGAGCATTCAACTCAACAACAGCACAATACACATTCTTTTCCAGTGCACATGGAACATTCTTCAGAATAGACAATGTGTTAGGCCACAAAAGAAGCCTTTATACATCAAAATACTACAAAGCATCTTCTCAGACAATTAGAAATCAACAATAGGAAGACCAAGGAAGTACAGTCAAATACATGGAAACTGAATAACACCTTGCTTAAAAGCTACTGGCTAGTAGAAGAAATAAAACATGAATTCACAATGTTCCTAGAAACAAATGAGAATGAAAACACAACATACTAAATCTTTGGGATATGACAAAAGCAGTGCTGAGAGGACAGTTTATTGCAATAAATGTGCACATCCAAAAAGAAGAAAGAACCAAAATCAACACATTAACACAACATCTCCAATAACTAGAACTAGACCAGCAAAGTAAACCTACAGTTAACAGAAGAAAGGAAATAATAAAGATCAGAGCAGATATAAACAAGATAGAACACAGAAAATCTATAGAAAGAATCAACAGGACAAGAAGTTGGATCTTTAAAAGAATTGATAAAATCAACAAACCACTGGCAAACCTAACAAAATAAAAGAGGGAGAAGTCACAAATAACATGGATAAGGAACCACATGGGTGATGTTATAACAGAACCACTAGAAATAAAGAGGATAATAACAGAATATCATGAAGAGTTGTACTCCAATAAATTTGAAAACCTAGAGGAGATGGATACATTTTTAGAAAAGCATGACCTACATAAACTTACACAGGATGAAGTAGAAAACTTGAACAGACCTATAACAAAGGAAGAAATTGACCAGGTCATCCAAAAAAAACCCCAAGTACAGAGCGCTTCACTGGTGAGTTTTACCAAACATTCAGGGAAGAGCTGTCAGCAATTCTACTCAAATTATTTTAGAATATATAAGAGAATGGAAAACTTCCTAATACATTCTATGAAGCAAGGATAACTCTCATACCAAAACCAGGGAAGAACATCACTAAGAAAGAAAATTATAGACCAATATCCCTCATGAATATAGATGCAAAAATTCTCAACAAAATCCTAGCCAACAGAATCCAACAACACATCAAAAAATAATACATCATTATCAAGTGGGATTCATATCAGGGATGCAAAGATGGCTCAACATTAGAAAAGCAATCAGTTTAATCTACCATATAAATAAGAAAAAGGAAAACAACCACATGATCCTATCTATTGATGCAGAAAAGGCATTTGACAAAATCCAACATCCATTCCTGATAAAAACACTCAACAAACTAGGAATTGAAGGGAAATTCCTAAACATAATTAAGAACATATATACAAAACCAACAGCTAACATCACTCTCAATGAAGAGAAACTGAAATTCTTCCCTTTGAGAACAGGTACTAGATAAAGGATGCCCTTTATCACCACTCCTATTAAATACTGTTTTGGAAGTCTTAGCCAGAGACATAAGGCAAGATAGAGAAATTAAAGGCATCCAAATTGGCAAAGAGGAAGTAAAACTCTCTCTATTTGCAGATGATGTGATCCTATACTTAGAAAACCCCAAAGACTTAGCAAATAAACTGCTGTAACTCATTGGAAGAATTAGCAAAGTGGCAGGGCACAAGATCAACATACAAAAATGAGTTGGATTCCTCTACACTAATAATGACAATGCTGAAAAGGACATTGGGAAAGCAATACCATTTACAATAGCTACCCAAAGGATGAAATATCTGGGAATAAATGTAACCAGAGAAACAAAGGATTTATACAAAGAAAACTACAAAACACTACTACAAGAAACAAAAAGAGAGTTACAAAAATGGAAAAATATACCATGCTCTTGGATAGGAAGACTTAACATTGTGAAAATGTCAATACTACCCAAAGCAATCTACACATATAACACAATCGCAATTGCAATCTAGATTCCAACCACATTCTTTAGCGAGATGGGAAAAACAATTACAAACTTTATATGGAAAGCAAAGAGACCCAGGATAAGCAAATCACTGCTTAAGAAGAAGAACAAAGTTGGAAGCCTCTCACTCCCTGATTTCAAAATTTACTACATGGCTATAGTGGGCAAAATAGCCTGGTACTGGTACAATGAAAGATACATAGATCAATGGAACAGAATTGAGAATCCAGAAATTAACCCATTCACATATAGCCAACTGATCTTTGACAAATGGCCGAAGTACATTGAGTGGGGAAGACATAGTCTCTTCAACAGATAGTGCTGGCAGAACTGGAAATTGATTTGCAAATGATTGAAACAAGACCTTTACTTCATGCCATATACAAAACCCAAGTCAGTATGGATTGAAGACCTATTCGAGAATTTAAAGGTCCCAGAATTATAAAGGTTATCAATGAAAACATAGGGACAAATTTAAGGGCTCTAATCCAGCGCAAACATTGCAAAAATTACACAAACAAAAGAAGACAAAATAGATGATTGGGACATTCGAAAAACTAGAAACTTATGTGCATCAAAGGACTTCACCAAAAGAGTAAAAGGGAGCCCACAGATTGGGTAAAAATCTTTTTCAATGACACATCAGACAAGGGACTAATTTCTAAAATCTATAGGAAACTACAACACCTCTAAAAGAAAAATACAAGTAACCCAATTAAAAACTGAGCAGAGAACATGAGCAGACACTTCACCAAGGAAGGCATTTG
>NW_006408576.1:4437944-4439350 GCF_000296735.1 Chrysochloris asiatica
ATAAATAACATCAAGATAAATTCAGAAATGATTAAAGTGGCCAAAGATTTCATTTTTCTTGAATTCACTATCAACACTCTGGAAACAGTAGTCAAGAACCCAAATGATACATTGCATTAGGCAAGTCTTCTGTACTACACCTCTTTAAAGAGTTCAAGAAAAAAAAAAAATCTTTGCTGGTTACCAGGATGTGGGGAATTGTTGGGGACCACAATCACTGAGATGTTGAGGCCCTGTGTCATGGACGAAAATCCAACACGATGGCTCCACTCAGAATTGCTAGCCAGGGACCCCGAGGGCCAAAGGAAGTAACCTCCTGATGTCCCGGATTCATTGGTTTTTGCGTACTCAGTGGTCTTATTATTCATGCTATGCTTCCAACTCCAGTAATTGTAGCTTCTGAGAAAATGGTTCTTATGTGCCTCTCTTAATGTCTCCACTGTGTTGGCAGTGCTTAGGGTCCTGGGAGCAGACCTTTTTGAGGAACAGGCTATAGCCACCTGGGATGAATGTCAGAATTGCACCTTATACAACTATTCAGTTATGTTGGATATTAACTTAAAACATGAGCTCTTGTTGTCCATGTACAAAAATAAAACCGACCTTCCCCCTAGAACTGAGGCAGTAAAACTTCCTCATACGACTCAGGACGAACAAGGGCAGGTTTTCTGGGATTATGGAGTGAGGTTCTAGAGAGGAACTGCCTGGGATATTTACTTGAGGTGGAGTGGTAAATTCTGGGAATATTGGATTAAAGGACAATGGTGGCAGCTCTTCAAACCACCCCAGGGTATAATCGGTTTGACCTTTATGTTCTCCTTCCTCCTGAAAGCTTAAGCCAGGTATCTGAAACAGCTTGACTTTCTTCAGACCTTTTAAATCCTTTTCACCTTTACCTATTAGAGATTAAGTGCTATAGGTATGTTAATTAGTCTTGAGAAACCTCAAGTCCTTGCCTAGGAATTAAGTCTAAAAAGTAATTTATAATAGTTTGCTTGAATTTTTGGAAAATTAAGAATGTTAGATTATTTAGACAATTTGCGATGTATATTTTAGACTCTGTCCTGTAAATCATTGTGGCCTATTTTGAACGATTAATCACATTTCATTTCTGTACCCTGTCTTAATAATCCCCTTCTTCCTTTCTGTAAAATCCCTCCCTGAAATAAAATGCGGAGGCAGATTGAATCCTGCATGCATTACTGCCTGCAGGGGCCATGATGCCTGCAATCCAGGGTCTGCCCGCCAGTCTTGCATCTACTCTGGTTTCAGGGTGTCTCTTTGTCACGTCTTTGTGTATATTCTTTTTCTATCTCTTTCGCTGCCAGCTCTTCCTACTTCGTGAACCAAACTTCCCTGTCGAGGCTGGTCCCCGACAGGGAATGGGATGAGGTGAGGGAGGGGAA
>NW_006408576.1:4440080-4443630 GCF_000296735.1 Chrysochloris asiatica
TTATGTGTACCTGATCCAAGCCTTGGTATTTTCAATAGCCTCAAATGCATGTGAAAATTGGACAATGAATAAGCAAGATCAGAGAAGAATCAGTGCATCTGAATTATAGTTTTGAAGAGAAATATTAAAAGTACTATTGTCTGCCAGAACAAATCTGTGTCAGAAAAAGTATGGGCACAATGCTCCATGTAAGCCAGGATGGTGAGACTTGGTCTCTCATACTTCAGATATATTATCAGGACAGATGAGTCCCTGGAGAAGGACATCATATTTGGTAAATTGGAGGGTCAGAGAAAAACATGAAGGCCTTCAATGAGATGGATTGACACAGTAGCAACATCAATGGTCTCAAGCATAACAACAATTGTGAGGGAGGCACAGGATTGTTTTGTTCCATTTTGCATAGGTTTGCTATGAGTCAGAACTCAATTCAAGGCCCTTCCTACTACTACTACTATTACACAAGGTCACTAGGCTTATCCTTGCTTTTAACCTCAGGGGAGAGCAAGAATACTACAAGGTAGGGGGGAAGTCTTTTCCAATCTTTGGGATGAAACAGTTTTGGAGAAAAGGAAAGGATTCATGGAATAGACTAATCTGGGGAAAATCAATTTCTAAGCTAGGCTTCTCTATCTAGGCCTGCCAAGCTGATAATGGTAGACCAGACCTATCTATTGATAATACAAATCTTGGTGCATTCTTGAATGTTTGATGACATCAAGGAACAGCTAGGTCTCTCTTCTTCTCTCATATTCCTTATTAACATAGGAACTCTTGAGTACTTAGACAAAATATGGAGAAAAAAGAGGAAATATTCAACTGGATGGGAACTCAACATAGAAATTAAGTTTAATTTTAAAGAAATAGGTTGTAATGCTTGCTCACACACGCATACAAATAAATAAAATAAGAGAGAGAGAGAGAAAATTGGATTTACATTTTTTATTGAGTTCTCTCCTGCCAAGTATAATTGTTTCTGATTATAAACCTTTGCTAGAAGTACTTCTGACCATAGGATTTACTCTTGCTTTTTCTTAACCAATCTTAGCATATTAGTCTTTTTGAAAATTAAATCCTGGCTCAAAACTCATTCCAGATATGTGTTTCCCATCCATATACCTCATATTATGGTCCGGTTAGGCATGTATAAAATATTGGACCCTATCTGTAAATTGAAACTAAGAGTGGATTACATTTTGGATTAATTTAACAGCAGCTTGATACATTTTTGATAACTATGAAAAGGAAAATAGTATAACAGCACATAGATTTAAAATGGAAGAATATTCAACATGGAGCATAGACCATACCAAACTCTGCAGATTGTTTCTAGATCAGATAGTGGAAAGGATTTTATCCTTTCAATGCGATTTCTTGGCAGCATTTATCTATAGTTTGTCAATAGAGTTTTAATACAATCATTTAATTGTAAGTAATTCCTGAACAAATTTTGTATTTTTTGCATTAGTCCCATGTTTCTGGAAAGGCTTTGATAGCAAATGAGTTCTGTATCAGAGGTTAAAAAAAACACAAAAAACACCAAAATGCAAAAATCCTCATAAATTGGCCAGTTACCACTAGCATGTCATTTCCAGTGATAAGGAATAGAAGCTTCATTGTCAAGTCCCCACTACCTCTCTACCATGTACAATTCATATGGTCCCATGTTGGTTGCTTAACATCTTTGCATCCCATTTTAATACATGTAAAAGTATGAACCGACTTGATGGCACTTAACAACAAAAGGAAATATTAATAATAAAATAATTGAGTTTTCCCAGGTATCAAATTCATTAATTCAGTCATTCATTAGGTTGTTGTGAGGATTAAAAGAGCATGCATTTAAAGTACTTCATTGTAAGAATAACACTTACTCTATAATTGTAAAATGAGTTATTATACCTTTACCTTATGTGAAAGGGATACCTTATGTGAAAGGGATCACCAGTCATAACCTTCTTGAAATATTGAAGAGATTAGGTCTCTCCATTCCAAGCACTTCAAACCAATAACCCAAACCTGTTGCCATCAAGAGTCAAGTCAATGTTAATTTACATTGTTGAAGTTAAATGCCACTGAGTCAGTTCCAACCCATAGAAACCCTGTATAGGATTTCTGAGGAGTGGCTGGTGAGCTTGAACTGCCAACCTGGAGGTTCAAAATGACTTTGCAATCCAGTGCCTTAACCCACAGTTCCACACACCAGGAATCCAATGTCAATTTATAGGGACCTCATAAAGCAAGGTTAGGGTTTCTAAGGCTGTAGTCTTTTGGCCACCATATGTCTGTCAGTTTGTTGTACTGTGGTGGCTGGCTTATGTGTTGCTGTGATGCTGGAATCTGTACCACCAGTATTTTAAATACCAGTAGGATCACCCATGTTTAGTGTTTAGATCTCAGGGGCGCTACTAGAGTAAGAAAGACTAAGAAGAAGGAGAGAACTACTTCTGAATGTTTAGTCACTTAAAAACCTTACAACTAGCAGTAGAACTTTGTCAAATATAGTGCTGGAAGAAGAAAACATTATGTACAGCAGTATAACATTATCAGATATACTGTTGGAAGATGAATCCCTCAGGTTACAAGGCATACAAAATACGACTGCAAAAGAGCTGCCTCATGAAAGCAAATTTGACCATGATGATGCAAACAGAGCAAAGCTTTTTGGACCTTCTTTTGCTAACAGGGCACAACTCAAAATGAGGATAAACAGCTGCAAACATCAATTAATAATTATAACATGGAATGTATGACGTATGAATCTAGGAAAATTGGTAGCTGTCAAAATTAAATGGAATGAATAAAGATCAGTACATGGTTTAAAACCAGAAAGTATAGCACCATACTCAATGCAACACATTTTTTTTTCCATTCTAACCCTTCATTTACCTAATTCCTTTCCCTCTTCAGTCTGTAAACATTATTTTGAGTTTCTAACATACCTTCCAGAGATTCTTTGCATACACAAGTGAAAAAAAAGTCTCCTTTTCCCCTTTTTTTGTCACATTGCTCTGTTGTTTACATTTTGCATTTTTCAATTGACAATATATATTGGAATATAATATTGATATATTATTGCCTTTGGAGTTCTGGTGTGGCACTATGGGTTGAACACTATACTATTAACTGCAAGTTCAATGTTTCAAACTCACTAGTTGCTCCTTGGAAACACTAAATATGATCGCTGTGAGCCAGAATCAACTCAACAGCACTCAACTACATTATTGCATTTCAGGGAGCCCCAGTGTGCCGATGGGTAAAGCACTGCTGACTGAAAGGTCAGTGATCCAAACCTACCAGCTAGTCCTTGGGAGAAAGATGAGGTTGCCTGCTTTTATAAGATCACAGCCTTGAAAACACTTTCAAGCGGTTCAACTCTGTGCTGTAGGGTCAGTCATTGTTAGAATTGGCTGGATGGCCATGGATTTTCATTTGTGAATTTTTTTTTTTTAGGATGAGTTCTGAATTTTTGATACTAACACAACCTGAAGGTCATAAATATGGTATAAGACTTTTATTAAATTATAAAAATGAAAACATTGTGCTGTTT
>NW_006408576.1:4444764-4464350 GCF_000296735.1 Chrysochloris asiatica
ATACAATGTTAAATATATCTAGCAGGTTATATATCTATTATGTATATACTTATTTATATATATTATTATAAACATGTAGTTGCTATAATCCCTAAAATACAGAATCTTAAATAGAGTAAGTCAAATTAAGAATGTCACAATTAAAGTTCAGTTTCTTTGCTTTCCAGTAGTAGCTCTTGCCTCATACTACCTCTAACTGCATCCTATACCTATTTATATACATATGAAAGTTGGACAATGAGTAAGAAGAACAGAGAAGAATCAACACATTTGAATGAAGGTGTTGAAGAATATTGGAAGTACCATGGACTGCCAGAAGGACAAAGAAATCAGTGTTGGAAGAAGTACAACCAGAATGCTCCTTAGAAGCCAGTATGGCAAGGTTTCATCTCTCAAATTTCAGAAATGTTGTCAAGAAGAACTAGTCCTTAGACAAGGGCATCATGATAAAATGGAGGGTCAGAAAAAAAGAGGAAGGCCCCCAAAGGGATGGATTGAAACCATGGCAGCATCAATTGGTTCAAATGTAACAATTTTGAGAGTGGTACAGGACCATAGCGACAGAGCAGTGTTTCCTTCTGTTGTACATAAAGTTACTATGAGTTGGAACCAACTTGGTAGCACATAACAACAACAAAAATAGTCTTCCAGTTGGATAATAATCAGTATTGAAGCCCTGTGCATGGGGGATATAAGCAATTTAAAGAAAATATATTAATATCATGCAACATTATAATGTAAAAAAATACATTTACATTTCTGTAAAAATGAATATTTTATGGTTGAAAAATAATACCAAGCATTCATGTACTTATTGCTAACAGAAAATTCCTTCACAAAAGAACCTTTTGTTGCTATGGACACCACTCTCAAGAGGCGGTTTAGAAAATTCCTCCACACATTTGAAAATTCCTCCACACGTTTACATATGCCAGAGAGAATCTGCATATTTTCCCTTTAATTCTCAAAGAAATCTCTGCACGTGGTGATTTACATGGGAGGATTTAGAAGAATTTGAGAAGAAAAAATTACCCATCACCACAACAATCCACGAATGAAACAATATATTTACAAAGGTCTCTACATGACCCCATTTTTTTTTTTTTTTTTTTTTAAATTATACACCCCCAACTCCTGGTGTGGCACTGTGGGAAAAGCACTGGACTGATAATCACAAGGTTGGTGTTTCAAACCCATCAGATGCTTCTCAGAAATCCTATACTTGGTCACTCTGTGTTGAAATCAACTCCTAAAGATTTACAGCCTCGGGAAACCCTATGTGGGTTGTTATGAGTCGAAATTGACTCCAAGGCACTTAACAACAGCAGTCAGGCAAAAGGATTTTATCCTCTACCTGTGTCAGGGCTCCTGTGATTGGTGCTTAATCCTCATGCTTTCCATAAAAGCTATGCAGCAGGACTGCAATTGAAATTCTAAATCCATAGTCTGCCAGCCTGCAACAACCAAGACAACGCTTCCTCTTCTTTTCCAAATAGGGAAGCTGGCCCAGAGTGCCTGTGACTCATGGCTATAAGGCAGAGGAGAAGAGGGCATCTTGGTCATCAACCAATCAGAGTACAGTAAGGCTATCTATCATTTTGATACACAGAAGGTCACAGTTTTATGCTAGCCTGGGCCAATAATAATGTTGTTGTTGTTTAAGTGCTGTCGAGTCAATTCTGACCCATAGTGATCCTGTATCGGGTTTCCGAGGAGCAGCTGGTGATCTTGAACCACTGACCTTGTAGTTCAAACGGCTGTGCAGTCTGGCGCATTAACCTATAGGTAGCCTAAATTCAGCGTGTAATGACTCTCACTGTGGAGGTGGGTTTAATGCATGCACAAGTACCTTTTCCAAGTTTATGCAAAAGAGACAAGCCAAACCCAGGTACACTGTGACCTCTGATTACCTGGCTTTAGCTCCCACCCCATTGCTTTCCACTTCATGCACCTAGTTAGAGAAAAGTACATGTCTTGCTTTCTCTTTCTAGAGAAAACAAAAACAAAACTTCAAACTGGATTTAACAGATAGAAGTTGCCAGGTTTGGTCCTTTGATTCAGGTGATAGATATAATAAAGTAATAAGGAATATACTAATCTGAAGTCTCAACTAGAAATATTTGCACAAAACAGACATCTGTGAATACGGGTAAAATGGATTTTCCCCACAATTCAGTCAAAGGCAAATGCCACTGGATTCTACAATGGAGCATATTTGTATAAAACTTCAGATGATTAGAATAACCTCTTATCAGTCTTTTTCAATTATGGCTTTCAATTGCATTTCTAAGAATTGGTTAGATGAGTTTAGAATTTTCGATACTAACACAATCTGAAAGTCACTAATATGGCATAAAACTTTTTATTATATTATAAAAATGAAAACAAATTGTACCATTCAAGGTTATATTAAAACCACATTACTACCTCAAAATAGTGTACAGTTGGGGCAAATTATTGACAAGCTCAAAAGGCATGAAGTAACAAGAAAAACAGGAGTCCGCAAACAAACAAATCAAACCAACAACACTATAACACATTTCACAGAGGTGTTAAGATTCTCAATTAACAACTATAAAATTTATTAAAGACTAAAAGAAATCTATTGTGAATAATATCAAGGTACTTTATACAAACACTATATTAAAGACAGAATAAGAAAGTCAAAATTTCAAATCTAAGTGAAGCAATAGTCTCAGAGAAATAATAATAATAGTAATAACACTAGAGAAGAACATATAACTATTTTTGTTGTAGTTGGGTACTATTGAGCCCTTTCTAACCCATAAAGACCCTGCATTATCCTCACAATTTTAGGCAGGTCTGAGCCCATTGGTGCAGTCCCTAGCTCATAGAAGGTCTTCCTTTATCACTGACTTACTTTACCAAACATGATGTCTGCTCTAGGGACTAGTCCCTCCTGATAACAAGTACAAGTATGCAAGACTATGTCTTGCCACCCTAGCGTCTAAAAAATAGTCTAATTATATTCCTTCCAGTCAGATTTTTTTGGTTTTCTGACAGTCCATGGTACATTCAGTGTCTGTTGTCAATACTATAACTCAAATGCATCAATTCTTCTTTGGTTTTCCTTATTCATTATGCAGCTTTCACATACATAAGAGGTGACTGAAAATACCATGGCTTGGGCAAGTTCTTAGTCCTTAAAATGACATCTTTGCTCTTCAACACTTGCAAGAGGCCTTTGAAGCTGATTTGCCCACTGCAATAAATTGTCATTTGATTTCTTGACTTCTATTTCCATTGGTGTTAATTGTGTGGCAAAGTATAATGGAATTCTTGAAATGTCTATCTTTTCTCCATTTATCATGCTATTGCTTATTGATCCAGTTTCGGAGATTAAAAAAATTTTTTTGAGGTGCAATCCACACTGCAGTCTTTGATCTTCATTTGTAAGTGCTTCAAGTCTTTGCTTTTAGCAAACAAGGTTGTCTTTGAATACCACAGGTTGTTAATGAACCTTTCCTCAATCCCGATACTTTATTTTTTTTCATGCAGCCCAGTTTCTTAGATTAATTAGTATGGTGAAATGATACAACCCTGACACATACCTTTCTAGATTTTAATGCAGTATACCCTTGTTCAGTTTAAACAACTGCCTCTTGACCTACGTACAGACTCTTCATGAGCAATTAAAATGTTCAGGCATTCCCATTTTCCAAAATTTTATCCATAATTTGTTGTGACACACAGTCAAATACCTTTGCATAGACCTAGGGTAGAGGATGTCCAACCCATGAACCATATAAGGTCTGTGAAATCATTTGGTCTAGTCCTGCCAAGGCAACTACCGTTCCAGCCATCATACTGTAGTTGTTGTTGTTAAGTGCTGTCAAGGCAGTCTGACTCATAGCCACCCTGTATAGGGTTTCTGAGAAGTGACTGGTGAGCTTGAACCCCCTACATGGTTCAAATGACTTTGCAGTCTGGCACATTAACCTACAGTGCCACACCAGGACTCCTGCCATTATATTAGGGGTGGGTTAATTAAATGTTTGACCAAACATAGCAGGATAATTTTTAAGTTGATAATTCTGTATGATCCACAAATGCTATTATGAATATCAAAATGACCCTTGGCCAAAAAAAAAGGTTCACCACCCCTAGTATAGACAATAAAACAAAGGTAAACATATATCTGGAATTCTCTTTCAGCCAAGACCCATCTGCAGTTAGCAACGATATTCCTCATTCCATGTCCTTTTCTGACTCTATCTTGAAATTCTGGCAGTTCCTTGTAGATGTAATTCTGTGACTGTTTTTGAATTATTGCCAGCAAAATTTTACTTGTATATGTTAGATAATGTCTGTTCTGTTCTGTTGGATCACCTTTAATTTGGAATGGGCACAAATAATAGATACCTGAGCACTTCCAGCATTGCATTCATTTGTTGAAACCTAATTTGTATTTCATCAATTCCTGGAGTCTTGTTTATGGACAATGTTTTCAGCTCAGCTTGTTCTTTCCTGTGCGATACCTTGGGTTCTTGATTATATATGCTACCTCATGAAATGGTTGAGTGTTGGTCATTTAGTTTTGGTACCATGTCTCTGCATTCCTTCCATCATCTCTTGGTACTTATTGCGTCTTTAAATATTTTGCCCATTGTTTTTGCTAAGTGTCATCAAGTTGGTTATGACCCATAGTGACCCAGTATAGGGTTTCTGAGGAGCGGTTGGTGGGTTTGAACCACCGACCTGGTGATTCAAACTAATCTTGCAGTCTAGTGCGTTATCCTTCAGTGCCATACTAGAACTCCATTTTGCCCATGTTGTTGTTGTTGTTATGTGCTGCCGAGTTAATTCTGACTCACAGCAACCCTGTATAGGGGTTCCAAGGAGTAGCTGGTGGGTTTCAACTGCTGACCTTGTGGTTTACATTTAATACTTCAAGTCAAGACTTGAATTTTTCCTTCAGATTTTTCTGCTCAAGAATTGCTGTTCTTCCCTTTTGTTTTTCTAATACCAGACCTTTATACATTTATACATTTCATTATAATACTTCAATTTGTTTTCAAGGACATTGCAAATGAAAAAGTAAATGGCAACTAAAAAGGTAGGAAAGAGAGAAAGTACCAAAAGGAATGTCAAAAGAGACGAAATGTGAATGGAAGAAAAGACTAAGGAAAAGTGCTGAACAAAAGATTTCAAAGGACAGCACAAGAACACAAAGACATAGAACTACCAGTGTTGTTATAAGTGAATGAACACTGAATAACTCTTGAATGGACAGAACACACTCAGAAAGCTTTCCAGGAAAGGCACAATTCATGGAAATGTGATCACTGACGTTGACATTCAGACCCTGGCTTCTGTAAGGGTACTTGCAAGTATCACTGACATTCCTGATCTAATCTACTAAATAATATATTTGATACTTTTCCTAATGAACTTTGTCCAGTTTTTCACACTGTCATTCAGAAAAGCCTAATAGTAAAATCTTTGAATGTCAATTTAAGAAACAATTATCCAGCCCTTGTTCTTATTGGCATCTTTATCTTGCAAGTACAAGAACATAATAGAGAACCATGAAGAGGCTTCCATGGGCATGGGCAGAGTGAGAAGAAGGTGAAGATGTCACATCTGTGTCTCATGAAGTTCACACGAACTTTTTCAGCCCTTGAAAATCACTATTCTCCTCTAAGAAGTAATCTTATCATTTCAAAGTAGATTCTCAGATCATTCGGGCCCATTATAAAGTAGATGATTTGGATTTATTTATTATATTTATTATTTAAAGAAATAGAATGGGTCATAGCTTATCTCTTTTTACTATTTATAAATTAGCTACTTTTTTTCTCAGATGTGATAATGCCAGGTACTTTTATTTATTCATGATTATTTTTTATATCTAAGGCAAAATTATTTAATATTCAGAAAATATAGTTCAATAAGGTAGATTTTCAAAAGCTTATCTTTGATATCAACTGAGGTAATTATGCTCACATAGAATGTGATGGATCCTACAGGAGGCTACATGAAATCTGCTTGTGGTAACTTCAGAGTAAATGCATCAGAAGGCATTCAGAGGAGAATTGATTTTCCACACTAGCAACTACTGCTACAGATATTATAGGAAGAGAAGAGCATTATAAATAAATTCTCAGACTAGCACCAGAAAGGATGTTATTTGCTCCTTCCTCTTTTGTTATCCTGAATATTGTAAGAATAATAGACAAAATCTGTTAGCACTCATTTTTTATCTTCTTAATTTCTGTCCACGACATAAGAACAATTGCTTTCTTTTTATGTCCAATGTACTCCTAGTTTGGGATTTTTGTCAGTTTGTTGTACTGTGGTGACTTGCATGGTGTTCTGATGCTGGAAACGATTCCACTGGTATTATAAATACTCTAAATACAGGGTCACGCACCCATGTTGAACAGGTTTCAGTGGAGCTCCCAGACTCAGACTACGAAGAAGGAGAGGCAGGCTATAGCTGAATGTTTAGCCACTGATAACTTTATGAATACCAGTGGAACATTGTCAGACATAGTGCCAAAAGATAAACACATTATGCATAGCACCAGAAGGTTGTCAGATATCAGACTGGAAGATGAGCCCCTTAGGTTGGAAGACTCTGAAAATATGACTATGGGAGAGCTGACTTTTCAAAGTAGAGTTGGCCATGATGATATGAACTAAGTAAAACTTTAGGGATCTTCTTTTGCTGATGGAGCACAGCTTAAAATGAGAAATAGATGCAACTATCCATAATAATTGAAATATGGAGTGCATAAAGTATGAACCTAGGAAAATTTGAACTTGTCAAAATGAGATGGAATGCATAAAGTTCAATATCCTAGGCATTTGTGAGCTGAAATGGACTGGTATGGACTTATTGTATCTTGCAATCATATGGTTTATTATGCAGGCAATTACAAATTAAAGAGTGTATCACATTCATTGTTAAAAAGAACATTTCAAGATCTATCTTGAATTATAATGCTGTTGTGATAAGATAATATCCATATTTCTACAAGGAAGACCAGTTAGTACCACTGTTACTCAAATGTACATACCAGCCACTAAAGTCAGTGATAATGAAATTGAAGAATTGTACCAACTTCTTCAATGTGAGATAGATCAAACATGCAATCAAGAGGCATTGATAATTACTGATGATGCTTGCTAAAAGTGAAAAGGACTTAAAACACTTACTGATGAAGATCAAATACTACAGCTTTCAGTATGGATTGCACCTCAATGTAAAGAAAGTAAAAATTCTTGCAACTAGACCAATAAATGGATAGTGATAAATGGAGAAAAGATTGACACTGTCAAAAGTTCACTTGGCTTGGATCCACAATTAACACTCATGGAAGCAGCAGTCAATAAATCAAACAACGTATTGCATTAGGTAAACCAGCTGCACAAGACCTCTTTAAAGTGTTAAAGAGCCAAGATATCCTTTCTAGGTCTAAGGGACACCTGACCCAAACCATGGTATTTTCAATTGCAATATGCATATGAAAGTTGGACAATGAATAAGGTAAACTACAGAAGAATAGGTGCGTTTGAATTATGCTGTTGGAGAAGAACGTTAGAAGTATCAAACGAACAAACAAATCTTTGTTGGAAGAAATACAGCCAGAAAGCTCCTTAGAAGCCAGGATGCTGAGACTTTGTCTCTCATACTTCTAACATGTTATCAGAAAGGACTAAGCCCTGTAGATGGGCATGATGCTTGGTAAAATTGTTGCTGTTGTTGTTAGGTGCAATTGACCAAGCAAAAAAAAAAAAGGGAGACCCCCCAATGAGATGCACTGACACAGTGGCAGCAGCAATGAGCTCAAATGTACCAACAATTTTGAGGATGGAGCAGGACAAGGCAGTACTTCAATTTGTTGTGCATAGGATTGCTATGAATCAGAACCGACTCACCAGCCCCTAACAACAACAGTGTATTTGTGGGGGCTGGAAAAAAGGTGTTTAGAAATGACTCAGTTATTTTCCTTATAGAATTTCCCAATCTGTCTATAAAGGCAGCATGATATACTCAGAAGGATTTTTTACAAGTCACCTTTATACTTTTTTTCTTATATTTGCAAAAGGAATAGATTCTGAGAGAAAGAAAATTTGATCAGAGACTTTGTAAGATGTGATTGCCTCCCCAAAATTAACCTTCTGAAATGACATGGAAATAAATATTGAACTTATGTGTCTTCTCTACTTTATTTCAGGAAGAAAATAATGAAATTTGATGAATTTCAATAAAAAGATTAAGCTAAAGATAAGTGATACAAAGACAGGGACCTTTATTGAGATAACGTTAAATAAATTTTTGGCTGAAAACCAAAGTTAACACCATCCAATTAAGAACCAATAGCCTGTTTTTTCAATCAGGTTTGATTTGGTAAAATAATTCAGTATCCCAGTAAGATGTGATCTGGCTCATTGAGAGAATGTAGTTTACATACCAAAAGTGGTGAAGTCTTTAAATAGGGAGAATATGTTAGAGAGAGAGAGATGAAGTGTTTATTGTAACTGGTTCAATTTCTAAAACTACTCTGTACAATCAGTGTATGTATAAAAAGCCCTGAAGATGCAGTGAGTTAAATGTTGCACTAGTAACCAATGGTCAAACCCGCTAGCCACTCTGAGGGAGAAAGATGAAGCAGTCTATTTCCATAAAGATTTACAGCCTCAAAAACCCTATGGAGCAGTTCTACTGTGCCCCATAGATTTGTTGTGAGTCAGAATCAGCTTGATGGTACTGGTCTTTTCTATAAATGGAGCTCTGATTAATATAACATTTATTTCCATCACCGAAATTTATCATGCTCCTTGGCTTAAATAGCTATACCGAACTCTTTGTGACATACCCTCTGAGACTATTGAAAAACAAAGCCAAAGAGTACAAGGACCTGATGTATAAGATATTCTAGAGGTATTTCATATTTAGCAAATTATGGTTAAGTTTATTATGTGCTCTAAACGTGTCCCCACCTCCCATAGCCAGTGGCATCTGAAGAGATGCCTGAGAGGCTGAGAGAGTGAGCCCTAGAGCTAGACAGAGCAGGTGTGAATCTCAGCTCAGCCTGTGTCAGTTGTATTTGGTTAGGTTAGTCACCCTGTCAGAGAACACTATTTATCCATAAAGCAGAGATCATTTTATCTGTTTCACTTAGTTGTTATGAGAATTACATTATAATGAACACATAGAGTCTGCACATAGTTCAGAACAATAAATAGTGGCAAAAAAAGAAATAAATATAAACAAAATTAAAGAAGTCAAAGATGAGGATGTAAGTCTTGGCAAGAATACAGTACTACCAGTGATGTTAAACACTAACTATCTCATATATTATCAAAAAGAGTTGGCAAACTCTGAGTCACAGGTCAAAGGAAACCTAAGTTTGTAAATAAAGCTTTATTGAGTCACAGGCCAAAGGAAACCTAAGTTTGTAAACAAAGCTTTATTGAGTCACAGGCCAAAGGAAACCTAAGTTTGTAAATAAAGCTTTATTGAAGGTGGCCATACTCATTCATGTATGCATTGTCTATGGCTGCTTTTGTACTACAATAGTAGATGTGAGGACTTGTCACAGAGATATCTAACTGACAACACCTAAAATATTTACTACCTGGTCTACTACAGAACAGAACAATTTTACTGAGCCCTGAAACAGACTCTAGTGTCCAGAAACTCAATCATGGCTTCTTGAAAACACTAATGATGAAATATGGACATGAAAGATACAGAAATGTGACTAGAAAATTTAAAACGATTTTCTTATTTATATTCTAATCAATAATCTATAGTACAGATACTTTAAAACCAAAGCAGACTGAGTACCAGTTTTCAGAGAGAATAAAGGACAGTATTTTAGTCTACTTATAGTTTAGAAGGGAGAGGCATTCTCAGACAGACTGTAAATCATGTTGGCAAGTGCAAACAGGAATATAAAAGAAGCTGTATTCCTACAATGTAAAAGATTAAGAAAATGAATATATTGGAAATCAGATTAGGGTTAAAAAGTGGCCAAATAAAGAGGTATTGCTTAAAACACGGGTCATTTAAGACATATTATGACCAGAATTACTCCAAAAAAGCTTGCTGAATAAATTCAACACTTTTCTTACTACTTTTCATGTATTATTATTATTTCCAATATGTCACTTTATCCAGAAAGAAGTGCCACATGGTTTTATGATCTTTGTGATAATTTTAATATCTCTGCATTTGAATACTTATTTTATTATTTATATTTATGGGATATAGCCACAATACCTACTATACTGCTGATGATATTATACAATACATTACAAATAATTGCAGCCAAGGTTTTGATTATTGAGCACATTCTTTTGTTTTTTTAGATTGGGACATATTTCAACTCTTTGCTTCTCCCTCTCTTCTGTGCTACAGAATTGTGATCATGGCCTTGTCTGTACACTAGAATGATCACCACAAGGGCAAATGGATACAACTCAAATCAGTCAACACTTAATTGCTAAAAGTCTGTGGATTTCACTTTACTGATGTCAAAACTGTCCCTCAGAGATAATTATAATAATCATGGATAATTATGTGATAGCTTTGATTGCAAAAAGTCATAATTATGAAGATTTGATCCTCAATAACTATATTTGTTAGGCATAGTCCTATTAGCACCAGTTCTTTTGGATGTTTACTACAGAAAAAATAGATGGTAAGATGTCCTAGGGATTTTCAACCATGCAAAGCAGTAACACACTTCTCTGATAGCTTATCCAGCCCTCCCTTAGAGCCCTGCAACAGCCTAGAAGGGCCAAGAACATTTTCTGAGAACCTTTGCTACAAAAACAGCCTGTGAAACAGGTGGACAACAGACTAGGTCCAAAATTAAGGGAGACACGAAAAGAATAAGTGTGACATCATAATACAAAGTGGTTAGACCAGGCTTTAAAAAATTAAAGACCTAAGAGAGTTCTCTCTTTCTTTGTTGACTTCCATAGAAGTTTTTGACATACAAAAGCCAAACTGGTAAAGGAAAAGTGAATAATTTACAGTCATGGCTTACTTTGAGAGTGATTGAATTGGAGCATGAAGTTGCGTGAAGACACAAAAGTTAAAGGAAATATGTAAAATATATGCTTAGATTTTAACCTTTTTAATTGACAATTTAATAGATGCTAATTTGTTGATGCAAATGAAGAAACTGTGTTGAAGAGCTCTTTCTCTCTCTGTGCTGATCTATGTCTTTCATCCACACACACACACACACACACACACACACACACACAAATCCATGTGTAGAAATGCAAATTCAAAGAGGAAGTTTCAAATTCATAAATGTATTGGTATGTACATGTATACATTCCTTTCAGGAAACAAATCAGAACTAAAAGATTCTAAACTAATTAATGTTTAAAAATTCCATGACCACAGAAACAAGTAGTAAACAATGGTTGATGTGCTTATTTAGTTAAACATGCCCTCGATGGTATTAAGTCTAAACTCATGAGTCTATTTATTTATTCCATGCTCATATGTACTATTGGTCAGAGTGAATTTTAATATGCTCCTATTTACTGGATTGTTCCCATTAGTATACAAATGTGCTCTAGGATTTCTTAACTTAAAAAAATAAAAATATCTTCCCTTGACCTCATTATTTTCTTCAAGATCTGTTTCTCTGGTCTCTTTTATAGAAAAACCTTGAAAGAGTTGTCTCTGATGCTTATTACATTTCTTCACTTTATATTCACCCTTTCACCCATTTTAATTAGCTTCTGTTTTTACCACTTCATTGAGATTGCTTGTGTCAAAGTCACCAAAGACCTCTCTGCTGCCAAAATCCAGTGATCACTTTTCTATTCTCACCTTATTACACTCTCCTTCTGTTAGGTCCCTTCTCCCCTCCCTACCTGCCCTTCTTTTCTTCTTCCTCCCTCTTACCCTATAGTTAAACATCTACTTTCTCTCAGTGTTCCCCCTACTTCTTTCTTCAATCTGTTAATGTTTAAGCCAACTGGAGATTTTTACATTTATCTTATTCTTACATTAAATTCCCTGAAAACAGACTCCCCTAAACTTTCTCCATCTCAATAGATGGCAACTCATAAATGCAGTTGTTTAAGAAAAAAAATTATAGGAGTAACTTTTAAGTCTTATCTTGTATATCCAATTCATTAGCAAGTTATCTTTGGCTTCACTTCCAAATATATTCTTCATCTATATTATTTTTATGGGCACTGCTATCATGCTAGTCCAAGCTCCATTATTTCTCAGCTGAACACCTCTAGTTGTCTTCTAACTGGTGTAACTCAATACTGATCTTATAATGATACAGATGTTTTGCTACATAGGACAAATTATCTTTTCACAATTTACATTTTATTACACTAGTTCTCTGATTAAGCTCTTATTACTACACATTCCCTTTGAATGTTGTTGGAAGCTATAGAATCCATATTTTAAATACCAGCAGGGTCTCCCATGGTGGGCGGGTTCCAGTGAACCTTCCAGACTAAAACAGAGTAAGAAGGAGAGGCCAACTACTTCTGAAAGTTTAGCCACTGATAACCTTACAAATAGCAGCAGAAAATTGTCAAGTATAATTCCAGGAGATGAGTTCCTTAGGTTGGAAGTCACTCAAAATATGACTAAGGGAGGGCTTCCTCCTCAAAGTAGATACCATGAAAGAAGTAAAACTTTAAGGACCTCCATTTGTTGATGGGGCACAAACTCACAATGAGGAGAAATAGCTGCAAAAGTCCATTAATAATCAGAACATGGAATATATGAAGTATTAATCTAGGAAGATTTGAAGTTATCAAAAATGAAATGAAATGTATAATTGTCAATATCCTAGGACGGATATTGGTCATTTTGAACCTAAAATCATGGGTTACTATGTTGAGAATGACAAATTCAAGAGGAATGGCATCGCATTCATCATCAAAAAGAACATTTCAAGACCTATCCTGAGGTACAATGTTGTCTGTGATAGGATAGTACCCACAGGCCTACAAGAAGACCAGTTATTATCACTATTATTAAAATTTATGTTACAACCTCTAAAGTCAGTGATGATGAAATTGAAGGTTTCTACAAATGTCTTCAGTCTGAAACTGATCAAATATATCAAGATGAACTGATAATTTCTTGAGATTAGAATGCAAAGATTGGAAACAAAGAGAAAGAATATATGAAAGAAAAAAAGAAACAAAGAAAATATGGCTCTGATGATAGAAATGATTCTGGAGATCCATGATATAATGTTGCAAGACCAATAATATATTGATTACAAACATCCTTTTAAAAACACCATGATAGGTGACTATACACATGAACCTCAACAAATGGGATACATAGGAATAAAATTATTACATCTGTGGGAAGATATGGTGAAAAAGTTCAGTATCATAAGTCAAAACAAAGTCAGGGCAGACTAGAACAGACCATCAATTGCTCATACGCAAGCTCAGGCAGAAGGTAAAGAAAATTAAAACAAGTACACGAGAGCCAAAATATGACCTTGAACATATACCACTTGAATTTAGAGACCATCTCAATTGCAGATTTGATTGTGTTGCTGTTGTTATGTGCCGTGGAGTCAGTTCTGACTCATAGTGATCCTGTATAGGGTTTCTGAGGGTGTAAATCTTTACGGGAGCAGAAAGCCTCATCTTTCTCCCACGGAACAGGTGTTAGTTTTGAACTGCTGACCTTAAGGTTTGCAGCCCAATTCATAACCACTACACCACCAGAGCTCCTTGTTATTAGATACTAATTACTGAAGACCAGAAAAGCTATGGGACGACATCAAAAGCAACCTACAGGAAGAAAGCAAAATATCATTAAAAAGACAGGAAAGAAAGAAAAGACCGAAATGGATGCCAAAATAGACTTTGAAATGTGCTCTTGAACATAGACATGCTAAAACAAATGGAAAAATAAGGAAGTAAAAGCTGAAAAGAAAATTTCAAAGGGAAGCTTGAGAAGACAAAATTAAGTATGATAGTGAAATGAACTAAGACCTAGAATTTGAAAACCAAAAGGGAAGAACACTCTCAGCATTCCTCAAGCTGAAAGAACTGAAGAAAAAAAATTCAAGCCTTGACTTACAATATTGAAGGGTTTCATGGGCAAAATATTTAATGATGCAGAGTATCAAAAGAAGATTGAAAAAATATACTGAGTCACTGTATCAAAAAGGAATGGCTGATATCCAACCATTTCTAGCGGTATGATCAAAAACGATGTTACTGAAGGAAGAAGTTCAAGCTGCACTGAAGGCACTGGCAAAAAACAAGCTTCCAGGAATTGATGGAACACAAAATGAAGGTAAAGAAAATTAAAACAAGTCCACAAGAGACAAAATATGACATTTAACATATCCACCTGAATTTAGAGACCATTTCAATAACAGATTTGATGCATGAGACACTAATGATTGAAGAACAGTGGGAACGACAAAACGATACAGCATTGGAGGTACTCATTCATCTATGCCAAGACATTGGAAAGACAACTACCTGAGCACCTGATAGAAAGAGATCCATATTTGTGCCCATTGCAAAGAGAAGTGACCCAGTGGAGTGCAGAAATCATTGAACAATATCATAAATATCATAAGCAATTTGTTGTTATTATTGTTGTTGTCAAGTGCCATCGAGTCGGAACCGACTCATAGCGACCCCATGCACAGCAGAACGAAACAATGTCCGATCCTGGGCCAACCTCACTACCGCTGCCACACTTGATGCCATCAATGATGCCACCTGGCTGATCCATCTCGTTGGGGGTCTTCCTCTTTTTCTCTGACCCTCCATATTACCAAGCATGACATCCTTCTCCAGCGACTGTTCCCTCCTGACAATATGTCCAAAGTATGAGAGATGAAGTTTAGCCATCCTGGCCTCTAAGGAGTACTCTGGCTGCACTTCCTCCAAAACAGATCTATTGGCTCTTTTGGCAGTCCATGGCACTTTTAGTATTCTCCTCCAACACCACAACTCAAAGGCATCAATTCTTCTATGATCTTCCTTATTCACTGTCCAGCTTTCACATCCATATGAGGTTATTGAAAATACCATGGCTTGGGTCAGGCGCACCTTAGTCCTCAAGCTGACATCTCTGCTCCTCAACACTTTATAAGCAATTTAATGATGATAATTCAAAAATGATTATTTCTATATTATATTGACAGGATCTGCCAGAAATTCAAGCCGAGTTCAGAAGAGGCTGTGGAAATATGGACACCATTGCTGACATGAGATGCAAAACGTTTATTTATGCTTTATTGACTATGCAAAGACTTTTGACTGTAGATCATGATAAGCCATGAATAACATTGTGAAGCATGGGTATTAGAACACTTAATTGTGCTTATAAGGAACCTGTACATAGACTAATAGGCAGTAATTGGAACAGAACATGGGGATACTGAATGGTTTAAAATCAGGAAAAGTGTGTGCCAGGGTTGCATTTTTTCATCATAATTATACAATCTGTACGCTGAGCAAATAGTCCAAGATTATATGAAGAAGAACATGACATCATGATTGGAGGAAGACTCATTTACAACGTGTGATATGTAGATGATATACAACCTTGCTTGCTGGAATTCAAGAAGACTTAAAATACTTACTGATGAAGATCAAAGACTACAGTGTTCAATATAGATTGAACCTCAATGTAAAGAAAATAAAAATCCTTACAACTGGACCAATAAATAGCATCATGATAAATGGAGAAAGGATTGGAATTGTCAAAAACTTCATTTTGTTTGGTTCCATAATCAACACTCATGGAAGAGCAATGAGGAAATTAAGCCATGTATTGTACTAGGCAAATCTACTGCAAAAGAACTCTTTAAAGTGTCCAAGAGTAAAGCTTGGACTAATTTGCTCCTTAAATTTTCATAGTGCTGTTCTAAGACTTATGGCTTAAAGTTGTGTAAATTGTGCATAGTAATTGTGAATAGTACACAGGCATTATTCACTTCATGGTTATTCTAGCTTTGTATAATTATAGTAATGTTTCTGAGGATCACAATAAAGTATCTTGAAGAAGGAGAACATTTTTCTATTTAACACCAAGTCATCACATGGACTTGCAGGGAGTTGGAGCTCTCTGGTTCCTGTTTGTCCACCAGGACTTAGCTCAAATGCTTCTTGTGAAACTTTCTCAAACTTCAGGTTTATAAAAATGTACTTTTCTGTTCAGTCTCCATCCACATGCCTATTTAATTTCTTAATGTGCTTATGAGCACGTGGAACTCTGTTCTTATATATTTCTTCACTTTTGTAATTTCCTCTTTTCTGAAAATCATAAGGATGATTTTGGCTCCCTTCTACCCCATACTCTGTTGTCAACAGAGAAACGAGGGTCTGGTACACAAAATAATTTATTATCTAACAATACTGCTACTGTTAAGAAAACTGACCACAGAAGCAAAACTTTGGGGTGTGTCATTAGAATCCATTTTGTGAAAAACTGTTGTTGTTAAGTGTCATTAAGTTGATTCCAACCCACAGCGACCCTGTATAGGGTTTCCAAGGAGGAGCTTGTGAGCCTGAACTGCCAACTCTGCAGTTCAAACAGACTTTGCAGTTCAGCACATTAACCCACAGTGCCACTAATGACATTAAATTATGTTCCTCCTAACATGTTTTATAAAACTAATATTGAGTTACAGGATGTTAAAAAGATGGCTTTGATCTTGAAAATGCTGGGCTTCATTTACTACGCTTAAAGAAGTAGGTAAACGTGTGGAACTCAAATCATGCAAATAACTGTCCCAATTACATAAAGAATTCTCATTCATGTAAAACACAAAATACTCCCACAATTAAAAACAAGCAAACAAACAAAAAGTCGTTAAATCTAGTATTCTTCAGACCTCTGGAAAGCAAATGGAAAAGACCAGCAAATAGTCATTTTAAGAAAACCAAAACAGTAGAGATTTAAAAAGAAGTACAATATACATGAGGAAAGGAGTCCCGTTTTGGTACTGAAGGCTAATGTACTGGACTGCAAGGTCAGATCAGTTTGAACCCCAAAGCTGGTGGTTCAAGCTCCCCAGTAACCCTATACAGGGTTGCTATGAGTTGGAACCAACTCAACAGCACATAATAACAACAACATGAGAAAAAAGTGACAGTGGACAAAATAAAAAGTGTAGTCACTGAGAATAACTTAATTGAAGTTGTCTTTATCACCTCTCATTTCTCTTTTAAACAGACAGAAAAGTGGGAAAAGGAAATAAGTGTGAAAAATCACAGAAATTTCTACAAATTTTCATGAATTTTTAACCTTTTGCTTCACAGAAAATATTCTACTACCATGTAAGAAGAGTGACTTCCATCTATGAACAGAAATCAAGATAGAATGGAAGGATATGGAAATAGTAGTAGACAACTTTAGAAAACTGTTAATGTTGTTAAGTGCTGTCAAGTCACTTCCCATTCACAGAGACCCTGTATAGGGTTTCCGATGAGATTTGTGGGTTTGAACTGTTGACTTTGTAGTTAGCAGTCTAGTACTTATACTACAGCAAGACCCCTTTAGCATACTAGATGAATTAGTAGGATCCAATGATAAGCATGGAGTCCTGGTGCGGCGCTGTGGGCTAATGCATCAGACTTCAAAGTCATTTGAACTGCAAGGTTGGTGGTTCAAGCTCACCAGCTGCTCCTTGGAAACCCTATACAGGGTCGCTATGGGTCAGAATCGACTCTATGGCACTTAACAACAGCAACAACAACAAAATGATAAGCACAAGAATCCCTAGTAGCACAGTGGTTAAAGCACTGTGTTACTAATTGAAAGGTCAAACCTACCAGCCATTATTCAGGCAAAACATGTGGCAGTCAGCTTCTGTAAAGATTTACAGCCTGAGAAATTCTATGAGAACAATTTCACTCTGTTCAATGGAATACTGGTGTGGCTCTGCAGGATAAGTACTAGACAGCCATTCACAAGATTTGTGATTGAAACCCACCAGTAGTTCCTCAGAAACCCTACACAGGTTGCCAGGAGTCAGAACTGACTTGACGGCACTTAACAACAAAACCAACATAGTGTCACTGTGAGTTGAAATTGAGTCAACTACAATGGGTGAATAGTGATCAAGATTATATAGTGTTTAATAAATCAGGAGCCAATTTCATATATTAATTTTTAGAACTTATAAAATAGTAAACAATTCTCAAAAGTGAAGGTAAAGTGCTCACTCCGGCACTACATACACTAAAATTGGAATGATACAGAGTAGATTAGCATGGGCCCTGCGTAAGGATGACACGGAAATTTGTGAAGGGTTCCATATTTTTGTGTATGATTTATTGAATGTAAACCTGATGATCTGCCCTGTAAACTTTCACTCAATCCACAATAAAAACTTTTTTAAAAAGGTGAATTATGCAGTTAGTTGTACTATATTTAGAGGTATGGTAGAACAAATTATCAAGTAATAATATATTTGAATTCCACTAGAATCATTTTAAGCCCTCAATGATGAAGACAAAAGACAGCCTTTTATATGGATTGCACCTAAATATAAAGAAAACCGAAGTCCTCACAACTGGACCAATAAGCAACATCATGATAAAAGGAGAAAAGAATGAAATTGTCAAGGACTTCATTTTACTTGGATCCACAATCAAATCTCATGGAAGCAGGAAAAAAGAACTCAAATAATGCATTGCATGGGTACATATGCTGTAAAAGACCTCTTCAAAATGTTAAAAAGCAAAGATGTCACATTAAAGATTAAGCCATCAGGCTGGTTTGTGACTCATAACAATCTTATGAACCATAAAACAAAACACTGCCCAGTCCTGAACCATCTTCATAGTCATTGCTGACCATAGACGTAGTATTTTCAATCGCTTCATATGCCTATGAAGCTGGACAATGAATAAGGAAGACCATAGAAAAATTGATACCTTTGAAATATGGTGTTGGCAAAGAACATGGACTATATCATGAACAGCCAAAGTAATGAACAAATTTATGTTGGAAGAAATACAACCAAAATGCTCTGTAAGAGCAATGATGGGGAGACTTCATCTTGTATATTTTGGACATGTATCCTATACACGGTCGTTGTGAGTTGAAACTGACTTTGTGGCATTTAACAACAGCAACAATAGGAGGTACCAGTCCCTAGATAAGGAAGGACATCATGCTTATTAAAGTAGAGGGTCTGTATAAAAGAAGATCTTTAGGGAGATGTTGTTGTTGTTAGGTGCCATTGAGTCAGTACTGACTCATAGCGACCCGATGCACAACAGAATAAAAACTGTCCGATGCTGCGCCAACCTCACAATTCTTGCCACGCTTGAGCCATTGATACTGCCATTTTTCCAATCCATCTTGCTGGAGGTCTTCCACTTTTTCTCTGACCCTCCACCTTACCAAACATTATATCCCTCTTCAGTGACTGGTCCCTCCTGACAATATGTCTGAAGTATGAGGGACAAAGTTTGGCCAATCTGGCCTCCAAGGAGCACTCTGGCTGCACTTCCTCCAAAACAGATCAGTGAAAACAAGGCCAGGGTCAGACTGTGGAACAGACCATCAATTACTCATATACAAATTCAAACTGAAGCTGAAGAAAATGAAAACA
>NW_006408576.1:4465910-4513574 GCF_000296735.1 Chrysochloris asiatica
TGCTGCACAAGACCTTTTTAAAGTGTTGAAGAGCAAAGATGTCAGCTTGAGGACTAAGGTGCACCTGACCCAAGCCATGATATTTTCAATAACCTCATACGCATGTGAAAACTGGACAGTGAATAAGGAAGACTGTAGAAGAATAGATGCTTTTGAGTTATGGTGTTGGAGGAGAATATTGAAAGTGCCATGGGCTGTCAAAAGAACCAACAGATCCGTTTTGGAAGAAGTGCAACCAGTGTTCTTGGAGGCCATGATGGTCAAACTTTGTCTCTCATACTTCGGACATATTTTCAGGTTGGACCAGTCGCTGGAGAAAGATATCATGTTTGGTAAAGTAGAGGGTCAGAGAAAAAGAGGAAGACTCCCTGCAAGGTGAATTGGCCAAGTGGCAGCATCGATAGACTCAAGCGTGGCAACAGTAGTGAGGTTGGCCCAGGATTGGGCAGTGTTTTGTTCCGCTGTGCATAAGGTCGTTTTGTGTCAGTACGGACTCGATGGCACTTAACAACAATAACATATAGCCAAATATTTTCATTTCTTTTTAGAAGTCAATTTTATAATACTTTTGCATATGTGTTTTTACTTTAGTGCCCATTACCTTAACCTAAATTATGGAAATTAGTGTTAACAAGAAGCAAATTCTGTGACTAAAATGTGTAAACCACATTATTTCTCATTGAAATATCAAAGTCATCTTTTGTTCCTGAGTTTGGTATGCAGTGCTAACATTTGAGTTTATTGGAAAGGAAAGCATATCATTTTAAAAGTTTTGCAACTGTCATCTGCTTTTTGACATATTCTATCATGTTTAGGGGACACCTAGAGTGGCACTGTGGGTTAATGTGTCAGACTGCAAAGCCATTTTGAACTGCAAGGTTGGCAGTTCAAGCTCACCAGCTGCTCCTCGGAAACCCTATACAGGGTTGCTATGGGTCAGAACCGACTCGACGGCACTTAACAACAACAACATCATGTTTAGGAGTCCTGGTGTGGTGCTGCAGGATAATGCGCTGAACCCCAACATCAATTTGAACTGCAAGGTCAGCAGTTCAAACTCATCAGCTACTCCTTGGAAATTCTATGCAAGGTTGCCATGGGTTGTATCCAACTCAGAGCACTTAACAACAACAATAGCGTGCTTAACCATGTTCTTTTTATTCTTTTCAAGCTTGACATTTGTGTATTTTCAGCATAGAGAATTAATCTGTAGTACACTGACCAATCAAATCTTGCCCAAAATGAAGCTCCTTTCATTATCTAGGTTGTGTAGTTATAAGTAATTTCTGCTGAAAATGAGAAATCCAGTTGGTTACTGACTTAAAAATATCTATAATTATGGCTTTATATTTAATGTTTTATTTTGCTTTATCCTTTACAATATTTTATTAAGTTCTATCCATAAGAAAGGTGTCTTGGTATAGCGCTGTAGGATAAGCACTAGACCACAAGGTCCTATGAATCACAAGGTTGGTGGTTCAAAGTCGCAAGTTGCGCTCCTCAAAACCCTATACAGGGTCACTATTAGTGCAAATTAACTCAACAGAAGTTAACGATAACAACAACACAGTCATAAGAGAGGGAGCACAGTGGCTTCATAAGATCTTGTTTAAAACGCAGATTTTAAACCAGCAGATGTTGAGTGGGACCTGATTTGGCCATATATTATTAAATATATGGTGAAAGGATACAACCCTGACACACACCTTTGTTAATTTCAAACTATGTAGTATCTCCTTGATCTGTTCCAATGACTGTCCTTTGGTCTATGTACAGATTCCTCATGAGCATAATTAACTGTTCTGGAATTTTCATTCTTTGTGATGTTATCCATAATCTGTTATAATCCATATAACTAGATTCCTCATGAGCATAATTAACTGTTCTGGAGTTTTCATTCTTTGTGATGTTATCCATAATCTGTTATAATCCATATAACTGAATGCCCTGGTATAATCACTAAGACTCAGGTAAAATCTCTCAGGATCCCTGGTAACATAGTGTGTTATAAATTCGGCTGCTAACCTCAAGGTCAGCAGTTCAAATATACCAGCCACTCTGGGACAAAGATGAAGCTTTCTGCTTCCGGAAAGAATTACATTCTCAGAAATACTATACAGAGTTGCTATGAATTGAAACTGACTTGATGGAACACAACAACCACCAACTAGCTTTCTGGTGTTCTCTGCTTCCAGCCAAAATCAATCTGAAATCAGTAATAATATTCCTCATTCAATGTCTTCTTCATAATCCAGCTTTAATTTCTGGCAGTTTCCTGTCCACAAATTGCTGAAACTACTTTTGAATTACCTTTAGTAAATTTTTACTTGGGTGGGATATTAATGATATCGTTTGATAATTTTGGCATTCTGTTGGTTCACTTTTCTTTGGAATGGGCATAAATATGAATCTTTTCCCATCATTTAAACAGATAGCTGTTTTCCAAATTTCTTGGCATAAATGAATGAATCCATCCAGTGTTTCATCTATCTGTTGAAACATCTCAATTTGTATTCCATCAGTTTCTGAGAAGCTGGGTGATATAACGAAGAATGCAGCTTCAAGATTGGAGGAAAACTCACTATCAACCTGCGCTATGCAGATGACACGACCCCACTTGCTGAAAGTGAAGAGGACATCAAGCACTGACTGATGAAGCTCTGACTACAGCTTTCAATATTACTGTATGTCTCATAAAGAAAATAAAAATCCTCACATCTGGACTAATAAGCAGCATCATAATAAATGCAAAAGATATTGAAGTTATCAAGGATTTAATTTTACTTGGCTCCACAACCAGTTCCCATGGAAACAACAACCAAGAAATCAAAGGTTGTATTGCAGTAGGCAAATGGGCTGCAAAACAACTCTTCAGAGTGTTAACAAGCAAAGATGCCACTTTGAGAACTAATGTGCATCTGACCCAAGCCATGGTATTTTCAGTTGCCTCATATGTATGTAAAAGTTGTACAGTAAATTCAAAAGGCCAAGGAAGAGTTGATGCCTTTGATTTGTGGCATTGAGAAAGAATATTAAGTATACTATCAACAGTCAGAAGAACAAACAAATCTATCTTGGAAGAAGTACACCTGGAATGACCCTTGTTGTTGTTGTCAGTATGCCGTGGAGTCATTTCCAACTCATAGCGACCCTATATAGGGTTTCTGAGGCTGTAATCTTTAAAGGAACAGAAAGCCTTATCTTTCTTCTTTGGAGCCACTGGTAGTTTCAAACTGTTGACCTTGAGGTTAGTAGCCCAACTCGTAACCACTACGCTACCAGAGATCCTTGGAATGACCCTGAGAAGTATTCATTTCCTGTATTTTGATCAAGTTATCAGAAGGGACATCATGTTTGGTAAAATAGAGGGTCAGTGAAAAAGATAGATCCTCAAAGAAGTAGATGAGACAGTGAGTGCAACAATGGCCTCAAGCATAGCAGTGATAGGATGGAGTAGGACTGGGAAAGGGTTTCTTCTGTTATTCATAGGTTCCCTCTGAGTCAGATCCTATTGGATGGCAATGAAAAATTACTGCCTGGTGTTTAACGGTAACAACACCACTCAGGCACTGCCAGCGATGATGTTTCCTGGACCACTATGGATGAGTTGATGCTCACCTGGCATGCGCTGGTCATAAGGTAAGTTTTTTTGTCATATTGTTGACCATGATATCCCTGTTGTTGAGAGCTTCTGGTAGTATACCGGGTTATGCATTTAACTGTCAATGGCAAAGAGGTAGTTTGAATCCACCAGCCCCTCTGTAGCAGAAAGATGAGACTTTGTATACCTGGAAAGATTTACAGTCTCAGAAATCCTATATAGGGTCGCTATGAGTTACTATTGACTTAATGACACACAATAACAACAACATATCCTCATTTAGCAACCATAATATCTTTTTTGTCATTTGTAGATATGACAAGATATTTCTTTACGAGTCTTATGCCTTTAGGTTCAAATATTGACTTTGAACTATGTGACCTGAAACAAATTACACAACCTTTCTTATATCAAATTTCATAATCTACAAAAGTACATGTAATAATAATCTAATACTTAGAGGTGGCATAAAGAATAAATGAGACAATGAATGCAAACTGCCTAGTATAGTTACTGGAATATAGCAAGTGGCATAGAAAGTGTTCAGTAAATGTTATTGTTCTGCGATTGTTGTTAATGTTATTATGATGAACATAATAAAGACGCTGATGATGATGATGTCGTTACTATTGTCTCCTGTTGGAGATTGGAGGAACTAATAAATATCAGTCCAGTCTCATCCTCCTGAGTTTGTAATTGAGTAAAACATACAAGTGAAACATACAAATGAAGATCAAGTATCACTTTCTTTTTGAAAAAGTTGAATTTGAGAATAGCTGAGGCTTCCAGTTAAACACATTTCCTACTACTACAAAATTGAAACATGGCCCTCCCTGTCAAAACTGCAAGACTCTTCTGTGCAATGGCAAAGTGCTCCCTAGAAAGCCTACAACATGGTTCAGCTGAGAATTAACTGTCTGGTAGGGGCTTCTCTGAAACACACAAAGGAAATCACTGTCAAATCCTTGTTCTTTCTATCCTCACCTATTAGCAAGCCTGCACCTTCAGCCAAGGAGATGAGCTGAGCTGAGTGGGGGGAGACAGGAGTAGTTTTCTGGCAGCAATCCCCTCATGGAAATATAAAGTGGAAGGAATGTAGGTTAACATACCATGCCCCATTCTTATATTGCATGTTCTGATGAGAACTGGGCCACTTTAAATGTAGATTTGCTTTAAATTCTGTTTTAATTGCCAGCTTCTCAGTGAGATAATTTTATAGGTATTGGTTCCTTTAATCTCACAGAAGGTATGTCAGTATTATTGTTTCTAGTATTAAACATATGAGGAAAATAATTTTGAGATCTCACATGCCTTATCCAAGGGAGATTTGACATGCTCAGTCTGTGTTAGAAGAAGTACAGTCAGAATGCTCCTTAGAAGTCAGGATGGCAAGACTCTGCCTTGCATACTTTGGACATAGCATTCCTGGAGGACATTATGCTTGGTAAAGTGGACGGTCAGCAGAAAAGAGGAAGAGCCCCCAACAGTGGAGACAGCAATGGGTTCAAGTACAGCAATGATCGTGAGGATGGTGAAGGACCTGGAAGTGTTTCGTTGTGTTGAGCAACAACAACAGCATTTCAGTGTAAGAGGAGAAACTAAGATTCTACTAAGGCACTGAGTATATTCAAAGGGGGATACATTAAAATTTGTCCCTCAGAATCTGAGTACTGTTTCTAGGCATAGTGGAAAAACAGAAAACCCATATTTTAACTGAATGAAGGTCTTTCTTAAAGCATCTCTTTCCCATGCAGAAAAAAAATCAATAAATCTTCAAGTCACTATGAAGGCTGCTGTCAATTTTCCTGAAAACCAGTTCATATTGACAAATATAGAACTTTGGAATGTCTTTCTCTATCCTATATCCAGGTTTCAGATTAAAAGTAACCGTGTCACAGACTTCATTGATCACCTAATTTAAAATGTTGCTGTTATTAAGTGCCTTCGAGTGGGTTCTGACTCATAGTGAACCTATGTAGAGTTTCTGAAGAGAAGCTGGTGAGTTTGAAATGCCAACTTTGTGGTTAGCAGCCCAGTGTTTATCCCAAAGCACCCTATCAGGTCTCCATTCTGTCATGATATACTATATTTTTCCTTGCTGGTACTTTTCATAGTTTGTCATTAGATATTTATTAACTTCCTAGAGGTCTAATGTGTATTTTTCTTAGGAGACCATAAAAGCAGAAGCTATACAAGTACTTTCAGTTCAGTATCATATACCTATTCTGAAATACAATAAATTAAGTATGAATTGTATGTATGCATTAATTAATAAATAATAATTTAGTCAATGAGTAAACCAGACCTAGTACATCAACTTCTGTAAATGACAGTTCCCTCAACTGCAGATGACGATTCTCCTAACACACTTCATTTCAAAGATTGATGCATGAATCACACCATGGCATGTTTTCTTGATTATTTTATATAAGATTATCAACAACAAGAAGACAAGGGGAGCATCTTAAAGACTATTGTTTATTCAGGATACTGCTCAGGCTCTGGGACTTGGTAGGCACTTCTAAATATTTGGTAAATTCAAATAAATTGACTTTTTAAATGATAAGCTTCAGTATTGAGTAAATATGAGTAGAGGTACCATGGGTGGAGCAGTGTTTGAAGTGATGAGCTGCTATCCAAAAGGTTTGTGGGTTTTGCCCATCAGGTGCTTCATGTCAAAACATGTGGCAGTCAACTTCCATAAAGATTAAAGCCTTAGAAACCTTTTAAGGTAATTCTCTTCTGTCCTACAAGGTTGTTATGAACCAAAATGATAAATACAGAGGTAAATGTAATTTAATAGAAATGGTGAGAAAACAATTTGCTAGATAATTTGACAGGAACAAACTAATAATTGTAATAAGTCAGAGTTTCAAAAAAATTACAAAGTGATTTTTACATACATTAATAGGCACTCAGGAATTCATGTTTACCATAAATAAAGAGTAAACTGTGAAACATCTTGTGCAAGGTAAAAACCTGTAAATACCTAATCTTACTTGGGAGTCATTAACCACTAAGCAATTAAAGAAAGCTAAAAATTCAGTTTTTGTATACTGAATATATTAAAATTTTATCTTAATGCAGAGCACGAGATTATGTTTTTGAATTCTAAAACATGTTTCTAGTATTAAATTATCATTTTCCACACTGTTTGAAAGCTTCATATTAAAGACTGCAGTAGGAGAACAAGGCATGAAGACTTAGTGCAATGTCCCCAAACCAGGGATTGAACCTCAATTTCAGTACTTATTTGTCTCCGATTAGTGACAGTCGTGGAGGAGTCCTGGTAGAGTGGTGGTTAAGCACTGACTGCCAACCCACAAGAATGGCAGTTCAAACCCACCAGTCACTCTGTGGGAGAAAAATGAGGTAGTCTGTATCCAGAAAATGTACAGCCTTGGAAAACTTATGGAGAAGTTTTACTTTGTCTTCCAGGGTTGCTATGAGTCAGAATTGGTTGAAAGGCAGTGAGTCTGGTTTGCTTTGAGTGATAATAGTGAAGTTATTTAACCTCTTTTATATCTATAGAATGAGGTAAGATTATATTATTATGAAATTTAATAAAATAATTCATGCAAATCTACTATCATAAGAATTTGCAAATTTTTAGGTTTTACTTCTCACTCCATTTCCCACAATTGTCTCAAAACGGTTCACATTAGTTCAATATTTAAAACAATATCAACTCACTCCCATTTTGCACAGCAAACCCTGAGTAGACCAAAGCTGAGCGAGCTCCGGCTACTTTCTCAACAGAGCTCACAAAGTTAATTAAATGGTGAAAAGAGTCTGACCTTCGATTGCTCTGCCAGGGAAGCAAGTATCCTACCAGCTCTTTATTCTGTTATGATTTGTTTGGCTTCGTTGTTTAAGATTCAGTTCCAGTTGTCATTACTTTGTAGGAATATTTCCTCTATTCCCACATAAAATTGTTACTGGTCTGCCTCTCCACTGATGCAGATCAGCTTATACTATTCATAATTACATAAATCATCACACTGTATTTAAATTTTTAGTTTCTGCCATTAGCTGCAATCTTCTCATCAGCAGACTTTTATCTTTTTAGTTTATCATTGCATGCTTGGTGACTCTCACAGGGCCTGGTTCCCAGAGCTACTACATATATGCTTGCTAAATGTAAACATTTTGAACTTCAGTTAGCCAGATATGTAGCTAGTTTCCTTCATCACTTTACATCTAGATGCAGGATCTGAACCATGACTAAGATCACAATGACTCTCTGTAAATGTTGTTACACATGAACAAACAATGCCTTTGCCAGAAAGATGGTTTTGTTTATTCCTCACGCCATTTTCTGACAATTTGCTTTCTTACGTAATTTTCATTGTCCAGCATATATTGAAAAGGTCAAACACTTGGATTTCTGCAAGTATAGTGGTACAAGCAAAGGACTATTTCCAAATTAAATGTCAGAATCTCTAGAGTAAAGAGCTAATAAGAAGGAAGGGAATCAGTGGTGTTCTTGGCAGATGAATGCTGCCAAATCCATTCATTAAAGCCACAGAAACAGCTGACTTGATGGACAGCAGTGGTCAGTTGGGACTTGAGGAACTGTGAGTCTACAAAAATCCAAAGCGTACAAATGAAAGACTTTGGCCCTAAAATTTTATTTTTTCCTTCCTTATTGGACTTAACTTCTAAAATCTTCAACCAGAGCATTCTGCATTTCCATAGATCCTTGTCTTTCAGCCTTAGATCATACACATGCATATATGCATCTTATCTTCCTTACTAGACTGCAAGCTCCTCACAAGGAAGAATGTTGTACTTTTTAGTGCAATTTTAATAATATTGTTGTGCCACAAATGTCTAACAAATGTTGTGTTGTTGTTGTATGTGCCGTTGAGTCAGTTCCGACTTATAGCGACCCTGTACGGGGTTTCTGAGGAACGTCTGGTGTGCTTGAACCACTGACGTTGCGGTTCAATCAACCTTGCAGCCCAGCACATTAGTCCACAGTGCCACATGTTGTTGTTGTTGTTGTTGTGACATGCCATTGAGTCGTTTCTAACCCATAGCGACCCTATATAGGGTTTCCAAGGAGCAGCTTGTGAGCTTGAACCACCAACCTTGCAGTTCAAATGGCTTTGCAGGCTGGCGAATTAACCCACAGTGCCACACCAGGACTCCTTAAATGTCTTTTGAATTTTAGCCTGCAATGTAGTTTAGGTTAGAAATTTATTATTCTTTGAGGAAAACTTCTAGTTATTATTTTTGAAGGTCTGAATTATATCTCTGTCTCACTTCATTTTTCCCTTTTTAATTAAAATTTTGTCACATTTAAATTTCATCTTTGTTGTTTCTGATGGTGGTAAAGTGTGTGTCAGTCTGGTTGGCTATGTGTTAAAATAAAACTTAAGTTTTTGCTCATAGGACATGCTAAAATAATTTATGTATTATAAATTATTTATGTATGTTTGTGTGAAGGTTTTTTTGTTTTTTTTCCAAAATCACCCTTATAATGTCTTTCTTATCACTGATTTCAATTAAAGATATAACAGTTTTTTTGTTTATATTGTACCTTTCATAGGAGATATTTTAGTATATGCATTTTGATTCAGAAATAGGTTTAATGGCAAGCATGAAATTCACAATTTCTTTTTTGCAGTCTTGGACAGAGTGAACATATATATACACTAACTTTCTCAGGTAGACAATGAAGTGCCCACTACTTTAAGATCTTACCTTAAACTTTGAATGGAAAATCAAATAACTTTTAAGAGTTAAAAAAAAAAATCTCACCCAATAATACTGACTTTTACTTGCCTCAAACAATTTTCACATTTAACATTTATTATAAGTCCAAATATCAAGCTTGCTAATTACTTTGATGTCTGAGCTTCATTGATAATTGATAATACAATTGATGAAATATGACATAATACCAATTTTCTTGTTATTGAAAATACAACTTGCATAAGTTTTTTTCCGTTTTATTTAATTGTGAATTATTATTTCAAATTTCAAAGCTAATATCCATTCACTCTGATACTATTGATTGTTGTGGGATGTTGTCAAATTAATTCTAACTCATACAGCCCACATGTGCCAGAGTAGAATGGCACCACAGGGTTTTCTAGGCTTTTGTCTTTATGGCAGCAGATTTCCAGATCTTTCTCCCATGAGAAACTGGGTGGGTTTGAACTGACAACCTTTCAGTTACCAGCTGAGCACTTTATCATTATGTAATTATTGATTACAAAGTACAGTTCCTAAAACTCAAGACTGTCTGAAACATAAGAAAATTTAGTTTGCTGAAGTATTTACAAACAGAGGAAAACTGTGTGTATGAGCTTGCATAAGATAAACTATGATTTTTACAGATGAGGAAAACAAAGATCAGTACTTTGGAGATTTTCCCCATTTAATTTTAGAATCTGGGTTAGGATGCAGTTCTTCATACTCCACGATCAGAGGGTGTTAGTTCATATTGTCTATGTGCCTCACTTAATCTAATTTTACTAATAATCAAAATAAGTTCAATAAACTTCATTTCCTGTCATAACTATTAGTTGAACATTGCAGCCCCTGAACATTGCACCACAACCCTGTTATTAAGTCCTCTGTACCTTTTGAAACTCAGTTCAGGATGAATCCCAAGTCAACAACTTACAAGCTAAAAGTGTGAATTTTCTTAATCTGTCTCAACTTCAGTTTTCTCAAAGGTAATATAGAATTACTTTAAGGATTAAATTGAATACTTTTTGTAAATCGTCTAATTTGGTGACTATAACATAACTTGTTTCAAAACAATAGTGCTTTCCTCTCTTTCTTCTTCCCCTTTCCACTACATTAAGTTTTCCATTAAGTACTTTGTTATTTATATTTATTTATTAAAAAGAAATAACTGTGAAGTCAATACAGTACTTGTTTTCCCTCTCATAAACTGAAATTATTACACCCTATAGGCAGGCTGATTACACTTTTAAAGAATAGGTATGAAGCAATATACCAATAGAAAGGAAACATTGATAGAAGGTAAAGAAGCAGAAAATCAAATCTAGGAATCAGATGATTTTTACAGAATTACATCATTCTGATAAAGCAATTTGCAGGTTATAAAGGTTTATACAATGCTTTGTATTCCTTCCTTGTGGATAAGAATATACTTATTATACAAATGCACAAATACATATAACTATCAAGTCGATTCTGACTCATAGAGACCCTATATAAAGTTTGCAAGATGGTAAGTCTTAACAAGAACAGACAGCCTCATCTGTCTCCCAAGGAGTGACTTGTTGGTTTGAACTATTAACTTTCAGTTAGCAGCCCAAAGCCTAAGTATGTGAGTGTGCTTTATTCTCTTCACTTAGTAGAAATTGAAGACTATCTAATAAATAAGTATTGGTTATTTAAAACATCAAGAATTTATTGAGTGCTTACTATGTATTTTACTTACTATGTATGTACTGTGGTTTTTGTCACTAACTGCCTTCGAGTGGGTTCCCACCCATAACGACCCTGTATAGGGTTTCCTAAGAGCAGCTGGTGAGCTTGAACTGACGACCTTGAGGTTCAAACCGACCTTGCAGTCCAGTGCATTAACCCTCAGCGCCACACCAGGAAATTAAAATACTAGCTATTCTAATTTCTTTAATCTTGCTTGCAAATTCAACTTTAAATTGAATCTGAAATCACTGTTCAGAAACGTTCAGTACTAATTTGAGTTTTTGATCTACAGCCACCAGATGGCGATAGTTGTCATAGCCAAGTCAGGTTGTCTAACTAGGAGATTGACAATGTTTTTTTTTCTCTCAAAGTTAAGTGTGACAGATTTATCTGTAAATTTTTGAATATTTTATGTTTATTCTTTAAGAAATATTTAATATTAAACACAAGCCATTTTATCAAAACTACCTGTGTATTATTTTAAAGTTGTTATTGCTGTTAAGTGTTATCAAGTTGGTTTCAACTCACAACGATTCTGTACAGGGTTTCCAACCAGCAGCAGGCGAGTTTAAACTGCGAGCTTGTGGTTCAAATCGACCTTTCAGTCTAGTGCTTTATCCCACATCGTCAGACCAGGACAATATCTACTAATTTGGGCTTTGGGCGTGGCGCTATAGGATCAGCACAGTACTGCGAACCACAAGGTCAGCAGTTTAAATCCACCAGTCGCTCTTTGGAAAACCTATACAGGGTAGCTATGAGCAGTTAACGACTCGACGGCACTTAACAACAACAACAAATTTGATCTCAGTTTTCATTATGTTTTATGCTTTTTTTTAAAGAAAAGTTTGTTGTTGTTGTTAAGTGCTGTTCAGTCACGTCCAACTTATATCGACCCTGTAGGGTTGTGGAGGAGCGGCTGGTGATTTGAACGTTGAACCACTGACTTTGTGGTTAGTAGCCCAGTGCTTATCCTACAGCGCCACACCAGCATCAGTTATTCTCTATCAGAAATACATTCCTTTTCTAATTATCTTTGTTCTTCAAGCCAATGAAATAAAAGATTTTAGTTTGCTTTTTCAATGTTCATTTGTATGTTCTTGATTTTAAATGAAACTAATGGAAAAAGAAAGAGGTACTTGGCATTATGTTGACTCTAACATCATAGAAATGGCAGCCACGATAACTCTGTAGGATAACCTCTGGATGCTAACCACAAGGCCTGCAATTTGAATCTACCAGCCCTCCATGGAAGAAAGATGAGGCTTTCTGCTTCAGCAAAAATCTACAGCCTTGGAATCTCTATACAGCATTGCGGAGTCAGAACCAGCTCAACAGCGCTTAAAACAACAATTATAGATACTCCTATGTCTACTATTCCCCTTATTGTTGTTGTTATTAAGCGCTGTTGAGTTGGTTCCGAATGGTAGAGTAACTACTACTTACTAAGTATTGATTAATTAAAATAGCAAGGGTTTCCTAAGATCGGCTGCTGGGTTTGAACTTCCAACCTTTCTGTTATCACTCCAGTGTTTATCGTACAAGGCCACATACTGTTTGTGCTGTTGTTGTTAAGAGTCACTGAATCATAGTCAACTCACAGAGAGACCCTGTACAGGGTTTCAGAGAAGTGACTGGTATGTTTGAATTGCCAAGCGGCTAGCAGTCCAGTGCTTACCCTACAGTGCCACACCAAGATTCCACAGTACCACATGGATAGTGGTGGTGGTTATGTGCCATATAATCGGTTTCAACTATAGTGACCCTATAAAGAGTTTCCAAGGCTATAAATCTTTACGGGAACAGAAATTCTCCTTTTTCTCCCGTGAAGCTACTGGTAGATTTGAATTGATGGGTTTGCGGCTAGTCCCAACTTGTAACCCACTACTCTTCTAGGACTCCGTGGATTTGCTTATGTTGTTGTTAAGTGTCACAGAGTTGGTTTTGACTCACAACAACCTAGTATAGAGTTTCCAAGTAGTGGCTGGTGAGCTTGACCCCCCACCCCCACCTTATGGTGCAAACGGATTAGGTTACAGTACTATGGCTGTACAAGGTACTTCTTTGTGGACTCTAACCATCAACCTTTTGAGTGAGGAGCCGAGTGTGTTACCTACTTATACCACCCAGGGATTCTAACTTCATGCATAGAGTCTAAATTCTTAAAGAACATGAGTTCTCTAAAAAAAAAAAAATAGAATAATTTTTTAAAATCAAAATTACTTGAACACTATATAATTTTGAAACATGTACATTTTCAAAGTTTTTTCCTCTTTTCTTTCCTGTCAAAGGAAATTCCACTGCCATTCAATTTATTGCCCTTTCTCATCATCTGAGAACTCTGTCTTTGCCAGACTAGTTCAAGTCTTTTCTGTAGAATTGTGACAACAGAAAGGAGAGTAGAAGGGTTTGTGTGTACGTAAGAGTGAGAATGGCAAAGTAGAAGGACAAGAACTAAATGAATAGGGAGGGGAGTGAGTGATGGGAAAGAAAAAAGACAGAAAAAAAAAAAAAAAAAAAAAGAGGTAAAGATTTTGATGGCATTCTGGTGTGGCACTGTAGGATAAACAATGGACCACAAGGTCATTTGAACTGCAAGGTAGGCAGTTCAAACTTAGCAGCCACTCCTCAGAAACCATGTACAGGGTAACTCTGAATCAGAACCAACTCAATGACACTTAAAAGCAACAAAGATTTTTATATAATTATGCAGCATAAAAGAGTACAAAGCAAGATAAATAGGGCAGGAGAAACTCTGAGGGATTTTATAAATGCCTCCTACCCCCTTTTTTTCTTTTAAATCTTAAAAACAACCAAGCAAAGTATAGGATTGTTAGTGATGCTTCTTTGAGTGTAGTTAATGCACTAGACTACAAGTTTGACAGTTCTGATTCACCAGCAGCTCCTTGGAAGCCCTATATAGAGATGCTATGTGTTGGAACTGACTCGGTATCACTCAACAACAATAGCAACCACTCCTAGACAGCATCATGCTAGCCTATGCTGGGTAATATGCTTAGTAATTTAAGCAAAAAAGTTTATGGACTTTATTTATTTGGGGTTGTTTCATACAATTTGAGACTCTGGGATACAGAGAATGGCCCCAGAAAATTGCCCACATATGAATCCCTGTAAGCTGCCAATAGTAACCTTTGGCAAAAGAAACTTTGCAGATGTGATCAAGGTAATGATATGAAAATTTGAAAATCATTCTAATTATCTAGAAGGGTCCAATGTAAGTACATGGGCCATTATAAAAGAAAAAGAGAAGCAGGAAAGTCCAAGAAGGAGATGTGTCAATGGAAGGAGGCATTTGAGTGATGTGGGGCCACATGCCAAGATAAACAGGCATACTTTAGAAGACAGGAAGAAAAAGAAACAGATTCTTCCTTACAGCCTCCACAAGGAGTTCAACCCTACTGACTCACTTTAGACTTCTGAACAGCACATTTGTAAAATCATACATTTATATAGCTTTACACTACTAAATTTGTGATCATTTGTCATAGCAGCAGTAGGAGACTAATACAGAGCCCTTTAATAAGGCTATATAAAAAGCCCTTATTGAGAACTCTCAGATTATTAGTTTGTTATTTCTGATTTGTTTCTTGACATCTTTCGGGCTAAACCAAAGACACTGACCTCATCTATACATGTCTTCCACCGAATTTGGAAATTCAAATAAACTATCTCAACAAATATTTACTGAATAAATGTTAAGACATGAAAAAATATACAATCAGGTATATGAAAACATGTTATATGAAAAGCCAAGCTTAACAAAAAAAGGTGAATTAGGAAGCAATTAGCAATATTACATACTTTGTTTTTAAAAATATTATGAATAGGCACTATTTTTTCTAGAACACTTCTGTGTTATAGATCACTAAAGGAGAAAACAGGAAGGTAAGTGTAAAGAACCCAAATACCTAAAACCACTGTCATTAGAAACCAACATAAGTAATTTCAAGTATTATAAATTACTTACAAAGAGAATTTTGGCTGTGTTTCCATTAACTTTTCCAAACAGGAAGAAGTGCAGCCATTCTTGTAAAAGTGCTACAAATCACAAATCAATAAAAGCAATAAAAGGTCTTATGTGCATTAACAAAATACTTCCATAAAGAGTAGATTAGAGCTCTGCTGGTACTGTAGGATAAGCACTGGATTGCTCAAATCCACCAGCTATTCCTAAGGAGAAAGATGAGGCTTTCTGCTTCTGTAAAGATTTACAGCCTCAGAAACCCTGTACTGGATTGTCATGAGGGGAAATCGACTTGACGGCAGTGGGTTTGGTTTTTTTGGTTGGAGTTGTTGTTGTTGTTGTTGTTGTTAAGTGCCGTGGAGTCGGTTCTGACTCATGGCGACCCTGTACAGGGTTTCCGAGGCTGTAAATCTTTATGGGAGTAGAAAGCCTCATCTTTCTCCAGCGGAACAGCTGGTAATTTCAAACTGCTGACCTTGCGGTTCGCATCCCGATTCGTAACCACTACGCTACCAGAGCATTACTTAATTTTTATTATGATTCTAGGACATGGGTAAAACTGAATATTTTCCCCTGCTTAAAATGACTAACTCAAGACTCAGGGCAAAACTCATTTAGTAAATTGAAGAGCAGGGGTTTAAAATGTTTTCTTATTCTAAGCCAGTCGCTTGCTGTGTAGTTGTTAACCGTGATCTTATACTCCATGCTGTCTGCATAAAATGCTGTCTGGTGGTGCACCATCCCCATAATAGGTTGGACATCAGCCATAGAGTTTTTATTGGCTAACTTGTCAGAAATATATCACCAGGCTTTTCTTCCTAGTCTGCCACAGTCCGGAAGTTCTGTTAAAACCTGTTCAGCATCATTACCTTCATTGACATATGAGTGATGACTGTATAGTAAGCACATTGGCTGGGGATTCAAACCCAGGTCTCTTACATGGAAGGCAACAAGTCTACCTCTGAACCACTACTGCTCCCTTTACTTGTGTAGGACAGCCTTGATTCTACCCCATGTTAACCTGAAGCAAACACAATTTATTTGTATTTGTGATCAAGCTACTCTAATGTACCTACCTTGGTAGCTTAGTTTGGAACTTACAGCTTCTGCTCTTGTTATTAAGTACCTTTGAGTTGCTTCCCATTCATAGCAACCCTGTTATGGTGTCTGAGGAGCTGTCAGTAGGTTTGAACTGCCGACTTTGTGATTAGCTGTCTTGTAGCACCAGAAATGAGTATTCCTATCATGGTATCCCTCTATAAATAATTGTGCTCATTATTATCTGAAATATGTTTTAATGTTTGCTATAGATGCCTTCTGAATTAAAGGAATTCTATAACTGACTCCTGGTGTGATGCTTTAGGATCAGCACTGGACTGTGAACCACAATGTTGGCAGTCCAAATCCCCCTATACAGGGTCGCTAAGAGTCAGAACTAACTCAACAGCACTTAACAACAACATAATTACAACTATGAAGAATGATTATATTGGGGAAAGAAAAAGTTCTTTGAAGTTGACCATCCATTTCCACTTCCATACTGCCTAACAACCATAGGTTTTGCAAGATTGGTCCTGAGGAAGGAGTAAACCCTGATTAGAGTGTGTTTATTGGGATTATTTCATCCCTTTGCCAGACATTTGGCTCAGAGAATGAGCAAGCCACAAATATGGGCTTGTATAATTGAAGTATTTTAGATCATGGCCCTGTTTTAATACTGAATAATACTTATTACCATTAATTTTAACTTTAGAAAGAGTTTTTATGCTAGTATAAGACATTATTTTGATCAGAGGATACATTCAAAATTAGCCTATAATCTAATCTGAGCCACTAAGAAAGAAAGAAAGTTCCAGAAGTGGACTTCTCTTCTACAGAACATTGTCATTGGAGGAGGCATGGGATGGAACTTCTGCTATAAGATTATCCTGATATAAGTCTTAATTTATACATTTTATAAATTTGGGTTTTTGTGTACTACTTTTATTGCAGCATGGACCACCTAAAGAAAAATTTATTTATGGCTACTAAATTTTTCTTTTATTTTAGTTGCTTAGGGTTTATAACACTATACACTGCCATTTCTATACAATTTATATTTTAAATGTTTGCCTATATTTTCAGTTCATAATACTTATTTATAATGAATATCTCTAATGTTATTCTTTTCCATATAATGCTCTGGGTTATTCATTTGTAAATAGTTAAATTGTCATGCAACATTAGCAAAACTAGTATATTCTATACAGGTATTTCAGCATTATACTTTGCTATTTACACACACACACTCATATACACATATTAAAACCCATTTTAGCACTAGCCAAATAACTGCCTTTCTGAGGCACTATATCCCATTTATAAACAAAGCAAAGCGTATCTTTTTAGTGGTTTTTCTTAGATATAATGCCTATGTAGTCAAGTACACAAAACAATATAATGTTAGATTTCTACTCTATGAAATTTTACATATATATATGCTAGGGGCTTCAAAAAGTTTGCGGGAAATATTCAACTATCACTTAGTTCCATTTTTTTCCATGAACTTTCTGAAGTTTCCTTGCATACTCATAACCCTCTCATAGTTACCAGTATTCTGATGCCCATCTCTATCAATTAGATTTTCTTGTTCATGAATCATATGAGTTTTCAAAAAGTTGTGGAGAAATGAAATGAAAAGATAATGATCATTTTCCATGAACTTTTTTGAAGCCCCCTTGTATATAAATGGAACCATATACAACATGTACATTTGCAACTTTTTTCTTTCATTCGAACACATTTTTGAAATTGACCTAAATTGTTCAAATATTAAGAGTTTGTTCTTTTGCATTTTTGTGTAGTATGCCATTGAATGACTATACTATCGAGCAAAGAATTGGGTGGAAACAAGCATTTAAAGGCACACTCTTATTGTGTCACTCTGCCAGAAACTTAGTAACATAGTTACAATGCTCTGTATCCTCATGATAACCACTTCCAGTCTAGTCATGTAATGATGTAATGAGAATATTATGGACTTTTGAATCAGACCTGGGTTTAAGCTCAATTTGTGCCATTTGCTAGTTGTATGACATTAAGTAAATCATGTAACATCTCTGAGTCTCTCCAAAATAAATGTATTGATTATGCTACCTAACAGTTATGCTGTAATGATTGGATGAAATGATGTATATAAAATTGTTTTTAATAAGAAACTACCAAATGATAGTTATTAGAAAATTATTGTTTCTTAGTATTAAGAAATGGCGTCCTGGTGTGGCACTGCACGATAATGCACTGGACAGCAAGGTTGAGTTCAACTGCATGGTTGGCGGTTCAAACTTACCAGCTGCTCTTTGGAAACACTATACAGGGTTGCTATGAGTAGGAACTGACTTGATGGCACTTAACAACAACAATGATATTAAGAAGGCATTTAGGCAAGTCAGAAATAGCACTAGATCTGGGGATTTATTCTCTTTTACTAGTTGGATATGTTACTAAATCTCTTTGCTTCTGAACTTTTCATTTAAAAATGTAAATTATATTATCATGGTTTCTGACTTTAGAGGTAGCATTTTCTTCAGGAATTATGATAAACATGATCCATAAAAACTCTTGCTAAAGTTACACTTAATAGTAATTTGGATTATTCAGTGTTAAAACAGGAGCATGATCTAAAATACGTCAATTATATAAGCTCATTTCTATTTTATTTATTTAAATAAAATTATAAATATAACTCATTAATCTAGCACATTTTAAAGACAAAATGTCAATACATGATTGAAAAATATAATTCTGTAGTAATTTTCAATAAGGAGTATACATAAAATACTACCAAAATCCAACAGGAAAAGACATATTAAATGGTAAAATGTTAATAACATTGCATTCAGATCAGGAAATAGACAGAGATGACCATTATCATCATTTGTAGTCAACATTATTGAAGAGGTTCCAGTTAATTGCCCAACATAATGTGTATAAATACTAAAAGAGAAGATGCCTATCTTTATTTGGAGATGAAGTAATTTGATACTAAGGGAAAAAAAAGAAACGCTTCTGAGGAACCTTAAAATTAGTACAGAATTTGATAGGATGGCTAGATTCAAGAAGATACAAAAAAATCAGTCTTGCTGGTGTGGTGCCATAGGATAAGCACTTGGCCATAAGGATGGTTTGAATGGCAAGGTTGGCGGTTCAAACTCACCAGCCACTTCTTGAAAACCCTATTTTTCTGTGAGTTGGAATCAATTAGATGGCACTTACCAATAACAACAACATAATCATATTAGTCTATATTAGCCAACATATTGAACCTGATATGTAAAAGAATACCTAATTCACTATGAAGACAAACAAAATATGAAAACATAGAACAAAACATGACTGAATGGAGAGAAACATGATACTCCTGAAGAAGTTATTAGAAAAACATCTGTATTAATAGATACAATTTAATGTATCAATTATCAGTTTCTAAATAGGATGGGGGTGATAACATTATTAAACTTTAAGAAAGTAGCTAAGTGATGGTTGTAAAAAAAAAAAAAAAAAGAAAATTTGTGTTCTAACAGAGATTTCCTGGTGTGGCGCTGTGGGCTAATGCATCAGACTGCAAAGTCATTTGAACTGCAAGGTTGGCGGTTCAAGCTTATCAGCTGCTCCTTAGAAGCCCTATACAGGGTCACTATGGGTCGGATTCAATTCGATGGCACTTAACAACAACAACAACAAAGATTTGAACTTCCTGTAAATTTATGAGGAGCTTTGGTGGTGTAGTGGGGAGAACATTGGATTGATTCCTAACCATGAGATTGGCTTTTCTAATCCAAGTGGAAAAGATTAGATTTTATGTTTCTGTAAAGTATGGCACTGTAGTATAAACCCTGGACCTCAAGGTCAGTTTGAACCAAAAGGTTGTAGGTTCAAACTCACCAGTTGCTCCTTGGAAACCCTATACAGGGTCACTATGAGTTGGAACCAATTCACTGACACCTAACAACAACAACAACAACAACAAAGAAATATTATGGGAAAGTTTTAGTCTTTCGATTATATGAAAAAGGAGTTCTGGGGTAGCACTACAGGAGTCCTGATGCAGCACTGTAGGATAAGCACTTGAATATTAACTGTGAAGTCGGTAGTTCAAACCCTATACAGAGTTTCTATGAGTTGAAACAGACTTGATGGCACCTAACAACAACACTGTGTCACTGCGAGTTGGAATCGATTAATCAGCAATGGGTTATAAAGTTAATACTATCAAATCAGTATGGCATTGACTCATGTATGGAAAAAACAGATCAACTAGAAAGATTAAAGAACTTAAAAACGCATCCAAATGTATATGACAAATAATACGGAAGCAGTACGTCATTTAGAAGGCCCCATGGTGGCACAAATGGTTTGTGCTCAATTACTAAGCTAAAGGCTGACAATTTGAACCCACCCAGAAGTAAGCCCTCGTGATTTGCTTCGGGGAAGGTTATAACCAAGAAAATCCCATGGAGCACTGCTCTGCAGCACAGGATATCTCTATAAATTAGTATTGACTCAACAGCAACAGGATTTTACACAATTTAGTGAGCAACGATGTCTTTACTTATAAAGCATGGCTACCACATTGGCAATCCAGATCATAAATATAATAGAGTGGTGGATTAGAAGTTGGGCTGCTAACTGCAAGATTAGCATTTCTGTTTTGGTAAAGAATTACAGTCTTGGAAATCCTCTACAGAGTTGCTCTGAATTGAAATCAACTCCAAGGCATACAATCACCACTATACATATACTAGAAATCTTTAGAAGAATATTTTTAAATGAGCGAGAGTTTTTAAAATAACAATAAGAAAAAAACAGGCAATAAAATGGACAAGCTTGACCACATAAAAAATTAAAATGTGTAAGTGGCAAAAAGATTCCATAAATATAGTGATCAGTGAAATGGTAGACTGAGAAAAAATATTTGCAATGCATGTGAAAGAAGCAGAATTGATATCTGCCAGAATATAAAGATATGCTGAAATTTCAGAAGGAAAAAAACAACCCTGTAGTAAAAGGGTCAAGAATAGGGATAGAAGACGACTAAAGAGGAAGCACAAATAGCCAAACGTGTATTAAAAATGTTCAGGCTTTTAAGTAGAAAGAGAAATGCATATCAAAACAACAGCACATTTTCACAATTAAATTGGCAAAAATACAAAAGATGGATAGTATTCACAGCTGCTGGGGTCGGGGGGAAGATTGCTCTTGACAGCATTATTTGTAGAAAGTTGACACTATGGATTAAAATGTTGAATGATATTCCATTGATCAAAAAAGTCCACTGTGTGGGAATCTATCCTATAGAAGTAAAGCACAGGGATCTAGAAATACATACACAAAGACATTTGTGGCAATGTTTGCTATAGTAACAAAATACAGATGTTGGTGTGAATGTCTATTGCCATTGACAAAGGGACAGCAAAAAAACTAAGGCTAAAATATACCATGGAATATTCTGTCACTATTAAAAAGAACTGGTCAGACCACTGGAGTTCTGGTATGGTACTGAAGAATAAGCACTGGACTGCTAACCACAAGGTTGGCAGTTCAAATCTACCAGCTGCTCCTGAGAAACCCTGTAAAGGGTTACTGTCAGTGAGAACCAACTCTATGGCACTTAAAAACAAAATAACCACAGACAGATTGCTATATGCATATTTTTGACCTGGAGAGATGTCCATGATAGATGATTATGAAAGTTGCAGAGTGTATTTACAATATAATCCCATTGCTGACAAGAAAAAAAAAAAAGTTTTATGTCAATATAAAAACATTTGTGGGTGGATACAAGTGGTCTATTAAACTTTTTTATAGAATGAGGGGACATATTAAATTTGTCTTTACAAGGGTAAGTCAAAAGTATAACTAAAAATCATATCAACCTTTTTAAATAGAAATATCAAAACATGAATCCACTGTTTGTCAGCATATCCTCCCTCTTAGGTCTGTATATTTACGAAGGTGGCATTTCTGCCCTTCCCCAAAGATTTCTGCACTCTTTCATTTGTACATCAAAATTACAGTTTTGGTATCCTTCAGGCACTCAAATTGTGTTACTTTGAAATGTTTATTTTGAGTTTGGGGAACAACACAATGACTGAAGGGGCAAGATCAGGGCAATGGGGTGGATGAGATAAGGATTCCCAAAGAAACTCTCCCAGCACAGCCCATGCTATTTTAGAAGGATCAGATGGCATTATTGTTACAGAAACAAATTTCTCAGTGCAACTTTTCTCACCAATACGGTTTTTATTTTTTCTAAAATTTCTTCCTAGGAAGACCCTGTGATTGTCCTGTGTCCTAAGAGAAAAATCTATCAAGATGACCCCTTTATAAAATAACTATCATGACCAGTACAGCTAACCACTCTGCTTTCAACTGGGCTCAGTAGATCCCCTCAGAAGCTACTGTTTTGACTGGACCTTTCTTTTTGAAGGCAAATTATGGAGACTAAAATAAGTCTACTTATATTACTGCAAAAACTTGTTTTCAGCCTTTCAACGACTGCAGAAACAAGTTTATATACATTTTGCTTTGAATAAACCCATGTAGGTATGAACTGGAGCCTTAGTAGCAATACTTTTTGATTTATCCATGTATATGCTCTTGTCTGTTTAGCTGAATATAATCTTATTTTTGTAATTTATAAATGAAATCCATCCAAAAACACATCTTTAACGTAGTTTTGTAAAAGTATTTATGAAGCTATTCAGAAATTTCAACATAAAAATCCTAAAAAAGAAGCCATGAATATTTAAAGAAAAACAAGTATAACTTCTGAAGATTTTTGAAAAAACTAGAGTTGCAGTTTACATTGTAATATTGTTATTGTTAAGTGCCGTCAAGTCGATTCCGACCCATAGCGACCCTGTATAGGGTTTCCAAGGAACAGCTGGTGAGCTTGAACTGCCGACCTTGCAGTTCAAACGGCTTTGCAGTCTGGCGCATTAACCCACAGCGCTACACCAGAGATGAGATGGTCTTTAACAGCAACCATCTCTGACAGGGGAAATCTTTCCTAGGCATTGTCCCCATTCTAACTATGGAAAGTTCGATTGATGGATAGGAATCAAAACCATTAAAATGGAACGGCAATGAACCATCAAGTACATAATAGTTCACAAATGCCTAAGAGAAAAAGATATGAAAAGGTCAACGTATCAACATTAGAATGCAATGTTACTTAGTAGACTTAGACAGTAAACAACCTTGATGATGATGATGATGTTGTGTGCCATGGAGTCGATTCCGACTCATAGTGACCCTGCACTGGGGTTTCCGAGGCTGTAAATCTTTACGGGAGCAGAACGCCTCATCTTTTCTCCCATGGAACAGCTGGTAGTTTAGAACTGCTGACCTTGTTTAATGCTGACATTAAATAACACAATATTATTGCTGTGCTGATAGCTATCAGGTAACAAAAAGGCAACACAAATACATTTATAATTTTCAGTGCAGATGCCTCCTTTTCTATTTAGAATTTCTTTTTGGGGATGTTGTTGTTGTTATGTGCCGTGGAGTCAGTTCCGACTCATAGCCACCCTGTACAGGGTTTCCGAGGCTGTAAATCTTTACGGGAGCAGAAAGCCTCATCTTTCTCCAGCGGAACAGCTGTTAGTTTCAAACTGGTGACCCTGAGGCTCGCAGCCCTATTCGTAACCACTATGCTACCAGAGCTCCTTTTTGGGATAGATGACATTTAATTGATGAAGGATCTACACAGAGAACTTGTGTATTTAATAGTTAGATTTATAAGCATGATGCCCACTGTTAGCTTTGGAATATATGGATAAAGAGGTGACAAAGAATATTAATAACTAAGTGAGAGGTTGGAGTCCTGATGTGGTGCTATGGGTTACTGCGCTGGACTGCAAGGTTGGTTTGAACCGGTTTGAATCTCCAGCTCAGCGGTTCAAGCTCTCCAACTGCTCCTCAGAAACCCTATACAGAGTCCTATGAGTCAGAACCAACTCGATGGCACTTATCAACTACAACCAATGAGAGGTTAGCAGCTTGACTAATATATGACTTAGTCTATGATGTTTGGAGTGATGTGAAGGAATGGGCAGAATATATTTTAATTCAAAATGGCACAGTTAATATCAGAAGCAATGGGGAAAATATTTGAAAGTAGTGATTATCAAATTAAGTTATGAAACTATGGAACTTCCATAACCATAGATGTGTAGGGCCCAGCAGATATCCTGAGTGAGAGTCCCTTATGTGTGGTCTGAGTACATTACTAATTCTGTTAATTTAGACAATGAGGGCGCTACAGAAAGTATGGGGTCTCAGATTGTGGAATGTAATTCTGAAGATAGTTTGCCATCTTTTTGGCAGAGCTCAAGAGTCTCATAGAAGCTTATCTATGTGATATCAAAAACTAAGTCTTACAGAACCATATAAATTAAAATTTTGAGCACCTTTAAACATATGTGAGTATTGCAATCAGAAATTTTCATGGTACCCTACTGAATGCTTACTGAGCACCCTGGTGACACACCGAAAAAATGTTGCTTTTAAGTGCCATCAAGATGGTTCCAACCCTATAAACTACAGAACAAAACTGTTCCTGGTCCCGTGCTATCCTCACAATTGCTGTTATGCTTGAGGCACTGCTTCTGCCAGTGTGCTAGTCCATCTCATTGGGTGTTTTCCTCTTTTTATCTGACCCTTCACTTTACCATGTGCGATATCCTTCTTCTTGGACTGGTTCCTCCTGGTAACATGTCCAAAGTATGAGAGACAAAGTCTCACCATCCTGGCTTCTAAGGAACATTCTGGCTGTACTCCTTCCAACACAGATCCATAGTATGTTTAATATTCTTCGCCAACAGCATAACTCAAATGCATCAATTCTTCTATGGAGTGACATTGTTTCTCTTGAACACTTTAAAAAGATCTTGTACAGCAAACCTGCCTAGTGTAAAATGTCTTTTGATTTCTTGACTGCTGCTTCCATGAGTGTTAATAGTGGATACAAATGAAGTCTTTGACAACTTAAATCTATTCTCCTTTTATCATGATGTTATTTGCTGGTCCAGTTGTTAGGATTTTCATTATTTACATTGAGGTATAATCCGTATTGAAGGCTGTGATCTTTGATCATGAGTAAGTATGTTAACTCCTAAAAAACCCTAAAAAATAGGCTAGTACTTTGTGCTAAGGAAGAGTCCTGCTTATCTATACCTCGTTTGCTTCATAGTTGATAGCAATTGATTTTTTTTGAATTACATGTTGTTGCGATTGTTAACTGCTGTTGAGTTGGTTCTGACTCATAGTGACTCTGTATAGGGTTTCCAAGGAGTGACTGGTGAGCTTGAACCACAGACCTTGCGGTTCACACCAACTTTGTAGTTCCAGTGCATTAACCTGCAGCACTATACCAGGACTCCCGAATAACATAATTATAGCAAAAAAGAAGCACTCTCCTCTTTTCATGTTTCTCCTATGTATATTGACTCTTTTTGGCAAAAGAATGTGCACATTAGGAGATGGTGCTTTTTAGCATAATTGGGATCCTGTCTGGCCTTTAAAAATTGTTTAATTATGTTGTGGTTGTTGTTAACTGTTGTTGAGTCAGGCTGTGACTCATGATGAACTCATGCACAATGGAAGTAAATGCCGCCTAGTTCTTCACCATCTCCATGATCAACTGTGAATCAGATTGTTGGAATCCATTGGGCTTTCAGTTGATGTTTTCTTGTTTTGTTTTACATAGAGGATCAGGTCTTTCTTCCTAGTCAGTTTTAGTTTGGAAGCTTCACTGAAACCTGTTCAGAATCATGGCAACACATAAGGCTCTACTGACGTGACTAGGCATGAGGTGCAGGGTTCTAACTACCTCCAGTTAGGGGATGCCCTAAGTAACTTACAGATTTGTGGAATATTTCTACTTTATACAACTAATGTTAATCAGGTCCAGCTTCACTCAATATTTGCAAATTAGGGAAAATGTAGCGATTCGTTACAAAGGAGTGAACTGAACAAATAAGGATAAAAATTTCAATGGGAACAATTGAAAAACTCCCCTCAAAAGCTTTTAACATGTTTATCTTTATACTGTTAATTTGAAATTGTTTCTCTTTATAGGAATTAAATTCCAAAGAAAATAATTTCTTCAAAGCAATAAAATATAAACTCAAAAGTACACAAACATACTACTGCATGAAACACTTTCTTTTGAGAAATTCATAAAAATGCAAAATCCATTCAGGCATATCTTAATATATGTAAAGTCTCATTACTAAGGACATGCTGATTCATTTTTTCATTTCATCTCCAAATCACAACATATCTCAGATTTCCTGAATGGCTACTTGATGCTAATCTGATTCAGCAAAAGAGCCAAGCTAGCATGTCATTTCCAAGAGCATCAGTCAACTTCACAAATTAAGGCAGCATTTTATTTTGAGATTGAGCTCCCTTGTTTTTCTAGCTACTTAGCTTGATTCTCCATTATGCACTTCTGGGTGCATCCAAACATTCTAATAATTCAAATATAACACACATGCTTTAAAAAGGACACACGTGAGTGACTCCTTAAATACTACCTTGCACTGTTTCTCTATTTGTCATAAAAGGACATTTTCAGGTTTTTTTTTAGAAATCACTGCTTGCGTCCCTCCCTCCTTTGTATTCATCTAGATCCTCATCTAAAATTGCTGTAAGCATCTTGTTATTTGCTGAATGATGAAACACAAATTCAACATAACCAAAACTATTACTACCATCTTTTCTAGAAAAATTTGTTTCTCCTCTTGAGTCCCTGCTTCAGTAAATTGTATTAGCATCCCCTTCATGACTATGCTCAAACCTGAGAATCAGATCTTTTTCTTATTACTTCCACATCTAAATGTTTATTCTGTGTTCTAAGGAAATCTGCAATCTGATCACTTCTCTATGTGTACTGTTAATGCATTAGTTAAAACCATCACACTTTTCCTTAACAGTGGCAAGTATCCTTCAGTGATTTTACATCTATAGTTTGCTTTTGGGAAATACACTTGCCCAACATTACCATTAGAAAATAAGTATGACCGTGTCAATCTCTTGTTCAAAGGTTAGCAGTTCAAATCCATCAGCTGCTCCTTGGAAATCCTATGCACAGCGCTCTGAGTTGGAACTGACTCAATGGCACCTAACAACAACAACATACCTTCCTTTGACCTTAAATAAAAGCCCAACGTCCTTAGCATGTATTACAAAGGTTTTATAACCTCCCACCTCATTTCTCACTATATTTCTCTTTCCCTCAGCTTATTCAAAGTTTTCACCACTTCCCTTGCTTTCAAATTCTTGCTTGCATCTATTCCTGGATAATTCCTATGAATCTTCTGATCTACTAAAGAGAGGATCCACAAAGTTATATCCTCTTCACTATGTGCTCTCAAAATACCCTGCAGTTTCCCTTATACAACATTTGTAAGTTTATTCTAGTTATTTATTAAATTGCTTGCTGTTCTACTTATTTGTTAATTCCACAGGCAAAGGAGACTTTACTGTGTTCCTGGAATATGACACAGTTTCTGCAATATATTTGTTGATTGACTGCATCATTGAAGGAAATGTATAAATTGGTAAACAAAGGAAAGAGTAATTGGGTGAATTAATAGTTGGATGAGTACATAAGGGTGTTGGATCTTTCACTCTATGTAAAAATCTTTAATGACATAATGGGATGCTTAAACGCTGAACTTCTAACTGAAAGGTTAGCTATTCAAACCCACCATCTGCTCCTCGGAAACCCTAGACAGAGTCGCTATGAGTTGGAATCACCTTGATGGCATTTAAACCACGGCAACAATGATAGGATGATAGCTTGTTGTTGTTAAGTACCCTTGAGTTGGTTCCGACTCATAGCAACCCAGTACAGGGTTTCCAAGGAGCAGCTGGTAAGTTTGAACTGCCAACCTTGTGGTTCACACTGACCTTGAGGTCCAGTGCTTATCCTATTACGCCATACCAGGACTCCAGGATGATAATGTTGTTGTTGTTCAGTACCGTGGAGTTGGTTCTAACTCATAGTGACCCTGCACAGGGTTGGAGGCTGTAAATCTTTACAGGAGCAGAAAGCCTCTTCTTTCTCCCATGGAACAGCTGGTAGTTTCAAACTGCTGACCTTGAGGTTAGCAGCACGATTCGTAACACTATGGAGCATGGTATTAATGTTAGGCACATTCGAATCAATGTAAACTCAGTAAACTAGGGAGACAGAACTGAACTGTAATCTTTTGGAAGTAGATTACCAGGTCTTTCTTCCATGAAGCTACTGGGTGGGTCTGAATCACCAACACTGCTTCAGTTAGCACTTAACCATTTGCACCACTAGAGTTTCTTATGACTATTATATAACAACCAAAAAAAATTGAAGTGAGTCCTCTTTCATTCACTGTTCACTAGCTGTGCACACCTTGGCATGCCTCTTGCCTTGTTTAACCCCGATTCTCTATATGTGTCTTGCTAGCTCTAGCATCCTATAGCCCTTCAATCTGTGACACATTCACAGGGAGAAAGGGATGGAGGGGGAAAGCCTGTAAATTTCAAGGAGGCAAATTAACCACTTCATGTCATTTAGCAACCATTTCAGAAGCTGTATTTTCCTGTATGTATTTGGAGTTTCAAAGAATTAATGCATTACTGAAGAGCGCAAAACTGAAATTTCTCACTTCTCACCAACAAGATCAGACCTGATATCCAGGAAACTGTTGAGTTCTTCAAACAAAGACTGAGAATCTTCATGACAGGCAAATGTATTTTTCAGCTCTTAAGTAAGCTCTAAGTAACAGTTGCAGAGAGATGTAGATAATGAGAGATTACTTCTTTCCCTCTCCCTCAGGAAGAGTGTGCTAGTCAGTCAACAAAGAGTTAGCAGCCTCCTAACATAACTAACCTCTTGGTTGATTTAAAATTAATACATGTTTTTTCTCTCTTCATTTTGAGTCATGACGTCTTCAATTTTAGTAAATCAATGTATTTTTTACTACTTAGATGTTTTTTTCAATAGCCAGAGAAATCACTATTATATCACAAATTACTTGTGAAGACTCTTAGGAAAAAGAACTAGTTCCTAATGCTGTCAGCCGGTTTCCCAACAAGGCCAAAGTGGATATGCACTGATCAGACTGCAAAGATTATTCCCTCATTCAGTTCTGACTTCCGGGAACTGTGCTATGAACAGCACATACAAGTATAGGTATGCATTGCTCAATGTCCTTTCAAGCAACATCCAATCACACAGACTGTGGTTCCATACGTTGTTGTGTTTTGCTTTGCTATGTTTTTTTTTTTTTTAAGTCAAGGCAGCACTCCTCTGTTGATTTTTTCCCCCTGAATTGTTTTAAAGACCCTCAGTCTCAGACTTTTGTAGCACTGAACCATGGATGGGACACAGGCAGGTCAAGCAAAGGACATGGCTTTGAGTGCTGAGGGCTTTCAGGCGTTGTTCAGTGGGCAGGTGGCTTGGTGGGACTGGTTATACTCAGCTCCTCCCTCCCTACTTGCATCCTTTCTCTGCTGCCACCCTCTTCTCCAGCTTCTTCCATCTCCTCCACCCTTCACAGCAGCAGCACCAATAGCAGAAGTAGTGCTGACAGGACAGCCACAGGATAACAGTGGGCTCCCGTACTGTTGTAATATGGTGTTCGAAGAACATCCAAATCACACAGTGTTGTACTTCACAGAATAAGGAGCTCTGGTAGTGTAGTGGCTGCTAATCTCACAGACAGCAGTTCGAAATGACCAGCTGTTCCGCGGGAGAAAGATGAGGCTTTCTGCTCCCACAAAGATTTACAGTCTCGGAAACCCTGTACAGGGTCGCTGTGAGTCAGAACCAACTCCATGGCACATAACAACAACAATAATCACAAGTGTTAAGCAACATATATCTGCAATCATATTCCTTCTTATAATAGTCTTGTATTTTGGAGTCCTGGTATGGCACTGTGGGATAAAGCACTGGAGTGCATGGTTTGGACCACAAGGTTGGCAGTTCACACTCTCCAGCCACTCCTTGGAAACCCTATACAGGGTCACTATGAGTCAGCATATAACAACAACAGCAGCATTATGGTGAGAAATCATTATAGTATAATGAATTAGGTGCATTAGAAGGAGCCCTAATGGCACAGTGGTTAAGTATTTTGTCACTAATTGAAAGATTGGACAGGTTGGTGGTTTGAACATTCTAGTAGCTCTGTGTGAGAGAGATGTAACAGTTGGCTTCTGTACAAATTCACAGCCTTGGAAACTGTCGTTGTTGTGAAACCCTGTCATGGTTCCAACTCATAGCGACCCTGGATAGGTTTCCAAGATGTAGGTTTGGACCACCAACCTAATGGTTAGCAGTCTAGTGCTTATCCTATAGTGCCACACCAGGATTCACTGGAAACCCTTTGGTGCAGTTTATCTTTTAGGGTTTTTATAAGTTGTAATCATATTCCATGAATCGAAACAGGGCTGCTATCAAATTCCATGAATTGAAAGCTATCTGTTAATTCCAGCAACTTTCACCCTGAAACGTCTTCATCATTATTTAAACATGAGTCAAAAAGAATGTTGTTGTTGTTAGGTGCTATTGAGTTGACTCTCTGACTCACAGCAACCTTATTATGCTCATTAGTAGGAAACACTGCCCCATCCTGTGCCATCCTCAAAATTGTTTTTATTTTTGTTCTTATCTGGAAGCTCCGCTGTAGCCTATTCAACATGGGTGAAACTGTTGGCAATTGAAACCTGTCCAACATGCGTGACTGTTGACACTTGAAACACCCATGGTATAGCTTCCAGCATCACAGCAACACGCAAGCCAACACAGTATGACAAACTGACAGGCAAGTGCAGTCAAGAAGAATACAGCTTGCAGAATAATATATATGTAAAGGATCTTAACAATACCTGGGAAAGATCCATACTTATACAAAAGTGAAGGGTTTTGTTTTGATTTGCTTTTAATACTATGTCTAAAGATTGAGCAGGCCAGAAAAATTTAGAAAATGCTATTCATTCATCTATCACTAGGGAAAACGGTGTTATCATTTTAAGAAAAACATATTTTCTTGATTAAAGTCACTATACTCTCAGTAAGAAAAATAAATTTTTATTTCCTCAAGTTAAAAAGAAAAACACAAAACTGTTGTTTTGAAATGTAGCATTTCACTAGGAAGTTAAGATCAGTAAAAATTTTGTATCATGTAATCCAAAATGTAAAGAACAATGAAAAGGATCACCAAGTTAACTAAATTCAATAGAGACCTCTCACAACAGGAGCAAAATACTTCCCTTATTTAGCCCTAGTATTTAACCTTTTGTAGCATGTGCATTCTAAAGATAGAAATTTCTAATTGAACAGAATGCTATAAGGCCTTTCAATACAAGAAAGCGTTAATATACATCAATGAGCATCACTGTTAAATGTAATTTGAATTAAATGTTTTTAAAATATGAAAATGGGTCTCTTCCCAAACACTTAAAAGCCAGGAAATGATCATGGTTTATTGGTTGTTTTTTTTTAAAAAAAAAAAACAACAACAGTGAAATCTAATTATACACAAATTATTGAACAGAGCACTTACTCTACCTTCTATGGTCATTTGCAGTTTTTCCTTAGTTCAAGTCCAAGATAACAGACTTTGGATATCACTTTCTGATTACTCAAAATTAGAAAACTACATGTAGAAATAGTTATCAAATATGTGTTTAAAACTTAACCAAAACTGAAATCTGCATAGAACTTTTAATTTCTTTAAAATAGCTCAGAAAACATATTCATTTCTATTCTAATTGTTTTTATTGTAAAAGCAATTCATGCTCTTGTAAAATATGTAAAGTCTGTAAAACACTATTGTTGTTGTTGTTGTGTGCCGTGGAGTCGGTTCCGACTCATAGCGACCCTGTACAGGGTTTCCGAGGCTGTAAATCTTTACAGGAGCAGAAAGCCTCATCTTTCTCCCGCAGAACAGCTGGTAGTTTCGAACTGCTGACCTTTGGGTTTGCAGCCTGATTCGTAACCACTACACTACCAGAGCTCCTATAGAGAAGAAAAAATATAAAACTGAGTAGAAAACCCTTCCATAAATAGATAATTATTATAATTCTTACAACGTGTATTCATTGTTCTCTTTCCACAAAAGCACACGTGTACACATAAACATTTGTGTATAAACACATATCTGTGTACAAATGATATCACACATACATACTCTTTTTAACCTGCTTTCTATTCAGTAATAAGTTATATATTTTTATGTTGATACATTTAAATTTATATAAATATTGAATGGCTGATTAGTAGCCACTATGATTATATTTTAGAGAGGCATATAGGGTATCTCCAGATACCCATTTTTTTAAACCAATACAAAGGGAAACCTCTCTTTTTCCATTTTTAGAATAAGAGGAATTTTAAAAAGTTGGTGGAATAATGGAATTAAAAAAGAATGGGGATTTTCCCCCCACCCCATCCAAAAAAAAAAAAAAAAAAGAAAGCTGAAGAGGATAGAAAGAAACACTGTAAACTGATAATATATGGAGGGGATAATAATCAATGTAATGAAACAAGCTATATGAATGGTTGAATGTGAAGCTGATGATGTGCCCTGTAAACTTTCACTCAATGCAAAATAAAAAACATTAAAAAAAAAGAGTGGGTTAGCAGAGGAAAGATGAAGGGAGGAATACAACAGTTAGAGTGAATAGAGGTAAATATTGTTAACTATTGGTACATGGAATGGATTGCAACCATGTAATCAAAAAAGTATGATTTGTTGAATGTACAACTGATGATCTGCTCCATAAACCTTCATTCAATTCACAATAAAAGGATAAAAGAAAAAAATAAATAAATAATGGGGAAGTTAAAAAATGTTTTTACATTAAAAGAATTATATGATGGTTACCAAGGGTAGGAGGGGTTATTGTCGTTTAGTGCCGTCAAGTCGATTCTGACCCATAGCGACCCTGAATAGGGTTTCCGAGGAATAGCTGTCGAGACTGAAATGGCTTTTCAGTTTGGCGCATTTACCCACAGCGCCACACCGGGACTCTGTAGGAGGCGTAGGAAGGGTAAATTATTGGCTAGGTGGTAGACACATGTTACCTTGGGTAAAGGGAAAGATAATATATGATACAAGGGAGGTTAACAAAAAATTCTGGAGACAGGATGACACTGAGAGTTGTGCAAGAGTTCAAAACAACAGAGGTAAACACTGTTATATACAGGATCCTGCAATAATGGTCATCTATGAATAGATGCATGGACAGACACACAGACTGAATGGGTGTGGGAAGGAGAGTGAGAGTATACACAGAAGATATATATATATAGGCTTGGCAGAGGATATTTTTACATGAGTACATATAAGGGACAAAGTTACAGATATGTCTTAGGCATAACCAAAAACATTAACGGCATGAGTCACTGGGCCTGGGGGCTCACAGGACCAAGATCCTGGGGGACCCTAAAGGCAATTGGCTTAACATAGTCTACAAAGATAATGTTCTACATCCTACTTTGGTGAGTCAAGACTGGGGTCTTAAAAGCTCTTGAGCTGCCATTGAAGTTGCAATTATTGGTCTCTCCCTGTCCAGAAGAAGAGTGAAGAAAATCAAAGACACATGGAAACAAATGAACTGATGGACCATCAGTCTCCAAGATCCTGAGACCAAAAGAACTGAATGGTGTTAGCTACCACTACCAATTGTTTTGAAAAGGATCACATTAGAAGGTCATGGTTACAGTGGGAGAATAATGTGAACAAAACCCAAAATAAGAAAAATGACCAAGCATAATGTTTGGAGTCCTGGTGTGGTGCTGTTGGTTAATGCTGGACTTCAGAGTCAGTTTGAACTGCAAGGTCAGTGGTTCAAGCTCACCAGTTACACTTTGGAAACACTATACAGGGTCGCTATGAGCCGGACTAACTAACTCAAAAACACTTAACAATGACAACAAATGATGTTTGGATTGAGACTGGTGGAACCACCTTGACTACAACACTTAGTCACTCCTTTCAAGTCTCTAAATGAACTCACCTTCATGACTCAATTTTCAGTCAAACAACAGGCAGATCTATGAGGGAAGCAATAACTCTAGAGAAGTGCATACACTTTAGACTGATCAACCAGCTGTGATTCAAAGGGCAGCATTTACCCAGAGGAAAATTTAAAAGGAGGAATGGAAACAGAAAACACAGAGAAAGTAAGATAGGGAAAGTTACTGTGGGGAATGCAAATAGTGAAGTGAAACAACATGTGTATGAACAATTGAATAGAAAAGTGGTTTTATTGGAAATGTTCACCCAATTCACACAAAAAAGAAGACAAAAAGATAATGGAATATTACCATGAACTTTTTGAAGCCCTCTTGTATATATGTCTTAATATCTATAGGAATATATTTTAGAGTGAAATTTCTGATTCTTGTTCAGCTTGGTTCTTCTTTGTCTTAATATTGGTGTATATTGCCAAGTTGCTTAGTTAAAAGAGTTGTATAAATTTAAACCTATAACATAAATTGAAGAAATAGTCCACATAAATATTTTTTAAAAATCTTCTAATTCTAATAATATCTTTTATATTATTATCCTTCACTCTCAGCTGGGGCCATGCCTGTTTAGTAAGTGGATTGCTCAAGCCAAGCAAAATGTTTTTCAGTCAAATGACACAAGTGTACGGTGAATGAGATTAAATTATTGCTCAGAAGACTCAATCTAGTTTACTGTCTTAAAATTACAAAAAACTAAAATATTTCAAAATGGAAGGACAGGAAGACTGATCTGAGTGGCTGGGTTTCTTGAAGATCTGATATGTAATAATAATAAAATTAAAAAACAGCATATCCTCATCTATTATTTTGATATTCTGATTTTTTTCCATTATAAAGTTTGATGCTTTTTTTCTGGTTGACATAGGGAAGGGAACCAACGTTCCTTTCACAAATAGATCATTTTTACCTATATTTTTCTTAAAATATCAGAATTAATTTCACATTTATGATTTCTGTGTACATGATACAAAAATGATGTCATCCTGTGTATCTAAGTATATATATATGTTGCCTATTTATGTTTTCTTTACTAATGCATCTAAATGTCTTCCTATATTTAGCATTTGATCTTGGGTTATTACTTGCATCACTTATTTTAAAGAACCAAATCATTGACCTTTTCAAATTCATTGACATGGTGGGCATTTGGAAGACTATTCCATTATCATGGTATTAATTCTACCATTTTTTTATATTACTCCTGTTTCATAGTTTGTAATATCCCACACATCTTATGTGCTTGTGTATCATCAGTTTTGAAGATATTTCTAATATAATATTTTTCTCAAACAATCTCACTTATTTTAATACCACCATGAAACAATACAATGCTCTGTGATAAGAAGTATAGATTCAATAGGATATATATGTTGTTTGTTGTTAGGTGCCATCGAGTCGGTACCAACTCAAAGTGACCTTATGCACAGCAGAATAAAACACTGCCTGATCCAGGGCCAACCTCACTATTGTTGCCACGCTTGAGCCCATTGATGTTGCCACTTTGCCAATCCATCTCTATGGGAGTCTTCCTCTTTTTCTCTGACCCTCCACCATATATATACTTCATTGTTGTTAAGTGCTGGTTCTGACTCATTGTGACCCTAATAAAGGGTTTCTGACGAGTAACTGGTGTGTTTAAACAGATGACCTTACTAGTCCAGTGTTTAATTTATATCACCTCACATAAAACTATCCTTTGTTTGAAGGGGATCATAAGTTTTCATGTATGTATCAATACTCTATGCTAAATTTATAGATAATAAAATTAAGAGAAAAACCTACATGCTTTAGACATGTATAGACTCTGTTCCCACCACTTTATAAGCTGTTGCAAACAAGCAAACCAACCCAGAAATTTGTCTTTTTTTAAGTCATGATTCTGAAATTTTAAAAGAAGAAAAATGACCTGGAAAAGAAACTACACCTAGAGACAGACTCCACGGTAGGACATATCTGACAAGGAAGACTCTTCCTCATTTACATACTCTGCATTTTGTTGTTGTTCTTTTGAAGTGTCATTGAGTCAGTTCTGACTCATAGAGACCCTATATATAGTTTCCAAGGAGCAACTGGTGGCTTTGAACTGCCGACCTTGTGGTTCAAATTGACCTTGTGTTCCAGTGGTTTATCACAAAGTGTCATACCTGGACTCCGTTGTTGTTACAGGCCCTAAAATTTTACAGATTAAGGATTCACATAGGTGTAAAAAAGACTTGCGGTGGCTTCTAACCTCCTCTGGCTTAACAAGAGGGAAGAAGAATCAAACTCAACTTCATAGACAGATTCCTATGAGACAGAGCCCAGAAATGCCTCCTCCAACTTTCTTCCTTTACCAATTCTGACATCAACCATAATTCGCATGGCACTCTACTCTTCTGGGTTCAATAATCCATTGCAATGGCCACACAGAACTCATAGTCCATAATATCAACAATTTATGATTCAAGATTACAATACACAATTACAATACAGTTCTTTGGATCAAGATTTCCTCCTTTCATCATACCCTCTAAATGATGGCACCCTTTGACATCTGCCCTGCCTGATCAATGTTACAAAGCACCTTTTTGCTGCCTGTAAATCTCCAAAGGGTACTTCCCTCTTCTAAAAGTCTCATACAAAAGCTTCAGATTTAGCATGTGGGTCAGCAAGCCCATTTACCCAGTTAAGAGTGTGGAGGAATGTGACTCTGCAAGTGAGACTCCTGCTTGCTGTGCCTGCGTGGAAGCTCACCATTTTGTATCATGCTCTTGGCTGTGCTGCTGTGACTCCGCTGCTGTATCTCTGGTGTCCCAGCTCTGTCTTCCTGATCAAGGAGGCTCAGCTTGCAGAGATCTTGGGGTCTAGAGGATGTGTTCTACTCCTGAATCTTTTCTTGATGTGAGTGAGCTCCTCCTTCCTGTTTCTGAGATGGCTTATTTTAAATCTAGTGAGATGGCAAACTGACTAATTCCTTTATTAGATCTCCACACACATATGGCTTACTTGCATGATCCCATCCAGTCATTCAGTGGAAGCTAAAAAACTATGGCTAGAAGAACCATATCAAGTAATTCACTGCACCACACTGGGGAACTAAAATTTCCTATAACAGAGGTGCAAATTTCATTCACTCACATAGCTGTATGCCTTTGCTTGAGCGATTGCTTTCTTCCTAATGTTTGTATTGGACCACTAAAAATGATATGGAAGGAACAGAGATAAGTAATTTTGGAACCTAAATTAATAGCATAGGAAAGGAAGAAGGGGGTTCAAGATAGTGTTTGTGCCTAGAAGATGAGTAAGAGAGAAAGTTATCCAACAAAAACTTGACCCATTATTAAAGTTTGGGGTTGGGTTTGTAACTGGCTAGGACTTATGATAAAGGATAAGATTTTTTTTTTGTTTTCTTCACCTAAGTATACTAGGATTGATAATAGCTCTACATAAAGGAGGAGTAGCATCGGCAACTGTCTCTTCTCACATGCCTCCTCCTGTTACCACCAACATTATTGGACTATCTCAAGAAAGAAGAAGCTGCTTATCTCATTCATGATAGTCTGAGACATTTATTCAAGAGACCTCATGGCACGTGGTTAAACACATGACTGTTAACTGAAAGTATGTGGTTTGAACCCACCAGCCATTCCATGGGAAGAATATATGACAGTATACTTCTGTAAAGATTTTAAGCTTATATTCTGTGTGGGGCAGTTGGACTCTGACCTACAAGATTACTGAGTCATAATCAACTCAACAACGTGTTTTGTTTTTGTTTTTATGCAGTGTTCAACATTTTACTAAAGCCTGTCATTACTGTGCCTTGAAGTTCAGCCTTCTAGTAGTCTTATCTTACTTTTCCACATGCAGCATCAACTTGTCATTCAGTAAGACTAGGCAGATGAAGATAAAAACGGAGAATCAATCAGAAGGCATAGTAAGAGTCCGTTGGCTTCAGTTATATTCTCCAATCCTACTTCTACTGAAGTGCCTTGCACTAAACAATACTGTTAACTTCTGTACCTATAAGTAAATTGATTTATTTACTACTGATTTCTTCTTCTTATACAACAACAACAACATAGGATTGATATGAGTTGGATTCAATACACTAGCACTCAACACAATTATTTGAGGCAGTAGAAGTTAATAGCAAGATTTGGGCATCAAAACTTCACCTGGGATCAATAGTCTATCAACATTGTGAATAAAGTGAAAAATTAACTTTTATGGGCTTGTTTGTAAATCTGAAAAATATTTGTGTATTGTCAAACACTTTTAAAGTACAACCTTCAAATGAACATTTAAAATACAATCTGATTGAAAATTGGAAATGTCTTACATAAATATACTGACCTTTAATGAAATGATTTCTTAAGGAACAAAGGAGCTAGAACACTCACAATGTACTTTTATATTTTGAATTTTTAATTGGCTTTCACAGGTCAGCCAGTGTCTTGCTGCTATAACTTACTAGGTGCAGTTATATTCACAGTTTCAAAGGCATAGTACATTTCTCTTGCCCTTGAAGCTCCCAAGAATATTATAATGAACTATGCCTTTAATTGTATAATTATTCCTATAAATTTTCTATAGAAAAAAATAGAAAATATGGTAATTATATTTGCAAAATATTTCTGATTATGAAAGCTAATTATCTTAGCAACTGTCCTCTGCAAATATATGACTGGATATATATATATATGTTATATATGTTATATAAAAAATATATATATATTTTATATAACATATATAACATATATATATCCAGTCATATATTTGTTTATATTTATAATTTACATTATAAATATATATATTACTATTATTAAGTGCCTTCAAATTGGTGCACACTCATAGGGAGCCTACATAGGGTTTCCAAGTAGCTGCTGGTGAATTTGAATTACCGACCTTGCGGTTCAAACTAACCTTGTGGTCCAGTGCTTATCCTACAGTTACATACCAGGATTTCTGATATATATACATATAGATACACACACACACACACACACATACACATATACATACACACACACACACACAAGGAGGTTTCAAAATATAGGATAAAAAGAAAATGAATTTTTCCATGAATATTATTAATCCCTCTCATATATGTGTGTAACTTTTCACTGTGTTTATTCAATTTGCATGTTAAACAAATAATCATAGAAGTTGGATTATATTAAGAAGAAAGCAGCAACAGGAATGGAGGAGTGCTTATAACAACTTGCAATATGCAGATAACACAACCTTGCTCACTGAAATAGAAAAAGACTTAAGGCACTTGTTGATCAAGATCAAAGACTATAGCCTTCAGTATGGATTACATCTCAACATGAAGGAAACAGAAATCTTCAGAACTGGACCAATAAGCAATATCACAAAACCCAGAAAAACTTGAAGTTACCAAGGATGTCATTTCACCTGTATCCATGATCAATGCCCAAGGAAACAGCAAATCAAAATAAAAAGCACCTTATTATATTAGACAAATCTGAAAAATACCTCTTGAAAGCAGTAAAAAGCAAAAGCAAACATGTCACTTTGAGGACTGAGGTACACTTGACCCATGCCATGTTATTTTCAATTGCTTCATATACATATGAAAGATGGATGATGAATAAGGAAGACTGAAGAACAATTGATGCCTTTGAATTATTGAATTGGCAAATGATATTGAATATACATGAACTGTCAGAAGTACAAACACATGCAGTCAGAATGCAAAGATGATGACACTTTGTCTCACATACTTCAGGCATGTTATCAGATGAAACCAGTCCCTGGAACAGGACATCAGGGAAAAAGAGAAAGACTGCAAACAAGATGCATTCATACAGTGGCTACAATGGTGGGCTCAAACATACCAGTAATTGTGGTTATGGTGCAGGGCCATGTCATGTTTTGTTCCGTTGAACACAGAGTCTCTATGATTTGGAATGATGACACCTAACAACAACAACAACATATGAGTGTCTCCAAAAAGTTCATGGAAAAATAGAATAAAGAGATAAAGGAAGTTTTCCATGAACCTCTTAAAAAATATATATATAATACAAAAATATGCACACATACCTTACAGTTTGACAAATTCGTGTCAAACAATTGCATGCCCTACAAGATTTTAAAATAGACTTCATGTAAGCAATATAGTCTTGATTCTGAAGATGTGGAACCACTGTACTCACAGCACAGTATGTATCCTTAACCAATGACCTTTGGGGAGATTACGATATATAAATAAAACTAAATACCTAAATGACCACATGGTGCCATGGAGATGGTATTGAATATGTGAAATGGTATCAATGACATATTTTCCTCTGGCTGTTTCTGAACAGCTCTTTCCAACATCCCAGCCCTTTTGTGTATGAAATAGAGACCTAAATGGCACTACAGATAAAAGACATGTTATAAAAATAGACCTGTCTTCATGCCTTCCTTTCTGTTGTTTCTGAACCTGTTAGACTGTAATATCCTAGTGGGATAAAAAGGGTCTCCACAGGGCCAGATTTAAATTGAAAAAGTTAGGAAGGCTACTGCACATTTTTTTTTAATGAAAAGGCTAGAAAATGATGTCAGGAAGAACGGAAGAAACCTTTGGTCTCCCAAGGAAAAAATATTGCTATAAGGATAGATATACAATGGTGGTTTGGGGCAGAACAAAAGAAAAACTTAGTAGCTCATTACTGATGTATAGAATTCAATATAAGGTTTTACATAAATAAATTTGACTTTAAATTAGAAACTATTTAGAAAAGTTCTAGGAAGGCAGAGAACACTCATGCAAGGATTTTATAAAACGGTCATTTCATAAAATAAAGCATTTTCCCAATGACTTTTCTCCTTTCTGTTTGGAAAGGAAGGAAATCAAAATGTTAGGTCCAACTTCACCACAGATGCTGACAATCTGGAATATTTATAAGCTTGTTTTCTTATTGTAACAAAAGAATTTTCTAGCATAATTGTCTCAAGACTTTGCAACTGGAGATTGGTTGTAATGACCATTGTTGAAGTTAGTTACAGCATAGAAAGCTGCACTGCTAAATAAGCCAATTAGGGTAGCGTTCTACATTTTTTCCAAAAAAATTGTAAAATATTATGCAATTTGCATTAGACATGAATGTGTATTTTTCCTTTAAAAATCAAAGACATAGATGATGGATTTGCTGGCATGAGAATGAAGTAATTGTCCTTTCACACAGGCCATGTGGACAGCAGAGAGCTCTGCTGTCAGAGTGATGTTCTGGAATAACATATGTGAATAGCAACCATCCTCTGTACGAAATGTAATGGGTGTAATCCATCATCAATTATCCAATCTCCTAGGCTCAGTCTCACTCAACCCTAGGAGGCAAATATCAGCCCTACACGGTACAAATGGTTAAGCACTTGAATACTAGCTGAAAGGGTCATAGTTCAAACCCACCTAAAGGTACCTCAGAAGACAGACCTGGAGGTCTGTTTCCAAATAGTCACAGCCTTAAAAGCACTATGGATCATTTATACTCTGCACACATGGAGTCGCCGTGAGTCCTAACCAACTGGATGACAATTAATAACAACAGAAATAAATGAGCATTAATATTCTTGAGATTGTACCCTGTGTCCCAAGGAGGTTCAACTTGTTCAGGAACTATTTTGGGGATTGGGGAAAAAGAAAACCCAGAGTTAACACACTTATCTAAACAGTTGTTTACCATTGTGTCTGTGCTTTTGCTTTGCTGTTGTGTTTTTCCAGAATTAATCAGTGAGCTGACATCTCTCATAAACATCGATCAGGATAGGCATGAGGTCATTTTATAATGTGTTTCCTTTGGTAATTCTGTAAAAAAAAACTCCTCTTGACAATGCTCAGTGTGACTTTGAACTTACTCCACCACCACCAACATTAAACAGAAAGCTCTGAATCCAATTTGTCACATAGAGCAGAGAGGAAAGGATCTTAAGTATTTATTGCTCCTCATTTGAAATCATCTCTTTGCCTCATAATCACTTCAAGATGGCATTTCTCCGCAATGAGATTTGGTGACAACTGAGGTACTGCAGTTATTAGCATTCAAAAACTATCCAAAGCTGCAGCTGAACTCCAGCTGCCAGCAGGCTTGAAAATATCCACTGCTTTGCAAATCTCTCAGACAGGAGCATTTTGGAGACTAGCATTCCATGACTAAATCATCTTGCAAATGTAAACTTTGCTTCTAATGATAATGAATAACACAATCAGACAACCATTTCAGCGTGGATGTTCTAAAATCTGTATCCAAGTTTTGGTGTCCAGAAAAACACAGGAAGGACACACGATGCAGTCATTTATAAGACATTTGGAGTGACTGAGGCTGTGTATGCACACACAGTGGGCACATTTCATCACTGGTGACCCGGGGCTCCAGGTCCCTGCACAGAAAGCTAATTTGTAAAGGAGCTGAGACTTGAATCCAAATTAAACTGCAAACCCTAATAATGTCTCCATGCCTGAAACTCAATTCATTTTTCCATTTTGAAGTCCATTGTTCTGTTTGCATCATTATTATCTCTCATCTAAGCAATAGGTTCCCAATCCTATCTCCATTGTCTAGATGGTGCCAATGGTTAAATACTCAAGTGTCAACTGAAAGACTGGAGGTTTAAGCCCACCCAGAGGTGTCTTAAGAAGAACAGGAGCACTGTAGGAATGGACTGCAAACCACAAGGTCAGCAGTTTGAGCCCACCAGTTGCCCTGCAGGAAAAAGATGAAGCTTTCTATTCCTGTAAAGATTTACAACCTCAAAAACCCTATAAAGGGTTGCTATGAGTCAGAACCAACTCTAAGGCACTTAACAACACGAAAACAACAACAACAGAGATGTCTTGGAAAGAAATGTCTGGCAATCTACTTTCAAAAAACCCTATGGGATACAGTTTGACCCTGACACACATGTGGTCATTATGAATCAGAATTCACTCAAAGGCAACTTTTGTTGCTCTTGTTATTATTGGTAAATTAATGTACCCAGCCTTGTAAAGGAAGATTCCTGAAGGCATATTGGAATCTCCATCAGAAGCTGTTTTAATGGTGACCTAAGTCCTGGTGTGGCACCGTGGGTTAATGCGCCACACTGCAAAGCCATTTGAAATGCAAGGTTAGTGGTTCAAGTTCACCAGTTGCTCCTCGGAAACCCTGTAAAGGGTCACTATGGGTCGGATCAGACTCGACGGCACTTAACAATAAGAAGCCATGTTTGGAGTCCTGGTAGCATAGTGGTTACAAATCGGGTTGTAAACCTCAAGGTCAGTTGTTCGAAACTACCAGCTGTTCCGTGGGAAAATGATGAGGCTGTCTGCTCCCGTAAAAATGTACAGCCTTAGAAACCCTGTACAGAACCGACTCCTCGACACATACCAACAACAAGAAGCCATGTTTGGCCTTGTGAAATTTGTAGGGTAGAAGAGTCACTAGAATCTCAAGCTAACTCTGCTAAGGCATAGGCACCTCCAACTAAAACGACATATAGTCTGCCATTGAAATTTCAGCATGTGGCCTTAATGTGACTGTAGAGGAGTTTGAGTCCTTTATATCCCAGAGGACTAGAGGAGCTTGTGGTTCAGAGGTTGACAGCGTGCCGACATGCTGCCAACCTGCTTGTGAGAGTTGAAATGGCAGCCAAACGAATGTTAAGGCAGGATGCCTGTATCTCAGACAAGGACAGCTGGGGCACATAGCAAGTAGCTCCATCCACCTGGGAGTCCCCGCACCAGACAGCAGTTCACTGTCATTTAAAGACATAGGTCCATCTGGTATCATGTCTCCTGGCTACAAGAAGGATTTCCAATTTTGAATTTTAATACACTTTGCCTTTCACTTTACCCCTCAAGAAAGAGCCACAGACATTAAAGATCTTAAAACTGCAGCTAAATCTGTAGTTTTAAAAACCAGACTAGAGAATTCTGTTGGAAGCAATTAGAGAAAGACCACCTGATTGGTGTATACACCTCTAATTTAAGCAGAATGCAGGATCACACTTCTCTCATCCTCAAGGGCTAACTAATTCCAATTTGCTTTGTCCCTGAATAAATTATCCAGAATATCTAGGAGGGTGGTAGAAAAGCCTAACAATGATTTCTTTACTAAAAGCATAAAAAAAAAGGATTTTACTTAGTTCCATAATGACACAATAGATGGATGTTTATGGTGAAGGGGTGCAGCAGGATTTGAGAATATAGTTGTCTCTAGGGTACCTGCCACTTGGAAACCTTAAACAGAGTTGCAATGAGTAGAGAATGACTTGATGGCATTTAACAACAACAATAGGGCAGTATTTCCCTTTCTGTATTAGTGGGTATTGATAAGTATTTAAAAGGAAAAATTCTGGAGTCAAATACATTTGAACATATTAAGGTAAACAAAATTAAAGATTTTTTACTTGACAATTTCTTTTCAAAACTTTTATTAATTCAATGTGATATGAATCTCCACAAAGTAAATATTGTCTGTGATATGCCCAATTATTCCACTATGAAATACTTCTTGTATGATATATATGAGGCTTAGGAGACAAACTATGTCACCTTGTATTTAAGTAACAGACTCCCTTGGGAAGACTACTTCCTCAATTGATCCAGTTAGACTTTCATCAGCCTGACAAAATCTTTGCTTCCTTACAATGATATGATAGTGTTCTGGGAGTTGTTTCAACCCAGACTGGAAAAATTCCATAGGCTATGCTGCTCAGGTTTGTTCTCAATATGCTTATCATTTCTGTCTTCTCGCCTTTCCTCCCTCCTTCAATCACATTCTTTCTTTCTTTCTTTCTTCCTTCCTCCCCCTCTCTCTTGCTCTTTCTTTCTTTCTTCATTTCTCTTTTTCTTGCCTGTTATGTTCTTAAACAGGGCATATGCAACAACAAATAAAATAACATAAAATTATTCCTAGTATTTGCACTGTGATAAGGACTCTGAAAATGATCAATAATTAAGTAAAATACATACAATTTACTTGCCCAAAGACACCTTTGTCCAAGTGGCTAAGAAATTATTTGATCTCTGTTGTTGTTGCTATGTGCCGTTGAGTCAGTTCTGACCCATAGCTACTCTGTGTAGGATTTTTCTAAGTCCACATTAATTACTCTTCAGAACTATATAAGAGAGATCCCAAAAAAGTTTGTGGAAAAATGGAATTGAAAGATAATAGAATTTTCCCATGAACATCTGAAGCCTCCTAGTATAATTCAGTTTACCAGCTCCTTAAACTGTTATACTAAGGAAAAACAACTAAAATTGTAGTCTAGTTCAGTAAACATACTATGTGGCACTAGGTTCTTTACATAAATTACTTCTTACAATTATTTAAATAGTTTTAGAGAATAAACAGAATTCTGAGATTACACTATTTGACCACGGACAAGACCACTTAGCTGGTCAGTAAGGAAACTTATTTGAATTCAGATTGGACTGCAAATCCCATGTCCCCAGACTTGAAGCGCAATCTATACTTTTCTATCTGGAAATCCACTGCTATGCTTTGTATCTCATCTAGGCAACATCTTTCCAATTCTAACTCTGCTACTCACTTCCATGATTTGAATCCAGGATAATGCTCTGGATTGCAAGGTCAGTTTGAACGGAAAGTTCAGTAGTTCAAACACACCAGCCACTCACTGGAAACACTACACAGAGTTGCTATGAGTTGGAACTGACTTGACAACACCTAACAACAAAAACAACAAATTATTAAACATATATGTTTGGAGCCCTGGTGTGGTGCTATGGGATAATTGCAAGGTTGGTGGTTCAAACTCACCAGCCATTCTTCAGAAACTCTATACAGCATCACTATTAGTCAGAACTGACTTAACAACACTTAACAACAACAACTGCTAAAACAGAGATAACAATCCAAATCCACATCCTAAAATCTGGCTAGAATGTGCTTTCCTTCCGTCTGTCACTTCATCTTTCACTTCTGACTCTGCAGTCCTCTACTTACCTTTATATACTGGGCAAAACAGATTTATGGAGAAGCATGTCCTAAATAGTCTTACAAGCTCTGAATGAAGAAATGGGAATATAGAGAGGGAGCAATGATGCAAGTTACTATCTTACAGAAGGAAGTTTTTAAAACCAACTGATAGAAGGCTAACATTCCAAGAATTGCTTGAGGTTTACTTGGTCTGTTGTTGTTGTTAAGTGTTGGTGACTCTGATTTGCCCACCTTGTGGTTCAAACCGATCTTGCAGTCGAGTACTTATTCTATAACGTGACACCAGGACTACTTACTTGGTCTAGGACTAGAGTATTCTATGCCTAGAGGAAACAGAAGCAACATTGAAATAACAACTTCTCTTCATATGTGCTGACAACTTATGTTTCATCTTGACTTTCTGGCATATTTTCAAAATTTAAAAAGTCATTACCAATTACATACATAACTAGCAAAAAAGTTAAATTAATATTTTAGCTTCTTATAGTGATGTGCTGGAGTCCTGGTGTAGTGCTGTGGGTTAATGTGCCAGACAGCAAGGTCAGTGGTTCAAGCACACCAGTTGCACCTCAGAAACCTTATACAGGGTCGCTATGGGTCAGAAATGACTTGATGGCACTTAACGACAACAACAACATAGTCATATGCTGCAGTAAATAAGATAATTTGGAGATATCGAAGCTAATATTTGGACTCCTGGTATGGCACTGTAAGGTCAGTACTGTACTGCAAACCACAAGAATGGCAGTTCAAACCCACCAGCCAGTCTTCAGACATCCCCTATAGGGTGTCTATGAGAAGGAATCAACATGAAGACACTTAACAACAACAACAAGAATTTTAAAGGATATTTAAGGATAATTTTTAAGGATATTTAAGGAGTCCTTTAATGTCATGAATTACGAGTTGGGCTGTTAATTGCAGTCAGCAATTTGAATCTACAAACTGTTCCATCGGTGAAAGATGAGACTTTCTGCTCCTGTAAAGATTTACAACCTCAGACCCTATACAGAGTCACTATGAGTGGTTCTATAAGTTCAACATGGAACTGCTGAGAGCTAGGTTTGTGGTTCAAATCCACACTGTGGAAACCTTATTCAAAGTGAAAAGATACCATTTCCTAATACTATTTATTTTTTTATTACAAATATTGGACTCAAAGAGATGCTCTTTTAAGTATCACAGGGGGAGGAATCCAAATGACTACTCTGTATAAGTAGCTGGGACATACAACACTTACTCAAAGGGAAACCAGCGAATGAGGGAAGTATTCATTTTCTGAGTAAGTTTTTCTCAGATATCTACTATGCGGAATGTGCTATATAGATTGTAGGAGAGGAAATTGAAAATGGTATTTATTCTTTATTTTGAAGACACTTCAGTCTAGTTTGAAAAAAACAAGAGGATATATATGAGGGGGCTTTCAAAAGTTCATGTTACAAAACTCAAAATGTAAAAAAACAACTAGGCTTAGGGTCAGATAGAGACTGATAGAACAACTGAGACAAAGGCCCTTAATCACACTTCAGTCCTGGAAATGAACTCACTGCCAGGCCTAAATTTTCAGTCAAATAATAGAAATATTTATAAGGGAAACAAAACAAAACACTAGGGAGGTACTCACATTTTGGAATAATCAACCATTTGAAAT
>NW_006408576.1:4513674-4520706 GCF_000296735.1 Chrysochloris asiatica
ATAATGACCCTGAATAAGGTTTTGTAGGCTGTAAATCTTTGTGGGGTCAGACATCTCATCTTTCTACCATGGTGGGGTTGGAGGGTTTGAACTTATGACCTAACAAGAGCTCCCTTTGAAATAAAAAGGCACTATCCAAAGACAATGTTCAGAAGGGTCAGGAAAGAAGGAGGAAGGGAAACAGGAAACACTAAGAGGAAATGTGATGTGATGTTACATATCAAGGATTACAAGGTAGAATGTGGAGAATGCAATGCATTGAAATTGGGTCACCCAATAAAGAAAAATAAAGGAAGAAGAGACAAGAAGCAAAGAAAGTCATAGGAGGATGGTGCAATGGAAGGTGAGAAAATTGAAATAATCCAAAAGAAAGTGATCAGTAATGTTTGATATAGTATGAAGTATCAGCAAGATAACAGAAAAAAGTATCAATTGGATTTGGAAATTAGAAATTCAATTAATTGTGTTAGTGAGTTTAGTTTGAATTAGAGAAGTAGAATACACCAGTTGGTTGAAAGTCGAATGTAAAGTAAGCAATGAAGACTATTTCTTGAATATGATTTGATGAGAGAGAAAGGTGAACTCTGAAAGGAGCTGAAATCTAGGTGTCCCTTGAAAGAAAATGGGCAGATGGCAAATGAGTAGGAGTGAGAATGGCATAAGAGAATACACACAGAGGCATGGAAAGGTATATGAAATTTTGAGGAAGTTATTATGTCTGTTTTGGGTGGAGGTGTTTTAGATAATGTTGAAAGACAAGAGAGGTAAAAATGCAAGACACAGATTGGAGACCTGGGAAAAATTGTGGAAATGGAATGCAATACAAAAGAATGAAGATTTTAGAGTGTTATTTGATTGAATATATATATATATATATATATTATAAGGGGCTTAGTTGAGATATCAAAGTCTGATAAATATTCTAGTAGAGAATTTATGTACCTGCTCTATACCTATGTATTTACACTTGAAGGGCTGATACCTAATTACATTTTAGAGAAAGATAAAACCTTTCATAACTTGGGATTTGAAAAGCATTCACCACATGTTGAATGAGCTATTTTGTCTCAGTAAGACTTAGATTAATTAAGATGTATTTAGTCAATTGCTAGAAATTTAAAAAATAACCTGTGTTGGCATCTGAAATTATTCAGGCATCAACTAAATAGCTAAAGAATAAAGTAAATGTTATAGTCAAATTTATAACACTTATCTTAAACAACTTTTATTCAAGAAGTATTGAGCTGGAAGAACAAACAAGATGGCGGATCTGGTAGAAGTGCAGTGAAGTGCTCCATCAGTAACAAAACAGAATACCAGACCAAGAAGGCTCAGAGGATGGTGCAAGAAATCTGAATCACATATAAAGGAATATTTAGAAGGTTGGAAGGCTTACAGCTAGGGGAATTTGTAGCAGAAGCAAGAAATCCATTGCTTTCTAAACCAAGACTCTCAGATGCTCGCAGAGCCACCATCTTAGGCAAGACCAAGCGGGGGAAGAATCAGAATAGCCATGAACGTCTGATAGAACTGCAGAGATAAAGGTGTGGACATACTTTTTTTTTTTTTTTTGGTATTTGTTCATTGGTCTCTCACTGTCTGTGCACCTCCATTATGGTGACTAGAGAGGGGGTGCCTGAGTGAGTGGACACCCCACCCCAACCCTGGGAGGGTTTTACTATACATGCCCACAGATCTCCTCAAATTTTGAAGAGACAGTTTCTACTTAAAACCAAATGGTCACAGCCGGCCCTGAACTGTTTATAACAAGAAAAAAGGTCTGAACAGGGATTGTGGAGCAGGACAGGCAGACCAAAAAGGAAATAGGCCAAAAATTAAATCCTGAGTTACGTCACAATGATCAACAGTGGCATCTTGAAATTTCTCAGAAAGAAGAGTGAGAATGTAAGCCCATCTCCTGATCACATCTATCTGGAGGCAATCAGAAAGCATAAAAAAAAACAAAATACACACCCATCTAAGTATTAAGGCCACAGATAACTTCTGAATATGCCCAAAAAAACAGAAGCAGATGACCATATCAGCACATGTCCAGAAATGAGATAAAGTGACTGAGGCAAATGAGCTGGAATTGGACCTACACTCCAAAGCCTGCCTGAGTGTCTTTGTTTTGTTTTGTTTAAAAAGCTAAAGTGGATAGAGAGAAATACTGTTAACTGATGGTACATGGAGGGGATTATAATCATTGTAACGAAACAAGGTGTATGATTTGTTGAGTGTAAAACTGATGATCTGTCCTGTAAACTATCGTTCGATCCACAATAAAAGCTTTTAAAAAAAAGTATTGAGCTGAATTCATATAACTGGTAAATAAAAATTAGATATGCAATGTAACCACTAAAAATTGAAAATATCTAAACATCACTTCATTCTAAGAAACAGTTTAATGTCTGATATCAAAGACTATTTGATAACATTAGGACTCTGACAATAAAAATAAAATTTCTGCCATTCAGAACCTTTAGACATAACGTCACATTCTTTTGTTACTTCTTATTGAGAGTTGAGTGAAGGTTTACAGGCATGATTAACAGTTTTACGTTCAACAAATAATGGCCTTTGTTTCATCACAGTGATTGTAATCCCCTCTGTGGAACAAAGGTCATCTGCTTCTTCCCTTAGGTTCCTATTTCCCTTCCATTCACCTTCCTATCCCTTCTCACCACTGTCCTTAGATATGTGGTGCCCCTTTGATTTTGAATGATTGACCATTCCATATTATTAATAGTGAGCCTAGCTTACTAGTGTTGTTGTTCCTGTTGCATACCTATGCACTGCTTGGCTTAAAGGTATTTCCTTTGTGTACCTGTTTACTGTTTGGCTGAAGAAGTGATGAGTTCCTTTCCAGACCTGAAGGGTGGTTCAGGACCACAGATCAGGTTCCTTCAACTTCTTTGTGATCAGTAAATCCAGTCTTTTTTTTTAATAATTTTGAGTTTTGTTCCACACATTATGCCCCTCTATCCAGAACCTTCTAATATGATCCTGTTCAGAGCAGTTGGTAGTGGTAGCTGGAAACCCTCCACTTCTTCTGCACTCAGAGTCATGGACACTAATATTCACAAGTTCCATTTGTCCATTGGACTAGTTGACTCATCGGTTCTCATCACTTTTCTTTCTTTTACACATGGACAGACCAATAGTTGCCCTTTAGTTGGATGCTCATGGGTTTTTAATATTCTAGATGCTGCTCACTAAAGTAGGATGTAGAACATTATCTTTGTGTACTATGTTGTGCTAATTGATCATCGTGTCCCCTGAGACTATGGTCTTTAACACCCAGATTCAGCTACTCCTTAAGATGTTGGATAATATTGAAGAAGTTTTCATCATTTTGCCCACTGTATTCACAGTGGTGTGTGTTCACAGGAAAGGTAAATAATCCTGTACCAATATTTTCTTTCACAATCTTATATATCTGTGAGACATAAAAGCATATATGTATGTATATATATATATATACACACATATATACACACACACATATATATATACATGCATATACACACATTCTACTCTTCTTCCCATAATCATTCAGCATGCATCTCTGTCCATGTATCTATCCTCAGAGTATTGTTGTTCCAAGGTTTTATATATACCACTGTTTACCTCAATCCCCTTTAGCCCTTGTAGATCCCCCAGTGTCTTCACCTTTCTTCATCACATGACTGCTAAACTCCCTCCACTTATATATTGTCCTTCCCTTTCTTGTATATTGCCCTCCTCGTAACCCAAGTTAACTTATATCCATCCTATAACAATTGAAGTACTCTCCCTTCCTTCACACCCCTGGCAACCATCAATGAATTCTTCTTTTTTCTATTTCAAACGCATATGCTTGTGGGGTATTACCCAACCAGTCTATGCCTCAATCCATGTATCTAAGCCTAGGACACTATTGTTTCAGAGTTCACATTTTTGAAGTGTTATTTTTTAATATAAGCAATTGTTGTTGTTAAAGGCCATCGAGTCTATTCTGATTCATAGTGAGGGACCCTGTATATGGTTTCTGAGGAGCACTTGATGGCTTTGAACTGATGACCTTGTGGTTCACAGTCCAGAGCTGATCCTATAGTGCCACACCAGAAGTCCAATATAAGCAATGTTATTGTTGTTAAATGCCATCGAGTGGATTCCAACTCATTGCAAGACTGTACCGCGTTTCTGAGGAGCAGCCGGTTCAAACTGACCTAGCAGTTTATTGCCTATCCTAGGTCGCTATGGGTCAGAACCGACTCGACGGCACTTAACAACAACAACAACAACTAAGCCACAACAGGAAACTAATACAAGCGATAGAGATGAGAATAGTTTTCTGTCTATAAGTAACCACAACCTACTGAAGACCAGTAACTTATCAGACACTAACCCAGTAATATTTCATGTTATCTCATTTATTCCCACAACAACCCCTACAATATACATGAAATTTAACTTGTCCACACTAGTATGTACTGGAGTCAAGATTGAAACCTACTATAGAATATACTAAACTCAATATACATTTCTATTTATAACTTAGGGGTCTCATTATGCCCATTAATTTAGTGAAGTCATAGTAGCTTCATGGATCAGTCTAAAGCTATATGTATCTTCTCTCAGTAATCTCCCATTAAAGTTCTGGTGTGGCACTGTAGGATAAGCACTGGACTGCTAACTGGACTGAAACTCTATACAGAATTACTATGAATCAGAACTGAATTGATGGCATTTACAATGTGGAGACCTTGGTGTTTCAGTGGTAGCATTCTAGCTACCACATGGGAGACCCTCATTGTGTTGGCAGCCAATGCACCTCCAGCATAGCCATCACCTGTCTCTCAGTGGAGGCTCTCATATGGTCATGATGCTAAACAGATTTTTTGGAGTTTCCAAATGAAGAAGAACTAGGAAGAAAAGGCCTGGAACTCTAATATTAAAAATCAGGCAATGAAAATCCAATGGATCATAACTGTCTGATCCCATTTTGCAGGGGGTCACCATGAGTTGGGGTCAATGTGGCAACAATTAACTACAACAATTCAATGACTTCAAACTACTATGCTTTTTATTTCTAATATCAATATTAACAGTATTCATTTTCATATACTCCTTTACTCCAGAACTGTCAATATCAACTCACAATGCTTTCAATGGGTGTTGGATTCAAGCATCTGGGAAGTTTAAAGCTTTATTCTACTGCTTCTTATCTGTGCAATCTCACCTGTATGATTTAGCCCTTGAAACTTCACTTTTGTCATACGTAAAAAGGAAATCATATCAGATCCTAGGGTGCTTATGATGAACCGATGAGAATACAGTGTCTGGTGTTGAACATATAAATAAATAATCCAAAATTATACTACTACTTTGGTGTTCTGGTGCATGGCCCTGTAGAATAAAGCACTGGACTGCAAGGTCAGTTTGAATCGCATAGTTGATGGTTCAAATTCACCAACCGCTCCTTGGAAACCCTAAGAGTTGGAACAGACTTGACGGCACTTAACAACATACTATTGCTTTAAATACGTAGTTGCCTAGTAAAAACTGAGGATTCCTAGTGTAGCATGGTGGGTTAAAACACCAGACTGCAAAGCCATTTGAACTTCAAGGTCAGCAGTTCAAGCTCACCAGCCGCTTCTTGGAAACCCTATACAGAGTCGCTATAGGTCAGAACCGACACGATGGCACTTAACAACAACAACAACAGTATAAACTGAATTTGCAAAATGCATAATAAAACCTCCTAAAGGTGAAAACAATAAAGAAAACTCAAGTTTGTGAAGATTTTATGAGAATATTGTTGAATTCCAGCTCATGGACTCAGTTACATTGATTTTGTTGTCTGAAGCCTGTTTATATTTTAGTGCCTTCCTAAATTTTCAGTTTCAGTAACAATCTGGAGACAAGCCTGCTGAGTAGTTGTGGTCTCCCTCAGGAGGTGCTACCGTATTAAAAAATAACATATGGCTCAGCACCTAACAGTGGGAATAGAAATATATTATTTGTCTTAAAATCTACCAGTCGGTTTCAACTCATAGGCACCCTGTATAAGGTTTTTGATGAGCATCTGGTGGGTTTGATCCTAGCTACCAGCTAAGATCCTCAAATGGTAACAGAATGCAAAGCACTAATTTGCCAAACAAAAAGCCGGTTTTCTGAAAATGCCACCTTCCTGTGCCTTCTGCAACACAGTGGTCAGAAAGGAGTCTTTCTTTGCAAATTAAGCCAAAAAGAAAAATAAATTTTATTTCAAAAGTTTACATAAGCACACATAAATAAACTGAGAATTATATGTTTTATGTAACACATTTTCTGAAATTCTCAGTCTACTTAGTTCTCATGAGTAAGTGTGGAAAAAACAATTTAAAAATTAAATGCAAAGTCGAGGTTTATTGTGCTTAATTCATTGGAGTTACTGGAGTGTATCCATCTTTACCCATTTCTTGTTTTTCCCATTTCATATCTGTCTGTCCCTAAATTAGCTAAGGTGAGGAATCAGAATTAGGTTGCACTTGCTGTCTAATCTCACACCATGCAAACATCAGGACAGGTGGTTTTCAGGGCCACTGAGAGTAGCTAACGTCACAAGAGGGAAATCTCCCAACTGTAAGCCAAAGCAGCCAGTCCTGGGTATGGAACAATGAGACTGTGGGGAGAACCCTGCTGAGATAGCCAGAGCATCGGTAAGATCTTGAGGGAAATTGAGAAAAAAACAAACACATTTTAATTGGACCTTGTCAAGGTCCAATTAAAGACAAATTTCTTTGTTGTTTATTTCTATCATTCTGGAGGAAAACATCACCAAGATTTAATTCAAGCCCATTTGGGCACAGCAGAATTTTGATCATATTATAATTGGTTTGATAAAATAATGCATTGTACTGTAGCATTTATAAAGTAACAATACAATTTTCATAACTATGGCTTATTCATTTAGAAGCACAAAATACTGAGATTTTTTAGTTTAGAAAAAAAAAAAAAAGGCAAGTCAGTGACTCTGCTGTCTAAAGCCAGTAGAATAATTATTAG
>NW_006408576.1:4521577-4559606 GCF_000296735.1 Chrysochloris asiatica
ACTCCCTTAGAGTCAATTCTGACTCATAGTGACCCCATAGGAGAGAATAGACCTGCTCCACTGCATTTCCCAGTAAATCTTTAAGGACACGGACTGCCTCATCTTTCTCCCATGGAGCAATTGGTAGGTTCAAACTGCAGATCTTTTGTTTAGCAGCCCAACCCTTAATTCACTGTGCAACCAGCTCTTCTTATCAATATACTGAACTTCAGTTAAACACCCATTTAACAACATTGTTTTCCCAAGATATTTTTCTGACACTTTTAAGAATAACAGTAGGTCATGGGAAGGCCTGCAAAGTTAATATTGATTTAATGGTCAAAGAGGCCCAGTGACTAGCAGGATAAGCACTAGACTGCTAACCACGAGGTTGGAGGTTCAAACCTGACCTGTAGCTCTGCAGAAGAAAGACAAGGTTGTCTGCTCTTGTAAAGATTTACAGTTTCAGAAACCCTATGCAGGATTACTATGAGTTGGGGTTGATTTGATGGCAGTGGCTTTGGTTTGGTTTTGGTTTTGGCTTCATTTTACTACACTTTTTACAAATACTACTACTTTTTAATGCCTTTTAAAAAATGTCAATATAGAGAGACCACTGTGAAATTCATTTGATATATGTATTGGACATGTGAGAAAAGACACCAGATGAAAAAGTGAGAAAAGTACAAGTTTTGTGAGTATCCCTATAGGGGAAAAATGTGTTATTTTTCTTCTTATAATTCTAACTACTTTTTCTATAAGACACAGAAGATTTGCTTTGCTTTCACTGAATTTTACAAGAAAGTATCAATTGCTGTGTAAATATTTTCTTATACTGAGATTCTTACCACACTGGGTTTTTGTACACATTGGTCAGCATCACTCCTCCATAGAGATCCATCTTTATTTCCCTAAACTTTTAACTACAGCAGATGATGGATCCACAGTGCCTAATTCTCCAGAGGCTTAACATCATAAAGATTTAAAATATAAATATCACACTGAACTTTGAATGAAATTTCACACCTGGCTCTTATTCTATTTCTGGAATAACCTAGCCCTTCCTATTCTGTGCTCTCTGACTGATCTCGTTGTGGAGACTAAATTTATGTTCTGTATGCAGTCCAAGTGCTCTGATATTTCTGCAATGCATCCAGTAATTTCTGGTTCACTTATCACACTTTATCTTCTATAACATCTGTCCTGAGAGTTAGAATCAGTAATCGAACACACACACACAGATCATACTGTATGCATGGCAAATGGGTAAAGAGTATTATCAGTGAAACAATGTGCCTCTTAGAACCTAATAATATATGCCTTGGTCCTTGCTAGGCAGTTTTAAAAAACAAATGAGTAAAAATAAAACACTTCTGACTTCCTGTCTTTTTTTTCCAGGACAAACACAATTTTGTGAGGAAAGGTTTGGCAAATTTATGGGGCGCTGTGAAAAAGTGTATTTGGCACAAAATCACCTCCCCAGTGATTTTCATGTTCTCGGCTGTCATATCTAGTCTGCTCCTGAAAAAAACTGCCTGGGGACTTCAGAAATATTTAGATTTACAGCCTTAGAAACACTAGACTCGGAACTGACCTGACAGCACTTGACAACAACAATAAATTAGTTTCAAGAGACCAATAGTCAGAGCTTCTTATGATACGGTAAATTTGTAGGTGTGTATGCTGACTATGTCCTCTTTGTGGCTGCAAAGGTGTATTTTAATTAGGTGCACAGGTGTGTATTAAATGGTGGTGAAAGGTGTTCGCGGAAGACTTTGAAAACTCCAATTATCTATACAACAGGTGTGGCATGGACTCCAAAGCCCAATTTCCTTTACCAGATCACATATGCTCAGGAAGCATGAGGGAGAGAGATGCTGCCAAGCATAAGTGACTGCATTCAGGTCAGCTACCTTCCTCACCCACATGCCTGTGTAGAGACCTCCAACAAAGCTGCCAATTAATGCCAGCTTGGGAAGCTTTCGTGAGTGGCCATTTATTCCCTAGACCTAACTCTGAGGTTAAAGCTTTTCTTATATAAGGATAGAATAGCCATTAGCAATTTCTGGTTACTCAAAACCCCTAGGCAACCTTCAACTCAGTTAACTTTATTTGATGACTTTAATTAACTATTCTCTTTAAATTATTCATAATATACATTTTGGGGAGAACACGTTCCTGTTTTTTATTTTCCCCTCCGTATCCACTGAAATGTAAAATTTACTGTTAGCAAAATCAGAACCCCAAAGTGCCCAAAGTTGGACTTGAACTTTGGAGGTGGATTACCTGAGATAGAACCCAGATGCTGCTGCCTAACAGCTTTTTGTGCATGGGAAATAGACCATACTTTTTGTGTTTTAGTATTTTCATTTACAGATGGAAATAATAGTTACAACCCCAGGGCTTACTGAGATTAACTGATATAAAGATTGTCTATATGGCAACAAGTAATCCACAATATTATGACCTTACTCCTTTGCTATCGAAACAGATGTCCGAGACAGTGATATGTTTGCCATCTACACAGCTACCTCTTCTTGGGTACATGTTAAGCGCCTTTGTGTCGGTTCTGACTCATGACGGCCCTGTATAGGGTTTCCTTCCGAGGGTCAGCTGGTGAGTTTGAACCACCGACATTGCAATTCAAATCTATCTTGTAGTCCAGCACTACACCAGGTCTCTGGGTACATATCAAGTATCTATTTCCCAGTGTCCTTTGCAATTAGATTGAGACCTGGTATCTGACTTCTGGCTAATGTATTGTGTTCTGAATAATGGGCATAACCCCCAAACAACCTGCAAGATCCTCAAATCTCCTCTTCTTTCTTGAAGACTACAAATTCTAGATGGCAGGTGCACAAAATGAAGGTGGCTCAAAAGGACAAATACTGCATAAGACCATTATTGTAAAAGCTTCAGAAAAGATAACCATACTAAATGAGGAAAAAAAAATTTGTTGTTGGTTACCGGTGGTGGTATGGAGTGGGTAGAGGCAGTGGATGGTCAAGCACAGGGTAATAGGTAGACACATCATAGTTCTGGTATTGGGGAAGGCAATATACAAGGGGGGGGGGGGTGAAAGAACAAGGAAGATATAGGAACCCTGAGGCAGGTTTGCATGGGCTAAATGGGACAGAGGTAAATAGTGATGTATGCTCAACCTTGGAACAACAGGACTCTGTGATACACGGATTGAGGCATAGTCTGAAGAGGGGAAATAATGTTAAGATGCTTGACTGACTTATGAATATTGGTTTCCCTTGCCTATAGTGAAATAGACACCTAAGTGGGATAGAAAGGAATGTTGGGAAACATGATTACAGAAAGCTTGTAAACCTGTCTTCAGCCTATAACTGATTGTTGTTGAGTGCTGTTGAGTTTGTTTCAACTCAGAGAGACCCTGTATAAGGTTTCTGAGGAGTGACTGGTGAACTTGAACTGCCAACCTTGCAGTTCAAACTGACCCTGTATCACAGAGCTAGAAGTTGCCCAGTGAAATAGGCTTTTTGCAGAGCTTTGCAATGTATAGGACCTTAGATATAATTCTGAACCCCATCCAGAACCTTATCAGGTAGGACATTCTCACTAGAACGAGACAAGCAGACTAGCCTGAAACAGCTAGAGCAATACAAGATACATCTTCAAAGAAAGATCAGCAGGAAAAATCCAAAACAAAAACAGCAGTATGATTGGCTACTACAAGAACATTCAAATTGTTTGACGGGGAGCCATCAAGAGAAGCAATCAAGTTCCTTCAGGACAAACACCACTCTAAGACTAAAACTCAAAGGGAACACATGAGCAGGCATGAAAGCTTGCTGGTGATCATGTTGGTCTACTGTTGTGAGGAAGAAGGGGAAAGGCAGCAATAAAGAAATTGGCTGAGTTCAACAACGTTCCATAGACTCCCATTGACCTGGAGATGAGAGAGAGAGAGAAGAAGAAGGGCTGGTTAGTCCAAAGTATTGTGAGACCTGGGGACACCTGAGCCCATGGACAAGGACATAGCCACAGAGAGCTTGAGCTGAGAGTGGAGCGTATAGCTTATATGAAGTGAGGTGAGACACACAAGAATGCACAAACTTGCAGATACTACCCACTTGTCCTAGATGGCTTGATAATCAGAACTCGACTAGAGGAAGATAAAATTGTTTTGTTTTTTTTTTTATAAAGGATATGAGTGTAAATTGCTATGATTTGATGAACTAGACCTATACTTATGGATGTAGAAGCTCAAAATACCAACTGAGTGGGAAGGAATCTTCACATCAAGTATCAATCCTATCCTCTCTGTATACAGGGTAGATAGTGATGGGCAACCTAGACATTGGCTACCTAAAATGAAGGGGCAATAAAGGCACAAAGTGAATGGTTTACAAGTTTTCAAGAGGGATTAGTTTAAGAGTATGTGGGGGAAGGTAGAGTCCCCACTGAATAGTTTTCATCTTGTCTAGATGGGTCTGGTGAAAAGAGATGGGGATAAGATTCTAATGATTCAACAGTAAGAAACTACTATCATGAATAATGGCGATATCACAACTGTAAACGTAGAAGTTTTGTAACAAAAACAAAGTAGTAGTTAATCTTATAGTACAGAAACAGAGGGCCCTAGGACCATCAAGGGAGACGAGCACAGGCAGAGTATGGGTTCTTATCCAGAGAAGCAGTAACACCAGAGATGGAGGCAGAGATGAGGACATGGAAAGAGGGAACAGCTGAGGACTCTGGACTCATGGAAAGAGAGTGCTTGCAGGAGGCAGGCTTGCAGAATGTGTCCTTTGGTTGTTTAAATTATTATACACTCCCGAGTGTTTCTGTATGCATCCACATCCCCTGCCCCCCCCCCCAAACAAAACAAAACCAACAGGGAATGGAAGCAAATACTGTTGAATGAAGATGCATGGAGGAGATTGTAATAATTGCAATGAAAGGATGGTGTAAAGTCCATGTTCTCCCATGCAAACTATCACTCAGTTCACAAAAAAACTTACGCCCCCAAAAAATGAAGGTGGCTGCATTAGGTTATGGTATGAGCGTGAAACAATTTGTGTGTATGTGTGTGTGTTATGTCTCTGATTTTTCTGAGTTTATTTCTTAGATCATTTATTTAATAGTCAAATCTATGCTGACAAATACAGATGATAAAAATTTTTACAAGTATATGAAAACAATTCTATTACCCTTCAGTGTCTCTGCTTATATTTTCCTTGATATGTGCTTGAAATAATTTTATTTGCTACCTTCCTGTGTTATTGGGTCTAGTGGCTCCTCAATATCAGTCTCATGTTTGCTTAGAATGGCAACTCCTAGACTATTTACTCAAGCTAACGTTATTTATACTTTCTGTAAGACTAAATCATTCATTGCAAACATATGACAAAGCATTTTTAGTGAAATATAATTTATATCACTTACTTGAAATGGCGAAAAAAAAAAGTTTAAAGAAAACAAACAAAAATCACAAAGAAAAAAACAAAAATTACAAACCAATAAAAAGAATTTTGAGGTCCACTGCTGTTCTGATTTCTGAATATACCATTTCATTCAACACGTCAAGGAAGTATTGGAAGGGCAGAACAAAAAAGAAAGTGGAATTCATATATAATTATGTATGAATGTTTTCATATCTATAAAAAAAAAAAAAACTTGTTTCTTGTTTTGTTCATTGAGAAAAGTAAAAGAGTTTCACTCTTGACTACTCATACTTGAGAAATATATAATATAATAAACACAGTCTGGGTCCTGGTGTGGTGCTGTAGAGTAAACCCTGGATTGTTAACTGCAAGGTCGTTGGTTCAACCCCACCAGCTGTTCCTCAGAATCCTTATACAGGATTGCTATGGATCAAAACTGAGTCCATGGCACTTAACAATAGCAACACACAAAATTTCAATATCATTACTACATACATGTACATACATTATATATATAAATATATATATTTGTTGCTGTTGTGATGTGCCGTGGAGTCAGTTCCGACTCATAGCGACCTTGTACAGGGTTTCCAAGGCTGTAAATCTTTATGGGAGCAGAGAGCCTCATCTTTCTCCCATGGAACAGCTGGTAGTTTCGAACTGCTGACCCTAAAGTTCACAGCCTGATTCATAAGCACTACGCTACTAGAATAAGGAGCTCTGGTAGTGTAGTGGTTACGAATCGGGCTGCGAACCTGAAGGTCAGCAGTTCGAAACTACCAGCAGCTCCGCGGGAGAAAGATGAGGCTTTCTACTCCTGTAAAGATTTACACCCTTGGAAACCTTGTACAGGGTCGCTATGGGTCGGAACCGACTCGACGGCACTTAACAACAACAACGCTACTAGAGCGTCTTTATATACATACATACATACATACATACATGTTGTTGTTAAGTGTTGTCAAATTGGTTCCAACTCTTAGCAAACCATAGACCTTATAGTTCAAACTGGCCTGTGGTTGAGTGCTTATCCTACAGTGCCACACCAGGACTGTGTATACACACACACACACACACATATGTTGTTAAGTGCTGTCAAGTCAGTTCAGACTCATAGCAATCCTGTATAGGGGTTTCTACTGCTGACCCTGCAGTTCAAAGGACCCTGCAGTTCAATGCTTATACTACAGCAACATACCAGTACTCCATATACGGTGCTGTAGGATAAGCATTAGACTACAAGGTCAGTTGAACATCAAGGTTGGTGGTTTAAACTCACCAGCTCCTTGGAAACCCTATACAGGGTCGTTATGAATCAGAATTGACTTGAAGGCACATACCACCACCAACAAAGTACATACATACACTTACGTAATGTTCTTATGAATACTGACAGGCTAAAAGGGACCTTGGTGGCACTGTGATTTAAGTACTTGGAAGCTAACTAAAAGATCATCAGTTCAAACCCACAAACTCTTCTGCAGGAGAAAGAGGAGGCAGTCTGCTTCCTTAAAGATTTACAGTCTCAGAAACCTTTAGAACAGTTCTACTATGTCCAACTGGATGTGTCATAGTCTACTTGATGGCAGTGGGCTTTTTATTATTTTATTGTATGGATACTGAATAAAGGATATTGAACAGAATTTAAGCCTTATTGATAAATTGGACTAATTAAGATAATAATAATGATTTTTAAATAGAATTATGCAGTAATGCTGTTTAAGACGATGCAGGTAAACAGGCATTTTTCTTCTTTCTCTTTTTTTCATTTCTTCATATAATTATTGTTGTTGTTAAGTGCCATCAAGTCGATTCATATAATTAGATTCTTATTATTTGTCTTTTATTATTGTATCTCTTTTCACTCTCCCTTCATTTGTCCTTACATCCTGTAGTTGTGCCTTTTTATATCTTTTGAATATACTCTGCAGGTATCATTTCTTAGTACCAGGTGTGTGCCCTTTTGTTTCTAACCTAATGCTTTACATTATATCTTCTGTCTGAGTGGCAGTGGCTGAACAAGTATGGAATAAAAATGTATTGTGATAGCTCTTCTCTGCTTACATAGTTTGCCTTTGTGGTCTGCAGCTGGCTGACTTTCTCAAACATCTGACTTCTTAATAACTGAAGGTGTCAATATTGTTTCTCTTCCTGTTCTGTTTAATTTCCTATAACTGAGACGTAGCACAATAGCTCACAGATAATTGTGGCTCAGTAGGTGTTGTTTGAGTTGCGTATTAATAACCAACCTTTTTATTTTCTATGTAGTAATACAATTGCATTCAGGTATATTCAAATGATCATATTGAGTACTATGTTATAATAAAGTTTTTTTAAATTAATCAGCCACTATGCAAGTAAATAAGAACACAGTGGCTTTGTATGATAAGCACTGGACTGTGAACCACAAGGTCGATGACTCAAGTCCACCATATGCTCTTAAGGAGAAAGATGAGACTTTCTGCTCCTGCAAAAATTTATAGGCTCAGAACAGGGTTGCTATGAGTCAGAAATGACTCAATGGCACTTACCAACAACAACAAAATGTAAGCAAATGCAATGTGATGCAGAGTGAATTAACTTATGCCCAAAGTTCATTTACAGTTTTGTCGTGAATAAATGGTTTAGCCTTCAAAAAGTCTCTTCACTTAGTGGGGTAGCCTTTTCCTTATCTGTAAATGAGGGGGTAGTTGTTGCTTGTCATTTTCCCCCCTATAAATGTATCTCTGATGGAAAAATGAACTAATTCTCCTGGAGTATTGGCAGCAGAGTTCGGCATATAAACCCCAAATAAGACATTCTGTCTTTAATTAGTAAAGAATCTTTTGAGTGCTACTCTGTAGTGTAACATTTTAAGTAAATGTTTAAGAACTAAATTTTTAAGCAAAATTGATGCAGTAAGGTTACCTTGGACTTCTGGTAGGGTGGTATAGGATCAGCACTGGACTATGAACCACAAGCTTTCCTCAGAAACCCTATACAGGGTCGCTATGAGTTGGAACCGACTCGATGGCACTTAACAACAAGAAGGTTGTGCCTTTGTATCACTGGGCCATGAATACAAAAAGAGAATTAAAAGATGCTGTTCTGGATACTTAGTGTGATAGTTAAGATTTTGTATCAACTGACCAGGCCAGGATTCTCAGTGGTTTGGCAGTTAAAACATAATAATCTTCTGTGGTCTGTAATCCTGGTGTGGTGTGTTGGGTTAATGCATTGGCCCACAAGGATGGTTTGAACCAAAAGGTTGGCAGTTCAAGCTCACCAGCTGCTCCTCGGAAACCTTATACAGGGTCGCTATGAAGCAGAACTGACTCAATGGCATTTAACAACAGCAACAACAATCTTCCATGATGAGCTCTGCTGTAAGCAACCAATCAAATGAAAGAAAGTTTCCTCAGGGGTGTGGGCGGCTCCCAGGATAGGGCAAAACTTGCTGCTTTTTGCTGGGTCTGGAACCTGCATCTGGCTCATCGTTCAACTTGTGGTTCTTTGGACTTGAGCTAGTAGTCTTTATTACTTGCTGATTTTTGGAGTCCACAGCAGTCTGCTCAACCTGCCTTTCTGCCATCTGACCTAATGATCTCGGTTTACCAGCCCTGCAGCTCTGTGAGTTATTGGATTTGAAGCTTGCTCACCTCTACAAGTATGTGAGCCATTTCCGTGATACAAGCCTCTCTTTATACATATAGAAGTGTCATTTGTTTTCCTGCTCTTGAAAACCCAACCTTAGATGGCAAAAGATTTCTATGGTTTTTATTTTTTATCTGGACAGATAAAAATAAAATATTTTTATTTTTTAACTGGACTCATAAATCTTTTTATGCATTCTGTGGTATAAATAAATATAGTTGGCATATCCATCCATATTACTTATGTCATAATCTACAAATTGCCATATATCCCATCAGTTTTTCTCCTAAAAATATCTAATAGCTACCCATTCTTTTTAATTTCCTATACCACCACTATAGGCCAAGAGAATATGGAATATGATATTTTGCTTCTACCCAAGCATTAACATGCCCCATAGACTTCACTAATCTGTTTTCCGTCCTACTTCACATTAATATCTTTGAAATTTTAATCTGACATCTGCTTAACCTTGTGCATAAAAACTCATTAATGACTTCAAAGTGGTCTACAGAAGAGCAACATCCTTAATACATCTGGCTTCACCTGACTTTCCATTCTCATCTTTTACCAGGCATTCCTTTACTTACTCTCTGAGCTACATCCAGAGACTCCAGGATTCATTCAGTGACTCCTGTGGGTCACAGCTCCTCCCACCTGTGCATCTTTGTTCATGTCATCCCCTCAGCCTGCCATGCTCTTTCATAGCCACCTTCCATCATTATCTTCAGTTGACACCTGAACTTAATTTTTATCTCAGCTTAGTCCTCTTTTGAATGGAGAAAAACAGCATTGCAATTCCTCCCAAGAATTAACTTCATATTTATTTTACCAAAGAAAAATGTATCAACTTTGCATTACATCTACATCCCAAGGCTGACACTCTCCATAAATTGGATGTACAGAGAATTGTGGGCAGCAGTTAAGCTGCCAAAAAGTAATCTACAACTTCCTGGCAGTTTTAAACTGCTCAGTAGCCCCATCAACTAGTGGTGAATTGATACACTGGGGCTAGCTTTCAGTCCTCAAAACTTTCTGACTTAAATCTTAAGGAGGGTTCAAATTTTCCTTTTAATCAGTATTCCTCTAAATGCTTTAATTGGGTTTTCTCATCCTAGATCATTGTCTATCCTGTAACTATATTTTTACTAGAAAAAAATGATCCATGTTATCTCTCCATTCTTCCTCCATTCTCTATAACAACTATCCCTGCTCTTGTTGAGGAGCACTTATGGTTTGAAAACTGTAAAATAAATAACTACAGTGCTCCCAAACCACTCTAGCATTTCAATCAAAGAGTAAGTCTTCTTAAAAATGTAATAAAGGAGTATGGTGACTATGTAGGATAAACAATGGACTGCTAACCATAAAGTTGGTGGTTCAAGTCAACTAATCGCTCCTGGGAAGAAAGATGAGGATTTCTGCTCCCGTAAAAATTTGCAGCCTTAGAAACACTATATAGGGTCGCTATGAGTCTGAGGTATTTAATAGCAACAACTAGTAATAAACAACGTATTTATTAAAAGCTCTGATATTTATTTGATCTTATGTTCCCATTATTATTCTACAGTATTTTTTATGTTAACGTATTGGATCTTTACAACTATGAGTTATGTAGGTTCTACTGTCATCAATATGTTGGTCATCGCACCATTAACATCATCCCAACCAGGAATATGAAAGACAGAGAGCATAAGTAAGTGGTCATGGAGTCACCTTCACACTCTGATTTCAGATTCAAGTTCATACTCCAGCAACTTCAGGTGTCAAGTGTTTATTACGTGGTAGGTACTGTGCGGAGAACTCAATACATTTTCATCAGTGAATTCACTGAGTATTAATTGTACTTTCAATTTGAAGAAAATAAAGTTATGAGTTATTAAATGGTTTGTCCAAGGCGTCACTGCCATGGAGTCTATTTTAACTCATAGTGGCACTAGAAGACAGAGTAGAACTGCTCCCTAGGGCTTCCCAGATTGTAATTCTTTATGGAATTAGACAGTCTCACCTTTTTCTCTGAGGAGCAGCTGCTGGGTTTGAACCACCCACCTTGAAATTCGGAGCCTGACACTTTACTATGCCACCAGGGCTCATTTGTAGAAGATTGTTGTGCTGTTAAGTGCTGTAGAGTCGGTTATGACACATAGAGACACTGTATAGGATTTTTTGAGGAGGAGTTAGTGGGTTTGAATTGCTGACCCTTGTGGTTCACAGTCCAGTTCTGTTTCTACAGAGCCACACCAGGAGGCCTTTTACAAGATTGGTGGTGGTGGTGGTCGTGCTTGTGTGCCATGGGGTCACTTCAGACTTGTGTGCCATGGAGTCACTTCAGACTTACAACAACCTTGTATTGGTTTTCTGAGGCAGGACATCTTTAAGGGAGCAAAAAGCTTCATCTTTCTCCCATGGAATAACTGGTGATTTCAAACTGTTGACCTTGAGGTTAGCAGCACGACTTGTAACCACTCGGCTACTAGAGCACCTTTGTACAAGATTAGCCAATCAGAAAGTGACTGAGTTATAATTCAAGTCCACTTCCTCCAATGCAAGAGTCCATGATCAGTGCAGTAACTTCATGATGCTACTGCCTAGCTAGTGTGACTGAGCAAACACACATAGAGAACTGAATGGCACTGCACACCGCTGGTAGGAAGACATCATTAGCAGAGATGCCCTCTACAAATCAACACTAGTTCTTTAACAGATGTGGATTTTCAGTGGTGACGTTTTATTTTTAAAGTAGCCTATTCATGTGTCTAAGGAGCTCTGGCAGCGTAGTGGTTACGAGCCGGGCTGCTAACCTCAAGGCCAGAGGTTCGACACAACCAGCCGGTCTGTGGGAGAAAGATGAGGCTTTCTGCTCCTGTAAAGGGTCACTATGAGTTGGAACTGACTCAACTGCACACCACCACTCATGTGTCCAACTTTTTACTTTGAAACAATTTGCTATAACAGAAAAATGGAAAGATTAAGTTAACACTCAGTCACTTTTATATCTTTATCAACTGCTAACGTTATGATAAATTTGTTTAATTTCTTTGTACACACACACACACACAATTTCTGAACCTTTGAAAAGTATGTACGTTGCAGTCACTATAACTATTCATAGCTAAATACTTTAGTATTTACTTTCAAAGAAAAATACATTGTCATGTATAGCCTAGGTATAATTTTAACAAAAAAAGAAACAATATGATTTCAACCTTTTCATTCAATATGTCCATATTCACATATCCCCAAATTTCTAAAACTATTTTTTGTAGCTGTTTGAATGTAGTCTTTTGTAGTTAGGATATGTTTACTTTTCCTGCATTTGAATATTTTAATGCATTTCTCCCATGGTTGCCTGCTAATACTAAAAAAAAAAAAGTAATCCCATAATAATTCCCTTAAGGTTACGTTATAAAACACTTAATTTTAATTTATTTGCAACTTTGACCTTTATATTATAATTCTATTAGTCAAGAAGTGAATATACAATGGTATTATTTTATATTTTATACAGCAAAATTTTAATGAGAAGATTTTGGACAGAACATCATAAAACAAAAATTATAAGAAATATAGGAGTCTTGGTGTGGTGCTGTAGGATAAGCACTGGACTGCTTATTATCTTGGGTATTATCCCAAGATTGGTGATTCAAGCCCACCAGATGCTCCTCCAACGCCCTGTTGTTATTAAGTGCAGTGGAGTCAGTTCCAAGTCATGGCAATTCTGTATAAGGTTTCCAAGGAACGGTTGGTGAGTTTGAGCTGCCAGCCTTGTGATTCAAACCACCCTTGCAGTCCAGTGTTTTATCGCATGGGACCACACTTTGCTGTTGCACTTAAGTGCCGTCCAGTCGGTTCCAACCCATAGCGACCCTGTAGAGGTACTAGGACCCTTCAAACACCCTGTTGTTGTTGTTATTGCTATTAAGTGCCATCAAGTCATTCAGACTCATTGTTGTTATGTGCCATGGAGTCGGTTCCGACTCATAGCGACCCTGTACTGGGTTTCCAAGACTGTAAATCTTTACAGGAGGAGAAAGCCTCATCTTTCTTCCATGGAATGGCTGGTAGTTTCGAACTGCTGATCCTGAGGTTAGCAGCCCTATTCATAACCACTATGCTACCACAGTCACTGTACCAAAAGGAAATGGTTAATGTTCAACCATTTCAAGATATAGCATATGATCAAGAGTCACACTGTCAGATACAGTGTGGGAAAATGAGCCCCTCAGGTTGGAAGGCACTAAATATGTGACAAGGGAAGAGCTGCCTCCTCATAGACTTGACCTTGATGACGCAAATGGAGTAAAGCCCATGGGAGAAAAGCCCTCGGGACCTTCATGTGCTCATGGGACACAACTCAAAATGAAGAGAAACAGCTGTAAACATCCATTAATAATCGGAACACGGAATGTATGAAGTATAAATCTAGGAAAATTAGAAATTGTCAAAAATGACGCACAGGATCTTGGAGAATGAATTACATATAATTTATGAGAACTCTTTCACCTTTCTTTAGTTTAGTCTTCTAAGCAAGAAACATATTTATAGGATTCAAAAATAAGCAAACATGAATAGATGAATGATGAATGAATATAAGTATAATTTCTTCCTCTCAACATTTTGTTTTTTCTCTCCAATTTCCATACACATAAACGATTCTATTAGCGTTTCATCTTCCTAGAATTTTTAAATGAAAACAAGTAGAAATGTGTAGGATCATATTTTTGCTTTTCTTATGCATCTTACTTTTTACTTTAAGACATTATCCTTGAAACTTCTTTATATTAATGCATTGAAGGCACAACAGAATGAAACACCGTCCGATCCTGTACCATCCTCACAACTGTTGTTACACTTGAGCCCATTGCTGCTTCCACAGTGCCAGTCCATGTGGTTGGGGGTCTTCCTTTTTTTCACTGACCCTCCACTTTACCAAGCATGATGTCCTTGAGGCTCAGAGACAAGGACCTTAAAAAAATTCTCCTCTTAAAAGTTGCATATTGTGGTAGAATTAGAATTTGGACTAGCCAAAAAAAAAAAAAAAAAAAAAGGAGTCAAGAAAACATGGCAGGTACACCTTTATGTAGGTTGTGTATCTACTGTTTTTCTCTTACTCTTTTGCTCATGTTCTGATTTATCTTGAAGTAATTAAAATTATATAGAGTACCACATTAAAGATAATACATTGTAACAAAAAATTTCAGTGTAAAATGTCAATGGAGGTTTTGTATTTTGAGTAAATAATTTATACTACTGATTCACGTGCTAAATATGATAAAAAGTTTGAGGCATTCATAAAATAGTATTGTTGTTGTTAGGTGCCATCGAGTCGGTACTGACCCATAGCGACGTTATGTAGCATCCAATTGGCAAAGAAGATGTCATCTAAGATGGAGGATCAGGTAGATGTGCAGTGAGGAGCTCTGTCACCAACAACACAGAATACCTGACCAAGCAGGCTCAGGGGATGGTGCTAGAACTCTGAACCACATATAAAGGAATATTTAGAAGCTTGGAAGGCTTACAGCTAGGGAAATTTGTAGTAGAATCAAGAAATCCACTGCTTTCTAATTCAAGGTGCTCAGCTACTCCCGGAGCCACCATCTGGGAGAGACCAAGAGGGGGAAGGATCAGAACAACCACAAACGCCTGACAGAAGCACAGAGATACAGGTGTGGACATTCTTTGTTTGGTATCTGTTCATTGGTCTCTAACTGTCTGCACACCTCCATTCTGGTGACTAGACGGGATGCCTGAGCGAATGGATACCCCATCCCACCCCTGGAGGGTTCTACTATGTATGTGCACAGATCTCCTTGAAATTTAAAATGACAGTGTCCACTTAAAACCAAAATTATATTATTAGGGCATTATTACACTCTTTCTAAGTCTTTATCAAGCTTCTGAGATATAATCTGCTCAATTGGCAATTATTCTATTTTATATTTAGCATTTTGTTCCCTATTTTCCCTGCATTTTTGTTTTGCAGTTACTGAGTATTTGAGAATATTGACTGAATAAATTTGCCTTAGCAAATTAGATTGTTTTACCAAAATGAATTGCCATGAGCTTTACATACTACATTTGTTACCAGCCCTAGTGTTGTTAGTCCCATCATTGACTAATAGACTACTTCCACTCATGGTGACCCTGTATTTGCCTAGTAGAATAGTTCTACAGGATTTTCAAGTCTGGGTCCTTTCAGATCCAAATCTCCAGACCTGTCTTCTCAGTGACCTCTGGGTAGGTTCAGTCCATCAACCTTTTGGCCAGTAATTGAGAACTTAACTACGTGTGCCTTTCAGTGTGTCTGCTTATTAACACTAGCAGCACTTACTATTCTAGGAGATAAGTCCTCAGTTTGATAAATGGGGTTTTATACATATAACTTTCTAGATAAACTGGTGTAAAAATAACTTTTGGTATTGGTTTTAATTTATTTTTCTATCTCACACAGTTTTCAGGTTGATTTAAAGATTGTATTCCTTGTCAGGCAGAGTGACACAGCCTTGGAAATACTAAACCATTTTCTCCTCTTTAAATCTTACGTTTTTCTTGGATTCTTCCCTGACTTCCACAGATATAAATGTTCCCTCTAGTCTCCTTTCAGACTTGTGGCAGCTTCTGTTTAAGTTCCATCCTGACTTGCTGGCTCATACACCAACAAAGATCTTGTCTGTGGAACAGTCTGCCTGTGAACAATAATTTTAGACCCTATTGTGTGAAATGTGCAAGTACTAACATATGAAAAGAGAGTAGGACTTGTGTTTTCTTTTCCAGAAATGATTGTGACTATTTAGGAGCTCTGAATTTGTATCTATACAATGGATTGTTAAACTACAGCCCACAAATCAAATCCACTCACAGGCAGTTTTTGTAAATAAAGGTTTATTGCAGCACAGACACGCCCATTGTTTCCATACTGCCTGTGGCTGCTTCACTGAAACAATGGCAGAGTTGTGAGTTGCTACTGAGACTGATAGCCCACAGTACCTAAAACAAACACTTTGTGGTCCTTTATAAGATTTGTTTGCCTATCCTGATTGATGTAATAACATGATTTACTTATTTTTATTTTATAGATGATCATGTGAAGATTTATCTTTTGTTCCCAGAAACTATTGTTGTAACCCATTATTATTTCAATTTCATAAAGCTAGGTTCTTTATTTAAATTTAGTGTTTTATTTATGATATTTTATTTCATCATTTATTTTGATGTTGTTGTTAAGTGTTGTCAAGTCAGTTCAGACTCATAGCAATCCTGTATAGGGTTCCCAAGGAATGGCTGATGGGTTTGAATAATCAATTTTGTGGTTAGAAATCCAGTGTTGATCCTACAGTACCACACTAGGACTCGAAGACTGACATATATATTAGAAATAAATAGCATTTTTTCCCTAGAGGGTCAAATCTTAACTTTAAGGGAAGAAATAATGAAATTTAAAAACTAGAAATGAACAAGTATAAATGTAGAAATTATTTACCATTGTGAGACTTTTATGTGTACTATTGACAAGATTACGAATCGGGCTGCGAACCTTAAGGTCAGCGGTTCAAAACTACCAGCCGCTCCGCGGGAGAAAGATGAGGCTTTCTACTCCCATAAGGATTTACACCCTCGGAAACCCTGTACAGGGTCGCTATGGGTCGTCGGAACCGACTCGAAGGCACTTAACAACAACAACAACAATTGACAAGATTTAAAAGTAAATGATAAGTTGACATGCATTAAGGATTGAATAACATTATATAGGAGAAATGTTCTCTCAGTAATGTATGCAAGTATTTATAACTGTTATTATTATCTGACTGAGGCTGAAGATCCTTGAGGATTGTAAAGATAAATATACAAATAGTTTTCTACTTGTAGATCTGCATGGAGTCACAGCAATCAACACAAGAGGAAAGCCAGGTTAGTAACAAAAAGGATAAAACAGAGAAAGATTGACCAGTTGCATTAGAGTTAATGCAAACTCATGGTGACTCTATTTGTATTAGAGCAGAACTATACCTCCACAGGTTTTCAGTAGCTGTGATATTTCAGAAGTAGATCACAGAGTTTTTTTCCAAGGTACCTCTGAGTGGAATATTTTGTTAGTAGCTGAGTACTTTAACAATTTGCACTACCCATGGACTTCAGAAAAATATTGGTGATGGTGATTGTATGCTATCAAATCAGTTTGGACTTAAAGCTACCCTGTACTGGGTTTCTAAGAATGTGAATCTTTAAGGAAGGAAAAAGCCTAATCTTTCACCCACAGAATGGCTGATGGATTCAAACTGCTTACTTTGAGGTTAGCCGTCCAATGTGTAACCCACTACACCTCCAGAGCTCCTTCGGAAAAACATTTTTCGTTGTTGTTGCTGTTGAGTGTGTTCTGCCCCATAGCGACCTTATGCATAACAAAATGAAACTGTCCAGTACTGTGCCATCCATTTGAGCCCAATGTTGTTGCCACTGTGTCAACCCATCTCCTTGAGGGTCTTCCTCTCCTTTGCTGACCCTCCATTTTACCAAGTATGATATTCTTCTTCAGGGACTGGTCCTTCTTGGTATAATGTGCCCAAATTATGAGGGATGAAACCTTGCCATCTTTGCTTTTAATGAGCATTCTGGCTGTACGTCTTCCAAGACAGATCTATTTTGTTTGTTTGTTTGTTTTTCTGGCAGTCCCTGGTACTTTTAATATTCTTCTCCAACACCATAATTCAAATTCATCAATTAATTCTATGGTCTTCCTTATTCATTGTTCAACTTTCACATGACTATGTTGTTGTTAAGTGCCATTGAGTCAGTTCCAACTCATAGCTACTCTGTATAGAGTTTCCGAAGAGCAGCTAGTGAACTTGAACCACCATCCTTGCAGTTTAAACTGACTTTAAACTTTGCAGACTTTAAACTGTGCAGTCCAGCACATTAATCTACATCACCAAGCCAGGACTCCACATGCGTATGAGGCAATTAAAATACCATGACTTGGGTCAGTCACACCTTAATCCTCAAACTGATATCTTTGTTCTTGAACACTTTAAAGAGGTCTTTTGCAAAAGATTTGCCTAATGCAATACGTCATTTGATTTCTTGAGTGTTGTTTCCATGAGTATTGATTGTGGATCCAAGCAAAACAAAGTCTTTGAAAACTTCTATAATTTCTCCATTTGTCATGATGTTATTTATTGGTCCAGTTGTGAGGATTTATGTTTTCTTTTCATTGAGGTACAATCCAAAGATTTATTGTTAAGTTCTGTTGAGTTGATTCCAAGTCACAATGATCATATAGGGTTTCTCAGGAATAGCTGATGAGTTTGAACTGCCAACCCTGTGATTTGCAGTCCAGTGTGGATCCAACAGTGCCACAGGTGAAATCATGACACCCTTTTATTTTCTTTAAACAAATCCAACTTATTCTACCCATTTTGAAAATGAATAGGTTGTATAATGAAATATTATGCTTCACAGAGAAGCCTGTTCTAGACCAAGTTCATGGAATGTAAACATGTATTTCTCTTTCAAAACCTGTTTATTTTCATAAGTTTTTAAAATTTATGGTATGATTTGTATTTGAATGCTTTAATTTAAACTACATTGAGAATCATCATTTAAATGTGAAGAAACATTTAACTTTAATGCTAGAAATGCCAATTCAATAAATGCCCAGTTTAAAAATTATTGTTATTAAGTGCCAGTGAATCCCTTCTGAGTCACTGCCATCCTATATAGTGTTTTTAAACTGTAAATCTTTGTAGGAGCAGATAGTCTCATCTTTCTCCCACGGAGCCACTAGTGGGTTCTAACCACTTACCTTGTGTTTTACAGCCCAATGTTTATCCTACAGATTCAAAACACTCCTAGTTTAAAAATTCGACTCATATAAAATAGTCCTTTAAACATTCCTTAACATTAATGATACTGAATGACATTAGACAAGTCACAACATATTCAGAAATTTTATATGATTTTAAGGCAGAGTATGATTTTCTTAATAATATTCAATGTGAATAGGTTTTTGTTTGCTTGTGTGTTTCTTTCTTTCTTCTGTAACCTTGGGGAAAGTACCATTAAACAAAATGGCCTTGATAAAAACAAACTAATGAGTGCAGTAGGGTTTTAAGAGAAAGTGGATAGGGTATAGATGAGAAAATAATTAGAACAACTGTGACCTATTATACCAGTTCATAAAGCTCTTAAAGCACGCAACACCGACAATATTGCAGCATATGGAAGACATCCCAGACTCTAATTTCCATGCAGTAGAAAGTAGTTCTATTATCAGACAGGAAAATGGGATAGTCGGCAGACAAATAAATTACTATTGCACAGTGAACCTTAAAAGGCATGCCAGAGCTTTCTTCATATAGCATCCTGAGAAATTACTATTTTATAAAAATCTTATCTTTTTCAAGCAAAGTAATATGTGTAAAATGTACTCCTGGATGTCGGTATTGAGAAGATAATACCATAGCTTGTGATGTCAGTTTCATCCTCACATACAGAAGCTAACACACTGTAGCTCTGAGATTGCAGTCACATTGTACCATGTCACCTCCTGTCTGAGAGACCCTAAAAACAGAGGTGCTACCAAGGTAGGAAGCATTTGATATTTGCAAAAACATAAATCACCTCCACCCTCAACATCAGAATTAGTAAACCTTACTAACCAGTTACTTTTGTAGCAAGTGTGGACATTATATAATGATTTGAAATGAATCATTTGCATTTGAGACCATTGGTGTTATTTCTTCCCCTTTGGTAATCCTGAGAACTCCTTACCGCATTCACAGATACACACACATTCATTCCTACTCTATGTAACTTTAGTCGTGAGAACAGTGTACATATCAGCTAATTTACGTGCAAATGGCTCCTTTAACATGACTTGTCTGTTTGGTGAGGATGCACAACGAAACTTTTAACTGCCTCCCAGAAGCCATGAAGCACCTGGCAGCTAACCTAGTAGAACTCACTCAGAGCAGCAAATGGGAAACACACTGGATGAAATGAACTCTTGTCAATAATCTCTAGAGTGCTGGGTTACATTAGGTTTACCTGAACTCATTCACTGGGGTCGTCGTAGTTACTCAGTCTGTCAGGGGTTTGAAGACGCCCACTCCCTGTGGCTTCACCAATTCTCCTTCAAGTTCATTTTCTAAAAGTTTAAAACAACAGTGAATGAAGTAAATGAAAAGAGGAGAAACTAAACACACACACACACAAAACAAAAACAAAAAATCCAAAAAACTCTCTTCTGTACTATTTACAACAAAGGTTATATTTAAAGATATTTTCCTGGTGTGGTGCTGTGGGTTAATGCACCAGACTGCAAAGCTGTTTGAACTGCAAGGTCAGAGGTTCAAACTCACAAGCTGCTCCTTGGAAACCCTATACAGGGTTGCTATGGGTCAAAATCGACTCGACAGCACTTAACAACAATAACAACTGTACATTAAGAAAACTGATAAATATTTTTATTCAGAAAAACTGATATTAAAAGTCTATAATGGATAAGAGGAGACTGCTTTTAAACATTTAGTGAATTCACCTGGTAAACCAAGGTATTTAATAGTCGTAAATGCCTTGGATTTACAGCACAAGTAGTATTTAGGTTGAACAATTACCTACCAGTCAATTTGTAAGATTGCTGTCTTCCTTAATATTTTGATGCAATTAAGAAACAACTTAATATGTGAGAACTATTTCAGATGTTTAACTATTTCTTGGAAATATTGCTATCTCAGTAATAAACTATAATCTGTTGAAGACAATGCTGAATTTTACTGTCAACTCACTTTCATCTTTAGTAGAACAACAGCGTAAGAAAGTATATCAATTAACGTTAAGGTAAATTTTATTTCTCAGCTGCCTATCAAAAAAGCTTTTGTAGTGTAGTGGTTACGAATTGGGCTGCTAACCTAGAGGTCAGCAGTTTGAAATTACCAGCTGTTCCATGGGAGAAAGATGAGGCTTTCTGCTCCCGTAAAGATTTACAACCTCGGAAACGCTGTGCAGGGTCGCTATGAGTCAGAACTGACTTCACAGTACTTTAACAACAGCAACAACAGTCAAGTTTTTCTGTAATGTTTTGGCTTAGTGTTAGGCACAATAAATCTATAAATTCAAAAAGAAAGTGCCTAGATTACATCAAAGATAGAATTCATTTAGTTTGGGGGGGAAAGAGATGACATTAAAATCAGAAAGTGAACAGAGGTAGGAACCTCAGTTGTTGAAGCTATTGTTTCTGGTGCAGACCTCCAAATTTGAAGACTCTCATTAAATTGAGTCTATGGCAGTAACAGACGAAGTGTTAATGGGCAGCAGTGGAGTGTGTCAGGAAAATGAAGAGACCCTTAGGGGCTCTCCATGCTGTTTATGATCAGCTACATTCAGCAGCATTACCATAAATCCTCTAAAAGATACTGTACTAGACTATTTAAATGTTACCGTACAATAAAGAACATAGAGTGCTTAGCAAGTAGGATTTGAAATAAGATAGCACGCAATTTCCCAAAAAACATAGGAAGCCTATAAAATAACCAAATATACTTCATTATCTTCCCTAATAAGAATCTACTAAAACAAAGATCTAAAGAACAGAATAATTCTAAGATATGCACTTAGAGTAAGAAATGCTTTTAAATTACTCTGAAATGTAAAGATGTTTGTTTGTTGTTGTTTTCACAAAGCCTAGATTTATCAGTTTGGAGTTATTTTGTGATCATTTCTAAATATATGGAACTTTGAATTTTAATTGTGATTTGTGATTTTAGATATAGCAGCATATGCTATTGAAGTACCTGTAAGAAATGATATATTCTGTGGCTTTGCATATCTACCAATACCTTAGACACACAAACATACACACATACACACATGCACATACAATCCATATACATGTAAGAAAATATTCATTGTTCTTATATTTATAGTATAATATGTACACTCTGGTAGCATAGTGGTTACGAGTCAGGCTACTAACCTCAAGGTCAGCAGTTAGAAACTATCAGCTGTTCTGTGGGAGAAAGATGAGGCTTTCTGTTCCTGTAAAGATTTACAGTCTCAGAAACCCTACGCAGGATCAGTATGAGATGGAAACAACTCCATGGCACACAACTACCACCACCAGGTATACTTAACTTTATTAGGAGGCAAATGACCTCAAACATTCTTCAGTCAGATATATCACCTAGATATCACTTAGATTATACAGTTCCTATTTTTTTTTTTTTTAAATCCTTATTTGTGTTCTTTGATGAGTGGAGATGAGAATACAAACCCTTAATCCTTGCAATATATATAGAGAGAAGAGAGTACAGGAGTATTTTCATTATCTAGACCCTACTGATTTTTAACAAAAGAGCTGATGCAGATGAATGTATGGTTAATACTTATTTAATACAATCTACCATTCTTTATTCTAGCTTTCTGAGATGGTCTCATTTTCTTCTCTTTCAGATTATGCTAAGGAAATTAGCATACAAAATTGGCATTGTTCATTCAATAATACCATGATTTAAAAATAATATAGTCATCATTTCCATTGTTGTTGTTGTTGTTGTTAAGTGCTGTGGAGTCAACTTCGACCCATAGTGACCCTGTACAGGGTTTCCTAGGCAGTAAATCTTTATGGGAGCAGAAAGCCTCATCTTTCTCCGACAGAACAGCTGGTAGTTTCGAACTGCTGACCTTAAGGTTCGCAGCCCGATTCGTAACCACTAAGCTACCAGAGCTCATTTCCACTAGGTACTATTTATGATATAGGTTGTCATATCTATTCATTGGTCCTGGATTACCAGTACCCACCTCAGTCAATATCAGTGTGGACATTTTATGAGTTATTGAACTGCTTTGAATGTCAGGTCATCAACTTAACAGTGAAGGAGCTGGGGTGAACATATTGTTGTTGTTGTTGTCAGGTGCCATCGAGTCGGAACCGACTCATAGCGACCCCATGCACAGCAGAACAAAACAATATCCGATCCTGGGCCAACCTCACCACAACTGCCACACTTGACACCATCAATGATGCCACCTGGCCGATCCATCTCGTTGAGGGTCTTCCTCTTTTTCTCTGACCTTCCATCTTACCCAGCATGACATCCTTCTCCAGCAACTGTTCCCTCCTGACAATATGTCCAAAGTATGAGAGACGAAGTTTAGCCATCTTGGCCTCCAAGGAGCACTCTGGCTGCACCTCTTTCAAAACAGATCTATTGTTATATAGAGTATTCCTTTTAGCTCCCAAATACTTATTAAGTATTCCCCCAATGCTAACAATTGTACTTCATATGAATTTTTATTTGCTGAACTATGTATGCAATATGAGTGCTATTTCCATACTGAAAACTTGCTCAAATCTGCTTTTTAACTTTGTTGAAACAAGTGAAATATAAACATATTTTAATTAAATTAAAGAGATTTTAATAAGACCATTCTTTTTCTTGCATTGTTTTTTCGAAGATGCTCATGAAATGATAACTCAGCTTCTGTTTGACAATGAAGTTTAAGAGAAGTTAATTTTTGCTTTTTGAACCTTGGGTAAGTGGAACAGGGAATTGATATGCAAAAATACATCTTCTCTGGAAGAACTTCTAAAGCTGAACCCTTTCTGACAATAGGAGCCAATAAAGAAAGTTTTAGCTCCTCCCACTCCTGGCCCATGATGCATTCCACTCAAAATCAGGTGGCTACCTTTGACTTTGGCAGTAAGTTTCAGCATACTATATATTAGTATACTATATAATATCATCTGATATTGTGCTTGTAGATGACGTCCTTGGTTGGAAGGTACTCAAAATCCACAGTGGCTACAATAATGCACACTTAAGCCTACCAACTCAAGTATCATGGCAGTATCACAGAATCAGGCAATGTTACTCTCTGGTTTACATGATACCACCAAGAGTCAGAGCCAACTTGATGTCAATTCACATCAACAACAGCAACATTGTGTATATTTGTCCACTGTCTTCATCACTAAGATTTCTTATTGTTAAAAGAAATCTTTTGGTCAATTAATGTTTTGCTTCCATGATACATTCTTGTGCCTTTTTGGCAATCAGACTTAGTGCTGCAGGATTAACTATCAGGAAAATGTCTCTTGCTGCTTCCTCTACCTCCCAACAGTTTTATGAGAGCTTGGATAAAAAAAAAATGAGGGACATGTTTTGACAGAGCCTTTTCCTCAGACTAATAACACTGAACAATGAGAGTCAGCCAGTTTCCTGACAAAATCTACCTGAAACACCATAATATGGAGAAGGAAAGCTCTTCCTTATTAAGCATACAGATGGTTCCGATGAGACTTATATAAATTACTCCAAATATCACTGAGTCTCATTTTGTTTACTTTACTGGACCTATGTTTCAATAAGCTTTTCAGTGGCAACCTTTCAGAAATGGTCCGCCTTTCCTTTTTCCTAGTCTGTCATACTATGAACAGTTGAACAGAACAAGAGGATTCTGAATGGTTTAAAATCAGGAAATATGTGTTTCAGGATTGTATCCTTTCACCATACTTATTTAATCCGCATGGTAAACAAATAATCTGAGAAGCTAGATTTATATAAAAAAGAATGTGGCATCAGGATTGGAGGAAGACTCAGTAACAACCTGCAATATGTAGAGAACACAACCTTGCTGGCTAGAAGTGAAGAGGACTTGAAATAATTATGAAAATCAAATTACAGACTTCAATGTGGATTGTGTCTCAATATAAAAACAAAAATCCTCACAACTGGATAAATAAACAACATCATGATAAACAGAAGGATGACTGAAGTTGTCAAAAGACTTAATTTTGTTTGACTATACAATCAATGCTCATGAAAGCAACAGTCAGTAACTCAAATGACAAATGACATTAAGCAAATCTGCTGCAAAAGACCTTTTAAAGTGTTAAAGAGCAAAGATGTCACTTTAAGGACTAAGTTGTGCCTGACCCAAGCCATGGTACTTTCAAATGCCTCATATGCATGTGAAAGCTTGACAACAAAAAAGGAAGACCATAGAAGAATCAATGAATTTTAATTATAGTGTTGGTAAAAAATATTGAAAGTACCATGGACTGTCAGAAGAACACAGATCTGTTCTGGAATAAGTATGGCAAGAATGCTCTTTAGAGATTAGGATGGCGAGACTTATACTTTGGACATGATGCCAGGGAGGATTAGTGAAAAAGGAGAAGGAAGATTCTAAATGAGATGGATTGGCACAGTGGCAGCAATAATGAGCTCAAACATAAAAACAGTGTGAGGACAGCTCAGGACTGGGCAGTGTTTTTATTCTGTTATGCATATGGTTGCTATGAATCTGAACTGTCTACACATTACCAAGCAACAACAACATGTTTTAATCTTCTCCAAAACGGGAAACAGCTTTTGAAGATATTTTCTGTGTAATTTATTGACCAAATTTAAGTTCAACAATGGCCAAAGTAAATGAGTCCATTATGGCAAACCTTGTTTGAGTAAGTTCTAACCACATTATATCCTCCCTGTGGTTTGCACTGGCCTGTCTTGATTTTCTATTTGTTCTGCCAACCAGCCTATATCTAGTTATAGACTATGAAATCCCAGTGCTGAGGGATTGGGTTGAGATGAATAAATGGTTCGCACTCTCTAGTACGTGGTAGGTGAACTATCAATTTTTCTTAATTGAATCAAGGAATAATGTTTCCTTTTATGTCAATTTAAGTATATGTTAATAAACTAATTCCTTTGCTTACACTGCTTTTAGAAGATGCTTATGTAGTATAATTCACCTAATAATTGACAATGAAATTTAGAAAAAGCTCAATCTTGATTTTTCAGAGAAAAGAAAAATTATGAAAGATACAGAAGAAAAGATGTAAATGCATGAAGACACCCTATAAAGTAATAATAGCATATCAGAAGAAGGGATGCATTCAGATTATAAAATCACCCTTATTTTCATCTTAATATTCTTGTGTATGTCTTCCTTTGCATTTTAAAGTTTAAATACATTTATAGTGCTATAGTTTATGTTTGACACTTAGGACAAGCATAGTGGTTATGAATCGGACTGCGAGCCGCAAGGTCAGAAGTTCGAAACTACCAGCTGCTCCGTGGGAGAAAGATGAGGCATTCTGCTCCCGTAAAGATTTACAGCCTCGGAAACCCTGTTCAGGGTTGCTATGGGTCAGAACTGACTCGACGGCACTTAACAAAACCAACAACAACCCTACTTCTTATGCATGGATGTTGTGGATTGAATTGTGTCTCCTCACAATGTGTCAATTTCATTGGGCTGTGATTTTCAATCCACCATTCATCTTTAAGTTTTTCAGACTGCGGTGGCTTGTGTGTTGTTGTGATACTAGAAGCTCTGGAATCTGGTATTTAAATACTAGCTGGGTTATTCTGGTGAGTGGGTTCCAGTGGAGCTTCCAGACTAAGACAAACTAGGAGGAATGAGAGTTGCCCCACTTCTGATAGGTTAGCGACTGAAAACCTTATTAAGAGCAGAAGAATATTGTTTGATACAGTGCAGGAAGATGAGCCCCTCCGGTTGGAAGGCACGACCAGGGAAGAGCTGCTTCCCCAAAGTAGTGTTGACCATAAAGGCATGAATGGAGCAAAGCTTTAAGGACCTTCACTTGCTGATGTAGCACAACTCAAAACAGAAAGAACCAAGTGCAACTATCCATTAATAATCAGAACCTGGAATGTAAGAAGTATAAATAGACGAAAATCGGAAGTTGTTAAAAATTAAATGGAATGTATAAAGATGCATATGTTGTTGTTGTAAGTGCTGTTGAGTCAGTTCTGACTCATAGCAACCCTTTATAGGGTTTCCGAGGAGCAGCTGGTGGTTATGAATTATGGACCTTGCATATCAAACTGACCTTGCTGTCCAGAGCATTATTCTGCAGTGCCACACTAGGCATGAATGTGCTGAAATGAACTGGCATTGGAAATTTTGAATCAGACTATTATATAGTTTAATATGCTCAGAATTTCAAGCTCAAGAATAATGGGTTTGCATTCATCATCAAAAAGAGCATTTAAAGATCTACCTTGAAATATAATGCTGTCTGTGATAGGAAAATATCCATATGCAACAAAGAAGATTAGTTAATATCATGGAAGCAGCCATTATTAAAATGCACACACCAAAACACTAATGCCAGTGATTGTGAAACTGAAGAATTCTACCAACTTCTTTAATTTGAAATGGACCAAACATGCAAGTAAGATGCATTAATAATTACCGTTGATTGGAATGAGAATGTTGAAAACAAAGAGGATGGATTCAAAGTTGGAAAATAAGGTCTTATTGATAGAAATTATGCTGGAGATTACATGATAGAATTTTGCAAGACCAATGACTCATTTATTAAAAGAACATTTTGCAACAAAATAAAAGGTGGCTACACATGTGGATTCTGGTGTGGCACTGTAGGATAATGCACTGGACAGCAAGATTGGTTTGAGTAGCAAGGTCGGTGATTCACACTCACCAGCTGCTCCTTGGAAATCATAGACAGGGTCACTATGAGTCGGAACCGACTTCATAGCACATAACAACAGCAATAATACATGTGGACCTCATCATATGGAATTGTGCAAATGTAAAGATGTAAATGCATGGAGACAGGAAACAAATTGACTACATCTGTGAAAAGAGATGATGGAGAAACTAACATCATCCCAAGCAAGGCCAAGGGAAGACTGTGGAACAGACAGACTATCAATTGGTCATGTGGTCATGAGTAACTGAGTAACCTCTACATGGACCAATCACCAGTCATTCAAGCAGCACAAGGGGACACTGAATGGGTTAAAATCAGGAATGGTGTGCAATTGTTGTATTGTTGTACCATACTTATTCAATCTGTATGCTGAGAAAATAACCTGAGAAGCTAGATTATATGAAGAAGAACTGGGCATCAGGATTGGAGGAAGACTCATTTACAACTGTGATATATAGAAGATACAACATTGCTTGCTGAAAGCAAAGAGGAAATAAAATACTTACTGATGAAGATCAAAGACCACAACCTTCAGTAGGGGTTGCCCATCAATGTAAAGAAAACAAAAATCCTCACAACTGGAACAATAAGTAACATTATGATAAATGGAAAAAAGACTGAAGTTCAAAGATTTCATTAGCACTCATGGAAGCAGCTGTCACTAAATCAAACAACATATCTCATTCAGCAAATCTGCTACACAAGACTTCCTGAAAGAGTTCAAGAACAAAGATGTCAGTTTGAGGATTAAGATGCATCTGACCCAACCCATGGTATTTTCAATAGCCTCATTCATATTCATGTGAAATTTGGACAGACTATAGAAGAATTGATGCATTTGAGTTATGGTGTTGAAGAAGAATATTAAAAGTACCATGGACTCCCCAAAATACAAATAAACCTGTGTTGAGAGAAGTACAGCCAGAATATTCTTTAGTAACCAGATGGCCACACTTTGTCTCTCATACTTCAGACATATTATCAGGAGGGACCAATCCCTGGAGAAGGACATCTTGGTAAAATGGAGGGTCAGCAAAAAAGGGGGAGACCCCTAATGAGATGGTTTGGTATTGTGGCAGCAGCAATGGACTCAAGCGTAAAAACAGTTGTGGGGATGGCATGGGACCGAGCAGTGCTTCATTATGTGTGCATAGGGTCACTATGAGTTAGAACAGACTCAATGGCACCAAACAAAACTATAAAGTAAAAAATTTGAGAAATTAATCTACTTTCTAGGTATTCTCTTACCACTAGTTATTTCTAATCTGAGACATGTAGCTGAAACCAACCATTTAATTGATTCTTGATACCAACACTAGAAAAGCAACTACAATTTACCGCTGTGGGATTTTACAGAGAACTAGTAAAACTCTTAATGCAGAAGAAAGGATGTTTCAGGCTTTACCCTACCTATTGGATACTGGTGATGGTGTGAGAAACAATGAATGTAAATTGGAAATTACAATGAATGTGAATCAGAGCAACCTGTGGTAAGGAATGTAGTAGTGTGGGTGAAAATTTAAAATGAGTATACTCTTTAGCCTAATAATTTCAGTTCCCGGTATCTATCCTACCAAATATTTATTAGTCACACAGGAACAAAAATTTATGTATAAAACATTAATGTTGTAATGCATATGTTGTTGTTATGTGCCAGCATATAATACAAATTAATAAGTAGAATTATTAGATTATGATAAAGTCAGGATATGAAGGGCTCTGTAGCTATTTAAACTATTAGGATTGTCCTGGTGTGGTGCTGTAGGCCAATGGCCTGGACTGCAAGGTTGGTTTGAACTGTAAGGTTGGCAGTTCAAACTCACCAGTTGCTCCTTGAAAACCCTATACAGGGTTGCTGTAAATCGGAACCAACTCGATGGCACTTTACAACAACAACAATCTTTACTGAAAAAACAGAATCATCAAAATATGTGGTTGTTTTTGTTAAGTACCATCCAGTTGGTCTCCACTTATAGCAACCCTGTGTAGGATTTCAGAGGAGTGCTTGGTGGGTTCGAACTGCTGACCTTGCAGTTAGCAGTTCGGTGCATATCTTAAAGCACCAGACATAGGACTCCAAATGTGTGGTAGAGTGTTTAAAATATCTTCAGTGTCATGATCTCCTGAAACACCTCAATCAATTGACCTAATGTTGTTTTGGTTTGGTTTTTTTCCCAGTTTTTCTGTTCTACCTCCTAGTTCATTTTGTAGTATCTGGGGCCTTAAAGGCTTGTGAGTGGCCACACAAGCTAAAACAATATGTTTCCATTCACCATGAGTCACAGAGGAAGATGGAGTCAGGAAGTGGAGAAAAAAATGTTGTTGCTCTGAACATCTGCTTCCTGTGCCACGTGACCAAGGAATTGAGCGGTGCCATGTTATAATTTCTGAATATTCTGACCTAAGAGTCTATAGACGAATCCTGATCTGAAGGAGAAAAAAAAAAATGGAACAGAACTTTAGATTCTTAAGGGAATCCAGATCTTCTAGAGCCACTGATGAATACTCAGAACTATTGCCCTAAAATAATCTTTAAATCTTAAACCACAAACCAAATCTTTCCCAAGAAGTCTCTTTGAACCTAACATAAGTTTACTGAACTAGTAAAGTATATTTTCCTTGAGCAATGTACTCTTCCAGATAGACAACAACATACTGAAATGTTAGATGATAAATCTTAGGGATCAGTGTGCTTATGTTAATGGTGTTACAATAACTTGGAAAAAGACATCAAAAACAGTTACACAATTTGAAGAATGTAAACAATATCAAAGAATTGTACATGTAAAATGTGTTGAAATGGTGCAAGGGACGCTATCATTTTTACCTTTATTTTTAAATGCTACTGTGGCACTGTGGGCTAAAGCACTGGACCACAAGATTGGTTTGAACCACAAGGTCAGCAGTTCAAATCACCAGTCGCTCCTTGGAAACCCTATACAGGGTTGTTCTGAGTCAGGGCCAACTCCACAGTACTTAACAACAAGTTAATTGTTTAATTTTTTAATTACCAAAGCAAATGGATGTAAGATTTATGTAACAACAACAACAAAAAGAATGGTATGACAATTTTATACTTCTGTAACTATATTTTAAAAAAAAATGATTTATAAATTTAGGTTCAAAAACAAATATGTTCAACATGCAATGTTATCTGAATTAGAATCAATGGTGCAAACATGAGAATGGAGTACTGGTGTGGCACTGTGGGTTAAAACGTTAGACTGCAAAGTCATTTGATTCACAAGGTCAGAGGTTCAAGCTCACCAGCCACTCCTCGGAAACCCTATACAGGGTCACTATGGGTCAGTAACGACCCAGCAGCACTTAACAACAACAACATAAGAATGATGCATGTAACAATGATGCATGTAGATGTGTGTCACAGTATATATGTGTACACCTCATGTGTTCACATTCATGAGAATATTTCTAACTGTTGTTTCCTAGACACAATCAAGTCCATGGAAGATCATGTTATTGACTTCTCGCTGAACTCCACCAAATTTGCAAGGACTCCTTGAAGAGAAAACGAGGATTACAGCTGTAAATTCTTCTTCTAAAATTTATATAAATTACAGTCTTTCAAGAGCTATAATGGTAGTCTGAATTCAATGTGTTATCATTTTTAAACCAAGGCCACATCCTAACTAGAAAATTCTAACAATAAGGGACTTGAGTATATTTAGTGACCTTCATTTCTGACAGATCCTGCTGGATTGGTAATGCTTTGTCTTTCTGTGGTGAAATGCCAAGATTGGGCAGTGCTCAACAGTGCTATAAAGCTTACTACATCCATTTCTCTTACAAGGAATTTCAGGAAGGACACAAGCTGATGAGAAATTCCTCTTTACAAAAGTATTTTTCTAAATGACCCCTTTCAAAATGAAAGGAAAAAGAAAACAATTACAAAAACATTCTTTACATTATAAAGTATTTTCTTGTGAATTATTTCACTGATTAAAAAAAAAAAAAGTTCTGACAATAGGAGGCGTTAGCTATTAATGACCCTATGTTCAGAGAGAAAATGGATTTTCAAAAAAAAAAAAAATGTTGCTGCATCCCCAGATATGAGTCTACTTATACCTTTGGGGACTCTGATCAAGAAGAGGAATATGAGGACTTCATTTGAAATGTATTGAGGATGTGAAGAGCTTGGGAAGGGCTCCTAGTCCTGACATCTAAACCACTACTGAAGTCAAACACTAAAATCTTTTTATTAGAAACTCATTCCTTTGAGCACAAATTTTTTTCCCAAGAAATTTGTCTTCATAAAATTCTTGGAGAGCTAATTCTTTCAATCACTATTTATTCAAAAGATATTTCTTTTCCATGCAGCTGGGAGGCTAGTTGAATTAAGCCTGATGTTCCATAGTGTGAACCAGCTCATCTGTCTCTTCTCTCTAACACATACACACATACTCACACTCATTTTCAATAACTCTCTTTCCCACCAACTATAAAGCATCAGGGTAATAACTACAAAGATTTGGCTTTGAAATTTAGGAGCTACTGAAGGTTAGAAGTATATTGTTACCCATATTTATCAGCTCATGATATCATGGCATATTCATTCTTTTATAACTAATGATAGAGGCATATTTTGTTTTTCATTTGTCTTCTGCTCATGTTGTGTGGCACTGTGGGGTAATGTGTCAGACTGCAAAGCCGTTGGAACTGCAAGGTCGGCGGTTCAAGCTCACCAGCTGCTCCTTGGAAACCCTATACAGGGTTGCTATGGGTTGGAATCGACTCAACGGCACTTAACAACAACAACAACATCAATATGTTGTGTATCTTCCTTAGGAATCTTTGGGGAAAGAGGAGTATTTGGTAATCCCTAACACCCTATCAGAAGGAGCTCTGGTAGCGTAGTGGTTACAAATCGGGCTGTGAACCTTAAGGTCAGCAGTTCAAAACTACCAGCTGTTCCACGGGAGAAAGATGAGGCTTTCTGCTCCCGTAAAGATCTACAGCCTCAGAAACCCTGTACAGGGTCGCTATGAGTTGGAACCGACTCCACAGCACATAACAACAACACTCTATCGGAGTCCTAGTGTGGCGTTGTGGGTTAATGTGCCAGACTGCAAAGCCATTTGAACTGCAAGGTCGGTGGTTCAAGCTACCAGCTGCTCCTTGGAAACCCTATACAGGGTCTCTACGGGTTGGAAATGACTGGATGGCATTTAACAACAACAACAACACTACTCTATCAATACATAGGAATGAATGAGAATGAATTCCTGGTGTGGCGCTGTGGGATAATGCCCTGGACTGCAAAGTCGTTTGAACCACAAGGTCGGTGGTTCCAGCTCACCAGCCGCTCCTTGGAAGCCCTATACAGGGCTAATATGGGTCAGAACTGACTCGACGACACTTAACAGCAATAACAACAGCACTCTACCAAAACACAACAAAAGAGTACTGCACTCCCAGCCCAGCCCACAATGGCAGGTGGTAGCAATCAAAAGACAAATAAGCCAAGGCACCTAGGCAGAGAAGCTAAACTGAGAAGAGGAACCAGCATCATATAAACAAAAGTCTACATTCTAATTTAGCAATGCCACAATAGAGGTATGCACAGGCTGCATCGAGTTCACTAGAGAAGTGAACTAGTTTTGCGGCAAGGTTTGCAGAAGCACCTACATCTAAGCTATGAGTAGCTCATTTTATCATGAAATAAGATACAGAAGGTGATTTCAGGGAGAGGAAAGAGTATACACAGCAATGAATGAGAATGATAGATTTGGATAATAAACTCCTGTGGGAAGTTTACATTTTGTTCACATGGGAAACCATTATAGGTTTTCATACAGGAGAATGACAGGATCAGGTTTATGTATTAGAAAGGTAACTATGGGGACACCGGATGGGAATGAAGCAAATGCAGTAAGAAACTCCTGTGAGAGATGCAGGGTGTGAACTAAATCATGAGGAATAGAGAGACTGGCTTATTCATTTCTGGAAGAAGATGAAGAGCAGCAAGGAGTCTGGTCCTGTGGGAACAGAAATCAAAATGTAATGGGAGGAGGGAGCAGACTGTGAGGCTGTTGGGAGGAAACAGAATGGCAGAGGAGGTGAAAAGATACTAAAGAAACAAACTGTCTACTTTACAATCTCGCTTGGAGAGTTTACTAAGCCATGTCTATATCATTCACAGATAGGATAAAAGTCACATTGGAATTTCAGGTATCCAAGGAGTCCTGGTGTGACTCTGTGGGTTAATACGCTGTACTGTAAAGTCAACTTGAACCACAAAGTTGGTGGTTCAAACTCACCAGCCACTAGTTGGAAACCCTATACAGGGTCACTATGGACACGACGACACTTAACAACAATAGCAATGTTTCCTAGGAGTCTTCGTGTGGCGCTATAGGATAAACACTCAACAGCAAGGTCTGTATGAACTGCAAGTTCAGTGATTCAAACACCCCAGCCGCTCCTCAAAAACCCTATACAGAGTCGGTGTAGGTGAGAACTCACTCAATGGCACTTTACAACAACAACAACATTTCCTAAGATTTGCTTTGCTTTTGTATCTCTAGTATCAAAAGAAAAAGAAAACCTCTCCTGTTTGCAAAGCTCAAAAATGGGTACTATTTTGAATTTTTGAGATCAGTGTACTATACTTGATGGGCCTGTAAGATAAAGACAAGACAAGAAAGAAAATTATGTTTTGAATGGAAGAAGGAAAACAGGTATAAAAGGGGGTAAGATTTCTACACTTCACTCACACTGGGACTATGTCAACACCAGTGGACTGTAACAGTTACATGTATGTGATGCAATACCCAGTTGTTGTTGTTGTTAAGTGCCATCAAGTTGGTTCCGACCCATAGTGACCCTGTATAGGATTTCCAAGGAGCTGCTGGTGAGCTTGAACCAACAATCATGCAGTTCAAACCAACCTTGCAGTACAGCCCATTAACCCACAGCGCCACACCAGGATTCTTTTAGAAATTAATTACCAGATTTTTCTTCTGAGGTTTCCATGGAGTGACTAGAATCACCAACCTTTTGGTTAACAATAACATGTTAACAACTTGTACCACTAGGGTTTGAAGAAAACAAAACAAAAATAAAGTCCCAAGCCTATGGCCTTTGAGTTGTTTCTGACTTACAGCTATATAACATTCAGAGTCATTTTTTTTTTTTTTAATTAAAAAAACAAAAAACAAACCACTACATTCTAGTTGGTTCCCACAGATATTGACAGTATATAGGCTTTCCCAGACAGTAAATCTTTATGAGAGCACACAGTCTCATCATTCTCCTATGGAGAAGGCTAGTGGGTTTTGAACTCTGACCTTATTTTCAGCAGTCCAGCGCCTAACACACAGCGCCACTGAAGCTCCTTACCCAGGGTTTGTTGTCAAGTGCCCTAAAGCTAGTTCTGACTCATAATGACCCTGTATAGGATTTCTGAGGAGCAACTGGTTAGCAATCTAGTGCCTAACCTACAGCACCACACTAGGACTCCAAGTAGACTTGGACCTCCGATTTTTAGTAGTTGGAGGCATTAACTACAATGCTCAGAGACTTCTAGTATATGTTACCACTCTGTCGTCCAATCTATTCTGACTCATAGTGACCCTCAAGGACAGAGTAGAATTGTCCTATAGGGCTTCCAAGTTAGTCAGTGTTTACAGAAGCAGACATTCACATCAAATTCAGGGTTTCTGTTGTTGTTAAGTGCTGTCAAGTCGGTTCTGACTCATAGTGACCTTGTGAAGCATTTCTGAGGCTGTAAATCCTGTGGGAGCAGAAAGCCTCGTCTGTCTCCCATGGAGCAGCTAGCTGGTGGGCTCAAACTACAGTGGTCCCCAGTCCATTTTTTTTATCTTACAGAGCCACCATGTTCATATTAACTATTAGCCATTAAATCCAGGATTTAGGCCAGTATTTTTCTCACTATGGGGAGAAAGTGTCTGGCTCTTTCTTATGATGATATCTCCCCCATTCATTAGCTTTAATTATAGGATGGGAACACATGGATTAAATCAGTAATTGCTGCACACATTCACTGTGGAATGCATGGGAGTTGAAGTTTATAGTGATCTAAGAAGAACTCCTACTAAGAGATGCCCATAGCAAAGTGTTTGCATGGGACGCTATGAAAACAGATACATTGGGGTCAAAGCCCTGTTCTATCACTAATATGATTTTGATAAGATTTTCCACCTCTCTGAGTTTCAGTTTTGTCAACTATGAAAAGGGAATGGTATTAATAAGTGTATCTACTACAAAGGGTAGTTGGAAGTATTGAGATAATATTAATTATTTTAAAAATGACTACCGTATTGCAAGTATTCCTAATTCCTAGTTGATAACTATTTCATAAGCATTGGTCAACCTTTAAAAAATAATAATGACAGAAAGGATTGAAGGTAAGAGGAGATTATTGTTCTTGTTATGGGTCATCGAGTCAGTACTGACTCATAGCAACCTTATGCACAACAGAACGAAACACTGCCCAATCCTGGGCCAACCTCACAACTGTTGCAACACTTGAGTCCATCGAGGCTGCCACTTGGCCAATCCATCTCATTGGGGGTCTTCCTCTTTTTCTCTGACCCTCCACCCTACCAAACATGATATCCTTCTCCTGGCGACTGGTCCTTCCTGACAATATATGCGAAGTATGAGAGACGAAGCTTGGCCATCCTGGCCTCCAAGGAGCACTCTGGCTGTACTTCTTCACACACAGATCTGTCGGTTCTTTTGGCAGCCCATAGCACTTTCAATATTCTCCTCCAACACCATAACTCAAATGCACCAATTCTTCTACGGTCTTCCTTATTCACTATCCAGGTTTCACATACATATGAGGTTATTGAAAATACAAAGTGGAGATTACAGCATTTTAAACACACAGTTTATATAACTGTGAATTATTTAATTAAAGTATTACTAGCTGGTCACTATGCATGTTTACATTTACGTGTGTTTTGATTGCTCTGTCAAACCTTGGAGGAGCCCTGATGGAACAGTCAATCAATCACTAGGCTACTAAGTGAAAGGATGGCAATTTGGACCTACCAGCCTGGAGAAAAATGTGGCTGTCTGCTTCTGTCAAGATTTATAACCTTCACTGTGTAGTTGTACTGTGTCCTATAGGTTGGTAGGCTCAAAATTTACTAAATGACACAGTTTTTTGTTTTTTTTTTTTTTTGGTCTGTTTTTATAAAAATTTGAATTAGCCACAACAAATCATATTCATTCTATTGGTATCCACATGTAAGAATTGTAGAATAAACACTGGACTGCAAACCACATGGTTGGTGGTTCAAATCCATCAGTGCTCTTTGGAAACCCTGTACAGAGTTGCTATGAGTTGAAATCAATTCGGTGGCATTTAACAACAACAATTTAAATGAAGTAAATTATCTTTATACCATAATAATTTAACAAAAATGGATATTACACCTATGGAAATTCTAGCATTTGACTGTTTAGACTGCTTAGTTAAAATAACTAGCAATTATTCTTATGAATAGTTGCTAGAATAAACAAGAACAAATACGATGGTGGATCGGTTAGACGTGCAATGAGGAGCTTCATCAGCAACAACTGGACCAAGCAGGCTCAGGGGATGGTACTAGAACTCTGAACCACAAATAAAGGAATATTTCGAAGCTTGGAAGGCTTACAGCTAGGGAAATTTGTAGCAGAATCAAGAAATCCATTGCTTTCTAATTCAAGATGCTCAGATGCCCCTGGAGCTGCCATCTTAGGAAAGACCAAGTAGGGGAAGGATCAGAGCAGCCATGAATGCCTGACAGAACCGTGGAGACACAAGTGTGGACATTCTTTGTTTGGTATCTGTTCATTGGTATCTCACTGCCTACACACTTCCATTCTGGTGACTAGAGGGGATGCCTGAAGGAATGGACACCCCACCACACCTCTGGAGGGTTCTACTATGCATGCACACAGATCTCATCAAAATTTAAAGTGACCATTTCCACATAAAACCAAACGGGCACCCCTCATCTGTCAGTTTGTCCCACTGTGGTGGCTTGTGAGTTGCTGTGATTCTAAAAGCTATGCCACCAGTATTTTAAATACCAGCAGGGTCACCCATGGTGGACAGATTTCAGATGAGCTTCCAGACAAAGACAGACTAGGAAGAAAGAGTGACAAACTACTTCTGAATAATTATTCACTGAAAACCTTATGAATAGCAGATAAACACTGTCAGATACAGTGCTGGAAAATGAGCCCCTCAGGTTGGAAGGCACTCAAAATGTGACTGAGGAAGAGATGCCTCCTCAAAGTAGAGTTGACCGTGATGACAGGAATGGAGTAAAGCCCCTGGGAGAAAAGCCTATGGGACCTTCATTTGCTGATGGGGCACAACTCAAAATGAAGAGAAACAGATGTAAACATCCATTAAAAATCACAACATGGAATGTATGAAGTATGAATCTGGGAAAATTGGAAGTTGTCAAAAATGAAATGGAATCCATAAACATCGATATCTTAGGCATTAGTGAGCTGAAATGGACTGGTATTG
>NW_006408576.1:4562136-4566168 GCF_000296735.1 Chrysochloris asiatica
GCTCCTTGGAGACCAAGATGGCCAAGCTTTGTCTCTCATACTTCAGACATATTGTCAGGCGGGACCAGTCTCTGGAAAAGGATACCACGTTTGGTAAGGTGGAGGGGTCAGAAAAAAAAGAGGAAGACCCTCAATGAGATGGATTGGTCAAGTGGCAGCATCAGTGGTCTCAAGCATGGCTACAGTAGTGAGGTTGGCCCCGGATAGGGCAGTGTTTCATTCTGCTGTGCAAAAGGTCGCTATGGGTTGGTACCGACTCAATGGCACCTAACAACAACAATTCTGATGAAACAATGTCATGTACTTGAAAAGTGATTTTGCTTAGTAGTTCCAAAAGAAAAATATTATACAGCAGTGCAAAAGTAGGAGACTAAAATAATTCTCATGTGAACAAAATCGAAGAAATATTCAAAGGTAAAATATGTATTTGATTATGCGGTAAACAAACATTTAAAGCATAACTTGACAAAAGAGACCAAGATTCTTTAAAGAACGTAAAATAACTCTCAACCATTTCAGGATTTAAAAATCAATTATACAGAGTTGGCTACTGTGCCAAATGGTTACACTATTGAGTCATTTCAGGGGACTGGGAGAATCTAAAGAAATCCACTTTGAATACTCCATCATCGTTGAGTTCAACAACATCCTTCTAGTTCTTTGGGAAGTAAGTTCTCTATACAAGTATCTAGATGGATCTACCTCAATCTGCTGCTGTTTATAAATTATACAAGTATAGTGAGCCCATTATTTATATGATTGATGTGTACTTGAAAATACATATGAAGGAACTTCAAAAATGTCAAAGAAAAATGGACTTAAAAGATAATAGTTTCTATGAACTTTTAAACCCCCTTGTATATGCAAAATCCCAACTATAATATTTGACCACATTTCATGTATCTTTATTACGACTATTAATTTATTGTACTGGGATGATTTGTGTGTTTCTGTGTGATGCTGGAAGCTATGCTATCACCTGGTATTTCAAACACCAGCAAGGTCACCCATGGTGAACAGCCTTTAGTGGAGCTTCCAGACCAAGAAAGACTAGGGAGAATGATTTGGAGATCTATTTCTGAATTCTAGTCAATGAAAACCTATGGATCATACCAAAGCACTGACTTGCTTCCTTTGGATAAAATACCATCTGTAGGATCATTCAGCATGATGGAGTAGGACACTGTGTTGAATGACGCAGAGGTGCAGTGATGGCAAAGGAGCTCCTCTGTGACGGGAACCGGCACAATAGCGATGAGGATGGAACTGAACATGTCAGTGAGAGTGAAATGATCTAGTCAGGCAGCATTTTGGTCGGTTGTTCATAAAGTCTCCATGAGTCAGAATCAATTCAATAAACAAGTATCTATCAATATGCCTATCTTTTTAATTCATAGACAATTAAGTATGAAAAAACAAAGCATATTGCCTATAGTTATTTTTTTTAAGTCCCTTTGTATACGAGGGGGTTTCAAAATTTCATGGAAAAATGGAATTAAAAATAATCAAAGTGTTCCACAAACTTTTTGAAGCCCCTTTGTATTCATACCTGATTTAAAAATGTAGACAGTTTAACTAAATTTGTATGAAAAGTTTGGAAAAATATGCAAACTAGAAATATTGTTTACTATCACTTAAGAGTTTTCCCCCACCCCCATGGCTGGCTTGAGTAAGTGACTTGTCCAAGTATACATATTTGGGATCAACTTAGATCTCAGCACTTCTGATATTTTCCATTATCCCATTCAACATTTCCCTGATGATATGCAAACAAAAGTTAACAATCTGGAAATAAATGTTACATTTTATTTGTTGTTTCCTATGCATGATAATATCAATAGAGTATAAATTGAGTTTAATTGAGAAATTATAATGCATATAGATACATATGTATAGACAGTAAAATACTACATGAAGTTGGGGACAATTTTTTACATGGCATGATAATTCAGCATAAACATAAGAAGTTCACTGAAACACTTAGAAAATGTGAATTCTGCTTATTGTTCTTTTCGAATTTTGACAAATGTCCCAACTCTGAGAATATTTCTTTCCATGCATAAATAACAAGCAAAAAAAATAAATTTCCAAGGGCACTACAACTCTAAATTATAGAAGTCTATGATTAAAAGTCTATGATTAAAAGGAGCTCTGGTAGCATAGTGGTTATGAATCGGGCTGCGAACCTTAAGGTCAGCGGTTCGAAACTACCAGCCGCTCCGCGGGAGAAAGATGAGGCTTTCTACTCCCGTAAAGATTTACACCCTCGGAAACCCTGTACAGGGTCACTATGGGTCGGAACTGACTCGACGGCACTTAACAACAACAATGATTAAAACATCCTTTTAAATAGTGAATTCTACTAGTTTATATACAATAGGATTTGATTAAGACATCACATTTATAGTCATTTGGAAGCAATGCACTTTTATAGATAAATAAAACATTTTTCATCTCCTAAAGAAAACTCCCTTTTATTTAAACTTTTACTTGCTTCTAATCTCCCACCTTTGTGAAACAAAGAAAAAGCAGTTTCTTAAAGAGGTATTACCCAAACCGATCCTTAATGAACTTAAATAGTGATTCATAATCACAAAATCCAGTCTGTTTTTGGATTGCAGACATAAGGTAAAACAGGTTGCAGGCACTAGTCCTTTATGTGAAAGCAAATGTCAAAAACAAAGCTCTGATATTTGGTTGTGGGCTCCCACTTTTCACATAGGCATTTCCTAAATCCATGTTTGATGAGCTTCCCCAGCTATAAATTCTGTCAATTCCCTCTAGAGTAGTACAGAGTGTGCTTCATGAAAATGTCATCTGCCAGGACTGCAATTACTCACACTCCAGCAATCATGTGCACAATGCAGAATGGGTCGAATTCAGGTGAGAATGAGAACCAGCAATCAAGCCTCTGGAATTGAGAACAAAGCCATTTTCTTTCATTTGCCATCAACACAACCATCAGGCCTTAATTACAAGGCAAGTGTCAAGCCTGGCTGCTGAAAGGCTGATTATTATACAGCTCAGCTTCAAATCAGTTTTGTATTGATGAACTGCAAAAAGAGGAAACCAGCTTAGCCCCAAAGAAAAGACACAGGGACTGAATGATTAGATGAGTAGCAGAGAGGGGAAAACACTGGAGGGAATTAAAAATATTTTTAGAAGAAAAGGGAGGGACCAGATTCCTAAAAGCTAGCTAAAAATATGCTTGCAAAAGTAATACATGCCTTTTTAGTATCTTCATCACTAAATTCAATATGCATACATTCCCTTCAACCAGAACTGTTTAGTCCTATGCTATTATTGTTATTCTACTGTTTGAGTTTTTTAACTGTTTTCCTTTCTGGTAAGACTCCCAGAGAGTCTTCCAAACTTTATTACTGTATGGATATTATTTGTTTTTACTCATAATTTTTATAAGAAATTTAAGAATATTCTAAAACAAATTCCCTAAATATCCTCTCTCCATTTATAGCTTCGGAAACCCTGTACAGGGTCTCTATGAGTCAGAACCAACTCCACAGCACATAACCACCACAACCACCATATATAATATGTGGAGCTCTGGTGTGGTGCTGTGGGTTAAATGCTGGACTGCAAGGTAAATTTGAACCACAAGGTCAGTGGTTCAAGCTCATCAGCTGCTCTTCAGAAACCCTATACAGGTTGCTATGACCCATGATTGACTCGGTAGTATTCAACAACATATATAATATACAGAGTTCTGGTGTGTCCCTATAGGATAAAGCATCGGACGGAAAGTCAGTTTGAACCATAAGACCAGTTCAAACTTACCAGCTGTTCCTTAGAAACCCTATACAGGGTTGCTATGAGTCAGACCCGACTCAACGGTACTTTAACAACAACATATATAATATAATATATATAATGTTTTATTTATATTGATTACATGTTCTATATATATTTTTATCAAATATCAAAAGTTTTGTTCAAAACCTTCTCTAGGTTTTGTGATGTTAAGTGCCATGCAGTCAGTTCCAACTCACTGTGACCTTGTATGTTGTTGTTGTT
>NW_006408576.1:4566403-4573660 GCF_000296735.1 Chrysochloris asiatica
GCCAACCTTGTGGTTCAAACTGACCTTGTGGTTCACTGCTTTATACCATAGCGCCATACCAGGACTCCCTGATGTTAACTGTTAATTGCAATTCTTTGTAATTTGTAAAATTCAGCCTTTGAATGCAGTCTGTGTATTAAAAACAGAATAATCAACTGAACTGTGAACCACAAGGCCCTCAGACTGGGTCCACCAGCTACTCCACAGGAGAAACAAAAGGTTTTCTGCTCCCGCCAAGATTTATAGTCTTGGAAACTATACAGGATCACTATGAGATTAAAACGACTCAATGGCACTTAGCAACAACAAAAACAATTAAAAATAAATGCAATATTTATTATCAAAATCATATACACACGCATAACACCTTCCTTCCCATATATACCCAAACACCTATAACTATGCATGAACTAACCACACAAACACATATTCCACAGCATTACTTCAGTTTCATTGGAGTAGTAATAACCCCACAACAAAACGTGGATTTAGACATGTTTTGCTTATAAAGAAGATTCTGCCATTTGGTAATGCAGTACACTTGAATGTGGGATTAAGGGATATATGTCCTGTCAAATCAGTGAAATCTACAGAGTCCATCTTGTCAGTCTGGCCTTTTGTCAGCATGAACATATTTGCCAGCCACTGTGAATTCATGCACATAGTCTTCAAGAACAAGCATTTATAGTGCTCAGTGCCAAATTACACCATTTAATAAACATTTGCACCTCTGTGGTTAAAGCTCACCAGTCGCTCCTTGGAAACCCTATACAGGGTCACTATGGGTTGGAACCAACTTGACGGCACTTAACAACAACAACAAATCAATTTACAGAGAAGTGTGGTGGCTGCATACAATAAGCACTTAACTGCGAACCACAGAGTCCACAGTTTGAGCCCACCAGTTGCTACGCTGGAGAACAATAAGGCTTTCTGCTTCTGTGATGATTTAAAGCCTTGGAAATCCTATGTAGGGTCTCTGTGAGTTGGAACCAACTCCATGGCACTTAATGACAAAAACAATTTATTTAAAATGTCCTAGAAAAGAAGCACTGGCCCAGGGAACTGGACTAGGTCTATTAAGAATCAGACTCATCAGTGCTGCAGACTCATAGTGAATCTAGATGGCAAAGGAAAATTGTTTCATAGGGTTTCTAAGGTGGTAAATCTTTGTGGCAGCCAACTGCTTCATCTTTCTCTTGCAAAGTGGTTGGTGGGTTCGAACCGATGACCTTTTGCTTAGTAGCTGAGCTCTGTAATCACTGCCACCCAGGGCTCCTTCAAGAATCAAGCAAACCATGTTAATGAAAACAAAGGTACAGATCTAATGGGAAATGCAATCTTTGAAATCTCTCCCTATCTCTTTTTGTCCAGGCTTCCATTTTCCCAAGGAAATGTTGAGGGCAGATGCTTCTATTTTATTAGTTTATTGTTTATGGGAAAAGGTTAAGAGTTTAAGGAATTGAGAGAAAAGAACTTTTTAACAATGCTGATGAGCTAGTCAAATGCAGTTAAAATAGATCGTTGAGTGGTGATAGATTTTGAAATCCATCTCCTAGTTAAAAATAAACTACATAGACTGTGGCTTCCCATGAATAGACATTTAATTTTCCAAGTATACTTGACTACTGAAGACCTAGGAAGTCCAACCTCTTTGACACATGCATAAAGGTGAATGTTTACTATTTGAGCGTACATAGAGAAGAAATAAATTTAAGCTGCTGCCAGTGGTATTACTAGAGGAATGCTTGGAGTGTGGACAGCATGCCCTGATACTGTCAGAGGGGATGACTCCAAATGACCTAAGTCCATGGCAGTGACGACTAGGTTGGTGTCATAGGGGTCGGGCCACCAACGTAGTGGTGTTACCTATCACCTAGTTCGGTTAGTCATCACTACCATTTCCATGCCCATTAGGGTACAAAAGGGTTGGCCAAAGTGCCTACCACTGGGCAGACAGAAGGGTCTCCACCTTAGCCAATGGTAGAGGGGAGGAGCATCAGGGAACTAGATCTTGTGCTAGAGGGGATGGGACTCCCCAGCTAGGGGTGGGGGTGGAGGGAGTGTGATGTTACAAATTATTTTACTGGATGACACCAATCCTAGTAATGCCATTGAGTGCTGCCACATCTTTCCAGTGTAATTAGGAGCAACAGCCTCCTAATTTATTCATTTGTCCATCAATCCATTTGACAACCAGCAGCAAGCATGATCTTTCTGAAAATTAGATTGGATTATACCACTCTCTGACTCATGGCCCCCAATCACAGCAGGTAGCTTCAAAAACCTAAACCCCTTTATCAAATGTACAAGATGCTATAAGAATAAACCTTTTATCTTTTCCAATACTTTAAACTCCTGATATGGCCCTGTAGGGTAAGCACTGGACTGCTGACCTTAAGGTTGGTTGCTCAAATCCACCAGCCACTCCTCAGAAACCCTCTATAGGGTCTTTATAAGTCAGAACTGACTCAACTGTACATGACAACAACAGCCATTTCTGGTAGGGGGTGAATTTACTCTAATCCGTCATCAGAGCATAATCAGGGGATTGTACCCAGCAGTTGACCCTTCCCCTTAAAGGATGTAGTGCAATTGGCTTGGCAAGATACAAGACAAGGCCTCAAGTTCAATCCATAAATAGTAATTCATTAAGAATCCTGTGTTTTAATGTTAGAACTGCCAGTTTTACACTAGAAAATATACATTTCCATTTTCTTCAGCTATTAATTAGTGTCTGTGCTTGGAAAAGAATTTTCTCTCTCTGGATTTTAAAAGGCAATGATTTTGTCAAAAAAAAAAAAGTGTTCATTAAGAATTATGAAAATACCTAAATGTTTGAAAACACAGAGAAGTAATATATCCGAATATCAGAATGCTGATCTTCTACTATGCTGCACATTACCAGTTATATCTGATATATTTCAGCTTGTTCATGTCCTTAAATAAGGCAAGGCAAATGCATAGGTTTCTTTTCCATATTTCCTTCTTTGAAACTCTGGAAATGTGTTATCAATTCATTTTGTGTTTAGAACATCACCCATACATTCTATAATCTAATCTTTGTTATACTACTTTTGCCTAGCAAAGGGGGAAAAAAAGACAAAAGAGACAAAATGAACAACTAGTCACTTGCTGCCACATCACACAATTCTGTGATCTTGTTATATCTGCACAAGCTAAGTAGGGTTGAATAGATCAATGAATACATCAGACAAGAAAGTATTCTAGGTGGTGAGGAGGTAAACTTAGAGATTTCAGGGTGACGTTGCTTCCTCTGGATTATGTTTGAATTGCAAAAAAATAATCATAATATGCTAAAGTCAAAGGTTTTATTTTATAGTTAAGGCTTAAAATATGTGATTACCATTTATCATAAAATACTTTTAATAGAAATTATATTTTCATTCTCCAAACCATTATAATGATGTCTGTTCTGTTTTGTTGTTATTTTGTTAGAGTTCCTCACCTCATCATCTATAAGGTTAATCAATTAATAACCACCATTTATATCTTCCTTCAGAACATTCCAGATTCCTTTTAACTCCAAATGCTTTCAATCATATGTAACTTAAAATTTAATGCATTTTTTTTCAAATGTTACACATGGAAATGGAGAAAATAAACACTCCCAAAGTTAGTACTACGCTGTAAGAACTGTTTTTGTTGTTTTCTCTAGGCCTTAAATTTTGTCAATAAGACAGAATTTTTTGAAGTCAGTGAGGTGACTTTTTCTGCTTGCCTTTATGTGGAAAGGGAGGCAGAAAGAGACTGCATTATCTACTGCTCTAGGAAATAAAACTTACCTGACTGCTTGAGATGTTCTCTCACTGGCTTCCTACTTTATCAGACCCCCTCATAATTCTGCACCAACAACTTTTAGAACCAAATTGATGTTTTAAAAGTCAAATATATGGATATAATAACATAAAGTGCTATTATTATTGCCTTATTATTTAGAAATACTAGAATGTTCAAGCTGAAAGGGACTTCAGAAATCATCTATTCCAATGAATGTTCTTCAAAATTAATTATTTAACATAATCACTTACGATGAGTGGAGTAATGAATGGTTCAGATTTTGGCAATAAAATGTTATATTATTTCCGAGCTGTCCTCCTCCCTATAACAATTAGAAAAGTTAGACTACATTGGTATAGTATGTTTGAAGGCACTGGAGAGTTACCAAGAGAGTGATCATATGCAAGGCCAAGATCTCAGAAAGAATGAAAGGTAAGAAAGATAAGTCTTATACCTGGCACCACATTTTTTCCCTTTAAATAAGCATTAAGACCAACGTGACCCATAAGTGTCTGAGCAGCTGAACAGACGATTTGACAGGATTGTATGGCTAGGGGTACAGGATTGCTGTCCAAGGTCCCCCAAGAATAAAGTTCTCTGGTAAAACATAGGCTTTTGTTTAAAACACTATGGGATTACATCCTAGGAATAAGAATAAAATAGAAATAATCCAATTTTCAAGGTAATGAAAGCGAGCTTTGAATAACATCAATTCTTGATTAAGTTGAGGCGATCTCAGATCTATCCTAGATGCCTGAGAAAAAGCAAATCCACTCTAGAGCTGTTGTTTTGTTGTTAGATACCACTGAGTTGGTACTGACTCATAGAGACCCTATACACAACATAACAAAACACTGCCCAGTCTTACACTATCCTCACAATTGTAGTTATATTTGTTTTCATCTTCCAACACTATATCAGATTATGGTCCACTGTCTGTTGTTACTGCTTAGTGCCAGCAAGTCAGTTCTGACTCATAGTTACCCTGTATAGGGTATCTGAGGCTGTAAATCTTTGCTGACACAGAAAGCCTTATCTTTGTCCTGTGGAGGGGTTGGTGGGCTTGAACCAATGATCTTGTGGCCCAGGGTTTATCCTACAGAACCACCAAGTTGCCTCTTCACTGCTATTTATAAGGTTTTTAGTGGTTAACAATTTAACCATACAGAATTGATCCACCTCTATTTCCTCCTAGTATGTCTTAGTCTGGAAGCATCTCTGAAACCTGTCCATCACAGGTGACCCTACTAGTATTTTAAATACCAGTGGCATAGCTTTCAGCTTCACAACAACACACATGCCACCACTGTACAGCAAATTGACAAACAAGTGGTGGTACACTGGAGCAAGAGAGTGTATTATAGACTGTCAAATTAGGACTGCAAATTTTTTCACCTACAAAGGCTATTATTCAATCAAAATAGAACAAGTACACAATAAATCAAATTTGCGTAAATCCAAGGAACATTAAAAGTTGATGGAAACATATAATGGAACTATAAGAGAGAAATTTATACTTATAATGATTACAATGCTTAAGGAATTTAATAATTTTTTATTTTCAGTACATAAATGACAATTTTAAAAAAGGAATCAAATGGAAATTCTAGAATTGAATACTATATAACAATAACAATTGAAATTAGATAGTCAATTAATGGGCATTAACCTGGCAAAGAGGGGATAGAAAATTGTTTGGAAAACACCGAAAGTAATAGTGTTGTTGTTTGGTGCCATCAAGTCAGTACCAATTCATAGCGACCTTGTGCACAGCAGAATGAAACACTGCCTGATCCTGGGCCAACCTCACTACTGTTGCCATGCTTGAGCCCATTGATGCTGCCACTTGGCCAATCCATCTTGTTGGTGGTCTTCCACTTTTTCTCTGACTCTCCACCTTACCAAACATGATATCCTTCTCCAGCGACTGGTCCCTCCTCACAATATGTCCGAAGTACACAAGACAAAGTTTGGCCATCTTGGCCTCCAAGGAGGACTCTGGCTGTACTTCTTCCAAAATGGATCTATTGGTTCTTTTGGCAGCCCATAGCACTTTAATATTGTTGGAGGGGAGTAATGTTGGTTGTTGTTAATTGCCATCATGTCAGTTCTGACTCATAGCAACACTGTGCAGGGTTTCCAAGGAGTGGCTGGTGAGTTTGAACATCCTACCTTGTGGTTCAAACTGACTTTGCATTCTACTGCATTTTCCTATAGTGCCACATAAGGACTCCAAGAATAATCTATAGAGAGTCAAATAATGGAAAATGCATACAAGAGTATCAGGCAAAGTGAAAAGCTCTAGTGTATATGTAATAGGAATTTTAGAAATTGAAGAAAGATAAAATAGTGCAAAAGCAATATTTGCAAAGATGTAGCCTAAGAATTTTTTAAGAGATGAAAGACATAAATCCACAAATTCGAGAAGCACTAAAAATCCCATACAGCAGAAATACAAAGAAAACCTCACTTCACCAAATCATAATAAAACTTCTGCAAACCAAATACCAAGAAAAAATATTTTAAATGCAGCCAGCAATTACTGATGCCATGGAGCAATGGAAAATATGATTGAACTGCATCTTCAAAAGGCTAAAAACAAATAGTTGTTGTTAAGTGCCGTCGAGTCAATTCCGACTCATAGTGACCCTGTACAGAGCTTCCGAGGCTGTAAATCTTTACGGGAGCAGAAAGCCTCATCTTTCTCCCGTGGAACAGCTGGTAGTTTTGAACTGCTGACCTTAAGGTTCGCAGTCTGATTCTGGAAAAACATCCTTCAATAATGAAGGTGAAAAAGAGACTATGTTCAGTCACATTAAAAATGTTAGAATTTGTCATCAGCAGATTCATATTAAAGAAAATAAGAATATATTTTTAGCTACAAATAAACTGAAGAAATGAAGAACAACTGAAAAAGCAGAGATCCAGGTAAAACGAAGTACCTATTGATTGCATTGCTGTTGTAATTAAGTGCTGTTGAGTTGGTTCTCACTCATAGAGACCATGTATAGGATTTCAAAAGAACAGCTGGTGGGTTTGAAGTACCACTAACCTATGGTTAGAAACTCAGTACTTACCATAGAGTATAACACCAGGACACCATAAAATGTGGTAGTGGTGTGCTGTAGAGTTAGTCCCGACTCATAGTGACCCTGCCTAGGGTTTCCAAGGCTGAAAATTTTTACGGGAACAGAAAGCCTCATCATCTTCCCATGGAACCACTCACTGGTAGTTTTCAACTGCTGATCTTGAGGTTAGCAGCCCAATTCACAACCACTACACTACCAGAGCTAAAATGTGAGTGGGGCATAATTTAAGTTTAAGAATTCTTAATCTGGGGAACTGTCAAAACTAGTTTGATACTTTGTTGTTGTTGTTGTGTTGTTGTTGTTAAGTGCCATCGAGTCGGGTCCGACCCATAGCGACCCTGTACAGGGTTTCCGAGGGTGTAAATCT
>NW_006408576.1:4573760-4575415 GCF_000296735.1 Chrysochloris asiatica
ATTATCCTGATACATAGGGGTCTTTTTGGAGTTGTTTTGTAGTGTTATAGGATAAGCACTGGACCAAAAGTTTATCTGAACTGCAAGGTCAGCAGTTCAAAGTTACCAGCTGCTCCTCAGAAACCTTATACAGGGTTGCTATGAGTTGGAACCAACTTGATGGCACTTAAAAATAACAACATACAATAACAAGTCTAACTAAATTGGTTACCTAGAGAATTTTTGAAATATTGATACTGCAATCTAACATTGTCTATCATTGTTTTTAAAATCTCAGTCAGGCAACTGTATTATTAAAATTGTACATGGTGATTCTGTTAGACAATTACAATTCAGAAAATGCTCCCAACTAAATTGTTTATCTTATTGATGAGGAATGGAGGTCAAAAAGAAATGATTTCTTACTGTGCATTCAATAATTTTTTTTTTCTATATTCAAAGGATATCTACTATGAGCCAAATGCGGTCTGTTTGCTTCAAGGATTTTGTTTGTTTTAAAAGTTATACTATTAGAGAGCAACATTACAGATACATCAATACTTTGTAGGTTTGGTTTACACGATTTGAAGCCTTAGGACTATATTTCAGGGGACAACTCTGTCAATTGAAATAATATGGTTTCAAGGTTTATGATCTGTATTCTAGTTTGATGAGTAGCATCTGTGGTCTGAAAAGGTTGTGAGTGGTCATCTAAGATACAACGATTGATTTTATCTTGGTTAGAGCAACAGAGAAAAAAGAAAGCCAAAGACTTAGAGAAGAAACTAGTCTATAGGACTAACAGTCTACAGGAACCAAATGCTTCATCTACCTTAAGATCAGAACTAGATGGTGCCTGGCTACAACCAAGGGGCAAAAGTGAGGAATGGAATTTAAGTTCTTAATAACTCCAGACTTTCTGGACTGGTTGAAACTGGAAGACTTCCTGAGATTGTCACTCTGATTCAAACCAACTGTGGTACAATGTATTATGCTGAAGCACCACACTAGGAATCCCATACACACATACACACATACACACACACACACATACAAGGGTGAGTTAAAAATTATGCACACATTTGCTGTACAATTTATTTTAATCAACTTTTAGAAATGACAAATAGATCATATTTTGAAATAATCTCCTTGCTTTTAAATGCACTTTGTCCATCTGTCAACAAGCTTTCTCATTCCCTTAGTAAAAAATGTTTTAGACTGAGCTGTGAGCCACAACTGCACTGCTGTCTTCACTTTTTCATCAGAGATGAACCTCTGTTTTTCAGGGAACCAAATTGGTGAAAGTCTGATGGAGCAAGATCAGGACTAGAGGCAGCATGTTTTAACACCTCAAAATGAAGTTTTTGCAGAGTGTCAACAGTGTGGGCAGAGGTGTGTGGCCATGCATTGTTATGCAAGATCACAATGCCCTTAGATAGCAGTCATCTACATTTTTTTTTAATGTTTTATTGTGAATTATGTGATCATTTACATGGGAGAACATTGGTTTTACATTCATTCTATCATATATCGTATCATTGCCATGGTTACAATTCCCTCCATGCAATCCTTCCCCCGTGCCCCGCAGGTCTTCAGCACACAGTCGCTCTCCCTCTCTGGATCTAAAGTCTCCAGCTGCTCCATCGCTCCAAATTATCATCTCTGGCTCCATTTCA
>NW_006408576.1:4575515-4578026 GCF_000296735.1 Chrysochloris asiatica
GGTTCTGCACCAGTGTTAGAATCATTGCTATGCTTGAGCCCATTGCTGCTGCCACTGTGCCAGTTCAACTCATTGGGGTCTTCTCTTTTTCTTTGCCCCTCCACTTTACCAAGCATGATGTCCTTCTCTAGGGACTAGTCCCTCATGATAATATGTCTAAAGAATGATATGCATATGAACTGCATTTATATAAAATTTGTCATTTGATTCTTACAATAGCACAACAAGGAAACCTAGGGAAGTATCATCACCATTTCCCAGATATGGAGGAAAATGGCTCAAGGGGTCTAGGGACTTATCTATTATATTAATTTCCTATTGCTATTGTAGCAATTGCCACAAATTTAGTGGCTAAATAGAAAACAAATCAATTATTTTACATTGGAGAAATTCTAAAACCAAGGCCAAAGCAGGGCTGTGTTTCTCTTAGAGGCTTGACTGAGAGAATTTTTTGGCTTTGCCAAAAATTTAGCTTCTAGAGGCAGCCTGCATTCCTTGGCTCACAGTTCCTTCCTCCAACATCTGCTTCATTGTCACGTTTCCTTTTCTGACTCTTGTTCCTTCTGCCTCCTAACTAACTATAAAAGGCACTTAACAACAACAACAACAATGATTACTTGGGCAACAAAATAATACAGGATAATCTCCCCAATCTCAAAATACTTAATTTAATCACATTTGTAAAATCTGTTTTATCAAGTAAATTAACATATGTACAAATTCCAGAGAGGATTTAGATCATGTTGTTGTTCTTGTTTGTCTTTGCGTCAGTACAGACTCAAAGAGTGCTGAGGAGCAGCTGGTGATTTTGAACCACCAACCTTGCGGTTAGCAGTCCAGTATTATCCACCAGTGCCAGACCAGGAGTTAGGAAGGGCATTATTGTTTAACACCCATATACAGTAAGTTGTTGTTGTTAAGTGCCATTGAGTAGGTTCTGACCTATAGCGACCCTGTATAGGGTTTCTGAAGAGCAGCTGGTGAGCTTGAACCGCCGACCTTGCAGTTCAAACAGCTGTGCAGTCCGGCGCATTAATCCACAGTGCCACACCAGGACAGTTAAGTGGTTGAGTAAAATCCAAGCTTTCCAAAGCCAAAAGTTTGTACTCTACAACAATGTCTTTTTTGAAGAGAGAATTGCTCAGAGAAATTAGTGACTGAGAAAAGTGAGGGAGTCCTTGCTGCACCTCTGGCCAAGTTGTGATGCAAAAGTACTCTACAGCTTTACTGTTACGAAATTGTATATGAAAAGCCACCCAGCACAGTAAACAAAGATGTCAGTGCTTACTGTGATACTCAAAGCTCCTACTTAAGCAATGCAGATTAGATTGCCTAAGAATAAATTGCTGTTATTGTTAAGTAATGTCCAGTCAGTTCCAACTCCTAGTGACCCTCTATAGGGTTTCCAAGGAGTGGCTGGTGAGCTTGAACCACCAACCTTGTAGTTCAAACTGACTTTGCATTCCAGTACTTAACCCACTCAAAATAAATGAGATTCTTGTTTGAGAAGTAAATAGAGCATGTTAATATTTCATCAGTAAGCTAAGACAGGTTGTATGATCTTTCTCTGTGTCCTATTCTCTTCACCTACAGTTGAAGTCCAAAATCCTTAGAATTGGTTCTTGCCAATGCTTACTGTCTCTACTTTCTTTATTCCTCACGTAACATCATGGCAGTATCAAAGTCCTTATAATTATCTAAGTATCATAGACTATTTCATATCTATTCACACCAATTTTCACTTATCTTCTTGCCATTTGCCTGGTGTGGCACTGTGGCATAATGCGTTGGACTATAAAGTCGGTTTGAACCATAAGGTCGGCAGGTCAAGCTCACTAGCTGCTCCTTGGAAACCCTAAATGGGGTCAATATGAGTCAGACAGAGTTTATAAACTTTTTTGATCAGGTATTCCTTAAATTCAAATTCACTGCCATTGAGTTGATTCTGATTCATAGAGTTTCTGAGGCTAGACATCTTTATGAGAACAGAAAGTCTCATCTTTCTCCCTCAGAGAACTGATGGGTTTGAACTGCCAACCTTATGTTTAACCGTTGAGTGAATTGCAACTGTTCCAACTCACAGCAACCCTGCCTTAGGATGCTGTCAAAAAAAAAAACAAAGAAAAAATGTCTAGTCAAACAGTTAGTCCTGAGGGAATCTGCTGAGCACTTTCAATTCAAGGCAGAAAAGACAGTTCAGAAGGTTATGGCAACTGTCTTTTGGAATTCCAAAGAGATAATCTTGATAGATTTATTCCAAGGACACAGGTTGCTCATTAGGGCTTATTAGGAAGAAGTTTTAAGAACATGGAAAACTATACATTAATGACAAAAATGCCAGGGAAGTTGCATCAAGGAATTCTTTTTCATCATAACATGCATCTGATCATATATAGGAATACAGTTGTTACGTGCCATATAATTGTTATTATATATACATACATAATGACAATTGTCTATAATAACTGTTAATATATATATACATATATATATATATGTATATATATATAT
>NW_006408576.1:4579780-4581282 GCF_000296735.1 Chrysochloris asiatica
TTGATGCATTTGAATTATGGTGTTGGAGAAGGATATGAAAAGTATCATGGACGGCCAAAAGAACAAACAAATCTGTGTTAGACGAAGTACAGCCAGAATACTTCTTAGAAATCAGGATTGCGAGACTTCATCTCTCATACTTAGCATTTATTATCAGGAGGGACCATTCCCTGGAGAAGGACATCATGCTTGGTAAAGTGGATGGTCAGCTAAAAAGAGGAAGACCTCAACAATATGGATTGATACAGTTGCAAGAGTAATGGGCTCAAGCATGACAACAATCGTGAGGTTGGCGCAGGACCAGACAGTGTTTCATTCTGTTGTACATAGGGTCGCTATGAGTCAGAGCCAATAAGATGGCATCTAACAACACAGTAACAACTAAACACAAAGTAAGAAAAAGTCATAAGAAAGGTGGAAAAATAATTAAAACAAAAAAAGTTTTAAAAACCTGTTAATCATTACATTATTATGTAAAAGTATTAAATGATGTCATGAAAAATCTAAGATTTTCAGTTTGAATTAAAAACAGAATCTAATTACATATTGCTTTCAAGACTCACACCTAAAGATAAGGAAACACAAATTTGAAAATAAAAGAATTAGAAAATATGAGGGTGAGTTAAAAAAAAATATTGCTACAAAGTCATAGAAACCTTTATTAAATAAAAATATAATATGAAGCTATTATTTCTAGATATATCCTGCATATAGGTCTATTTACTTACTTCTGAAAGTAATGCTTCCAGCCCTCTAACACTTTCCCAAAGATTCAATTTACATCACTCAGATTGTATTCTTTTTAAATGTTATTTGAGCTTGAGGAATAAAAAGAGGTCTGAAAGGGGAAGATCCTGGTGACAGGAGGATGGGGTAAGGTTTCCCAGTGAAATACCTGTAGAACAGCCCTTGTCATCCTTGACGAACGAGGGTGTATTGCCATGGTGAAAACGCATTTGTTGATTCCTTGACTTTTGCTCACCAATATAGTTTTCCATTTTTTTGAAACTGCTTCATAATAAGCCCTCATGTTTCTCTTGAGTCCCCCAAAACAGTTGTCATCACCTTCTAAGTTCATCTCCTTGTCTTTAATTTAACTGACCCAGAAGATTCTCACAAAAGCCACTGTTTTAATTGGACCATTTTCCTTTTTTTTTTTTTTGAAGGCACCCTAATGAGATTAAGATAAGCATATTGCTGAGAGAACCTATCTGCAGCCTTCTGTTGATCAGAGAGACATGTTTAAACATGTTATGTTTGGAATAAACTCATCAGTCTATGAACTATAACCCTAGTACCAATGCCTGTTGACTTACCCTCATATATACAATATCAACAGAAACCCTGATATTATAGTGTCTTAAGAGTTGATCTGGAGTCCTAGTGTGGCACTGTGGGTTAACACACTAGACTGCAAAGTCGGTTTGAACTGCAAGGTTGGTGGTTCAAGCTCATCAGTTGCTCCTTGGAAACCCTCTACAGGGTCGCTATGGGTTGGAACT
>NW_006408576.1:4581382-4582847 GCF_000296735.1 Chrysochloris asiatica
GTTCAAGTTCATCGGCCACTCCATGGGTAAAAGGTGAGGCTTCTGCTCCTGCAACAAATAAAAGCCGTGAAAACCCAATACAGGGTGTTCCTCTGAGTTGGAACAGGGCCAAAGGCATATATATATATGTATGTATAAAAGGAGAAAGCTTTAAGAGTGAGATAAGATAAAGCAATAAGATTAAAAATTATAGCTTAGAGTGAGATATCAGTTATATAGAGAGACATAAATTTAGACTTCACAGAATCAGAAGTTCTTTTAGCTGTATAATAATAATAATAAAAAAAGAAAGTAGGTTTTAGAATAATTGAGAAATGAAAGAACGGAATTTCATTTATAAAATCTTCATGAACAATATTCTTAATAACCAAATAAAGGCTAGGCCTACTTCTTTATAAAATGTTCTTCCTTTGCTTTGAAAAACAAGTAGCTTTTTAGATTTAAGACATTTTGAATTGCCAACTTTTTAAAGTTAAGAGAATTCAGAAAAACTATTCCACAAAAAGACTGTGAAATAGAGACTGCTGGTGCTTATCAATACTCAAGGGAAAAAGGTGAGATTTTCTTCTCATGCAAAGATTTCAACCTTGGAAACCCTATACAGAGTTGCTATGACGCTGATCCAACTCCATGACACTTAAGAACAACAACAATATTAAAATTCTCCCTTTCTTCTTGATCACACAGCAAAACCACATTTATTTTATTGCCTTCCTTGCAATAAGGTAAGGCCATGACATTGAGTTTGACCAATGAAAGGCGGCAGAAGTGATAAACAACATATTCAGGTCAGCTTATGAATATCTCCATTACACTGTTCTTTATCACTTTCTCCATTGACTGAGTTAATGAAGGATGGTGAAGCCACCTAATGAAAGCAGAGTAGGTTCTAGAATGACTGTGTAGAGCAGAGTTCCCATCTCCTACCTAATGACTCATGTTGTTAGTGCAAAATAAACTTTTGGTGTGTTAAGTCACTTACATTTTAAAGCTGTGTGTTCAGAAGTTAGCTTATTCTGTCCACTAAATTAGTCTGTACTCGATTTATGGTTTTATTTATTTCCATTCCAAGATGTTATTTCTTTCTCTTTCTAAAGTTTTATTTTCTTTTTTTCCCCAATGAATTACCAATGGAATAATTCATATGCATGTGATTCTTACTTAGCTGTATGAAGAGCAAGTGAAGCATACACATGCTTATATTTATTTTAGATTTTGCAGTTTATTAAGTGCTGTTGTTGTGAAGTGCTGTTGAGTCAGTTCTGACCCATGTTGTTGTTGTTGTTAAGTGTCATCAAATCAATTCCGACCCATAGCGACCCTGTATAGAGTTTCCAAGGAGCAGCTAATGAGCTTGAACCACCCACTTTGCAGTTCAAAAGACTTGGCAGTTGAACGCATTAGCTCACAGCACCACACCAGGACTCCTCAACCCATTGTTGTTGTTGCTATGTGCCGTGGAGTC
>NW_006408576.1:4589727-4601989 GCF_000296735.1 Chrysochloris asiatica
GGAGAAGGATATCATGTTTGGTAAGGTGGAGGGTCAGAGAAAAAGAGGAAGACCCCCAACGAGATGGATTGGCCAAGTGGCAGCATCGATGGACTCAAGAGTGGCAACAGTAGTGAGGTTGGTCCAGGATCGGGCAGTGTTTCGTTCCGCTGTGCATAAGGTTGCTATGAGTTGGAACCAACTCGATGGCACTTAACAACAACAACAACACTCTTGACTCCATTGATGATAATATTTGTTTGCTCTAATATATTTTATAAATGTTTTAAATGATAAAATCTTACAATATGACTTATTTTATAAACTTTTGCTTGATGCTTTATGATAGTGCAATTTCAAGTCCATTTCTAAGTTCAATTTATATTGATACCTGCTTTTTAGACCTGCCATAGTTGAAAATGTATCTCACAAATATACACTCATCTAAAATAGAAGAAAGGTGTCATTGGATATAGTGACTATAACATGATGCTCACTTTTCAGTTCTATCAGTGGACTTTGCCAAGTTTTTATTGAAATTTCAGCTAATCAATTTCCATCATTCTCAATGCAATTTAGTTGCTCTTAAAAATGAAACTGAAGTTGCTAAATATGTATGAAATAGATTCAAAATCCACTGAAATGATTCATTTGGAAAATTTACAAGTCCATTTGAATTTTGTTTCCAAATTTTAAGTGTTTCCAAAATTTAAAATTATAAAACATTCTTATAAGTGACGCATTATTTATAACAATAAAAACCTCATGTCAAAGACAATGTCCTCAAGTATTTACTTTCAATGTTCATTCCATAATATAGTTTTCTTTTAAAAGCTATTCTTTTTCACTGACTGCTAAGATGTTGTCTTTACTTTAAAGGAAAATTAGTGTATTTATTTTTTCAGCATTATCTGCTAGTAGCATACCACTTCAAACACTGTAATCCCATCAGTAGTAAAATTTGTAACATGTGTCCTTTTGTAAATAAAAAACTTGACTGATTTCTAAAATAGACTCTTAAACTTTTTTAAGACCTTTCTATAACAAATCTTTCTTTTTTTCTTTTTCTTTTTTTGAACAAATGGTTTTCACAATAGTGTCTCATTTTTTTACAAAGTAGTATGAAATAATGTCATAGTACTTTGTAAATTCATTTACTGAGGTCCTCATAGATTGTAATATATAGCAAGATACCAGATACTAAAGAAGAGTAGAAGTTCCATTACTAAAACCTTCTCATTGCAACTGCTGACTGACTCATCTGCAGGATAAACATAGGATACATGGTTGATAACTGGAGAAGATGAGTGTGTTTACATTCATCTGTAAGTTTCTGGTGTTCAAACTACCTTGGTGTGAACCACAAAGTTGGTGGCTCAAACTCACCAGTCACTCCTCAGAAACCACATACAGGGTCACTATGAGTTGACACCACTCAACAGCACTTAACAACAACAACATAAACTTTTCCATTAGAAAAACTCAACAGCACTTAACAACAACAACATAAAGTTTTCCATTAGAAAAACTCAATATAGGGTTAACTTAAATATAAATATATTCAAGCATTTTATATCCCCAAATTTGATCATTCCACTCTGGACATCAATTTTCCTGAGTCCAATAATGATTTTCAATTTCCCCAAGATGAGCGACTTCATAGCAAATGATTAATGAATATTTTAAGAATATTAAGTGATGCTTTGTTGACATTCACATGTGTAATGTGACCTCCACTGTCTTTTAAGTTGTGAACCAAAAATATGTCAAATAAGCAAAATAAATATGAGATAGCCAAATCGTGTGAAGGGAATCCTGGTGTGGTACTTCAGGATAATGGGTTAGACTGCAAGGTCAGTTTGAACCACAAGGTCAGTGGTTCAAACCCACCAGCCACTTCTTGGAAACCCTATACAGGCTTGCTATGAGTTGTAACTGACTCAACAGTATTTAATAACATCAACATAGCCAAATAAGTAATTCCATACAGCAGTAATTAGTGATAAATTTAAAGTACCAAATGCATATATTAGTAAAGAATAATGTCTTCAATCAAAGATCTCAGCTTCCAACTTAAGAAACTAAAAAAGGAGCGAATTAAATCCAAAGTAAGAAGGAAAAATGAAATGAAAAGATTAGAGTGGAAATCAATGAAATAGATAACAAAAAAAAAATCTATGAAGTCAAAAATGTATTCGTAGGGAAGATAAAAATAAATGGATAAACCTTTAGTCAGGCTGATCATGAAAAAAGAGGACACAATTAGCAATATCAGAAATGAGAATGGGATTATTAATAGTGTGTATGAGGAGTCCTAGTGTGATGCTGTAGGATAAGTGCAGGACCACAAGGTCAGTTTGAACCACAAGGTTGGTCATTTAAACTCACCAGTAGCTCCTTAAATACTCTATACTGGGTCTCTATGATTCTGAACTGACTCAACAACATTCAACAACAACATATGTTATAGGAGGATAAAAAAGTAACAGTAAGGACAACTTTAGAAAATACCTTTCATGATGCAGATGAAATTGACCGATTTTCTTGAAAGACTCAACTATTGTGCCTATTCACTGAGAAATAGATACCAGGGATAACCCTGTAGCTACTAAGGTAATTTAAACTGCTATTCACAACCTCCCCACAAGGAAACCTCCTGGGTCAGATGGCTCCATCCATGAATTGTAACACATACTTAATTAAGACAGTATCAATTATATACAAATTCTTCCAGAAATTTTAAGAGATGGGAATACTTCTGAACTCATTCAGTGATGCCAATATTACTCAGATAATAGTGATTAGCCAAACATTTTACATGATAAAAAATATCCATCATTAACATATACAGTGAACAAAAATTTGAATAAAATTTTACCTAGCTGTATTAAAAAGCCTATAAAAAATAATACTATATTACAACCAAGTGGAATGCAATCAAAATTAGTGTAACACCACAAGATGAAACATTGTGATTACAAGAAATAAACTAAAAAAGAAAATGAAGTAAATGAAGAAAAAAATGTATCAATAGTCATCATCTATTTCTACCAAAAACATTCAGAAAACTAGGACTAAAAGGTGACTTCTTCTAAATGATAAAAATTATCTATACAAAAGCTACAGATTATATCATAATTTGTTTGCTATGAAAATCAGAAACAAAGCAAGCAGTTCAACTATTCACATTATGTTAGAGGTTTTAGCCCATACAATAATAATGGAGTTCAAAAGAATAGTCATATGACTGAACAAGAAATTGAACTTTATTTGCCTACAGTATGATGGTACTATATATAAAAAAAATTAATGAAATCTGCAAAAAAAACTACTAAGAAAATAAATTTAGTAAGATTTTGAAATGAAAGATTAATATAAAACAGTATTTGCATGTTGTTTGGAAGGAACAGTCAGAAATTTAAATGTAAAACGATCATGCTGTTGCTGATAAGTGCCATGTAGTTGATTCTGACTCAATTTCAACCCTGTATAGTGCTTCTGAGGAGTGGCTCATGGGTTTGAACTGCAAACCTTGTGGTTAGCAGTCCAGTGCTTATCCTACAACCGCACACTAGGACTCCCTATCATAACATGTTGTTGTTGTTAAGTGCCATTGAGTTGGTTCCGACTTATAGCAACCATTTATAGGGTTTCCAAGGAGTGACTGGTGTGTTTGAGCTATGAACCCTGTGGTTCAAATCAACTTTGCAGTTCAGTGCTTATCCTACAGCACCACACCAGGAATCCATCATAATATTGTTGTTAAGTGCATTCAAGTCAGTTCCGACTCATAATGACACTGTATAGGGTTTCCGAGGAGTGGATGGTGGGTTTGAACCACTGACCTTGTGGTTCAAACTGACCTTGCATTCCAGCACATTATCCTGAAGTGCCACACCAGGACTCCATCATAACATAATAGATATTAAATTGGTGTTGTTAAGTTCTGTTGAGTAGGTTCCATTTCATAGTGATCCTGTATAGGATTTCTGAGGAGTTCCTGGCAAGTTAGAAACGTCAACATTGTGGTTAATAGTCTAATGCTTATCCTACAGTACCACATCAGAACTTCAAGTATTAAATATCACAAAACTGACAATAATAGGAAGAGTGTTAAATACTGAAAAAGACAAAACTTTCCTGTGAGAACTTGAAGACCTATGCTAATATATATTTTGTATTATTATCAACATGGTTAAGAAGTCAATATTTTTCAGCTGGCGGTTCTGCCCAAATTCATCTATAGTTTTAATGGAATCCCAACCAAAATTCCAGCAAGACTTTTTAAATGAAATTGGCATGCTGATTCTAAAAATCAGATGGAAATGAGAAGGACCTAGATTATTCAAAATAGTTATAAAAAACAGCATAGGCGGAGAATCAACACTATTTAATGTCAAGATTTATTGTAAAGTTATAGTAACTAACACAAGGAGCTCTGCTAGCATAGTGAGTTATGTATTGAGCTGCTAACCACAAGGTGAACAGTTCAAATCCATTAGCTGCTCAGTGGGAGGAAGATGATGCTTTCTGCTCCCATAAGGATTTACAGCCCAGGAAATCTTGCACAGGGTTATTATGAGTTGGAACTGATTTGATGGCACACAGCAGCAGCAGCAACTAATGAAGTGTGGTATTAGAATAAAGACCAATATGAAGATCAACAGACCAGAACTCAGAGTTCAGAAATAGGCCTGCACATATTTGAGTAATTGATTTTTTACAAAGATGCAAAGGTAATTCAATGGGAAATGATTATCTTTCCTACAAAAGCTTTTGCTGTTAGGTGCCATTGAGTTGATTCCAACTCATAGTGACCCTATGTATAAGAGACTATGAAAAACTGCCTAGTTCTGTGCCAATCCCATCCTCACAGCCATTCCTATGGATGACCCATTGTTGCAGCCAGGGTGTCAATTCAGCTCCTTGAGTGCCGTCTTCTTTTTCACTGACACTCTACTTTACTAAGCATGATATCCTATAAATATTGCTGGAATAATTGAAGAGTGGTCACTGTGTGGAATAAACATTGGGCTTGGAACCACAAGGTCCAAAGTTGGAGCCTACCAGCAGTTCAATGGGAGAAAGATGAGATTTGCTACTCCCGCAAAGATTTACAGCCTCAGAAACCCTACATAGGGTTGCTATGAGCTTGATTCAACTTGGCAGCACTTAACAACAATGCTAACAAGCTAAAAAGCAAATAAATGAACTTTGATCCATATCTTGCACTATATATATTAACTCAAAGTGAATTATAAGCATAGTTACTTAAAAAAAAAAAAAAAAACATGAAAACTTCCAGGACACATACAAAATCTTCATGACCTCTGGTCAGGCAAAGGTTTCCTATATAGAACACCAAACACATACATAAAATAAAGTAAAGATAATGCAGACTCAATTAAAATGAAAAATGTCTGTGCTTTAAAAGGCAGAGTTGCAACATAAAAAGGTAAGTTGCCATTTTGTAAGAAAATATTTGCAAAACACATAAAGAATGCATGTTTAGAACATATAAAGAACTCAAACTCAGTAAGCAAAGAAAGACCCAAATTTTAAAATGGCAAAATGATTTGAACAGATACTTTATCAAAGAAAATTTAGTACATGAAAGATTATCAACATTGTTGGATGTAACTTCAAGTTACAATCACAATATGCCCTATACAACTCTTGGAGGGAGTAATAATAAAAAGATTGATCATGTAATATCTTGGCAAAGAAGGGGCAGAACTAGAACACTTATACATTGCTGGTCAACATTAAACTTCACAAAAACAGTTTGGCATTTTTTAAGACGGTGAACATACACTAGGTATCAATCTGCCCATTATTTACTCAAGAGAAAAGGAAAATGTATATCCATAAAATGACTTTTGTTTGAATGATCCATAGCAGCTTTACTTGTAACAAACAGCAGTTGGAAACTACCCAGATATCCATCAGTAAGATATTGGGTAAACAAATAGTGTAGTATCCATGCAATGGGATATTACTCAGCCATAAAAACTGATACTGATGATGTAACATGATAGATCTCTAAATACTCATACTGGCTGACAAACTGTATACTTTACTTCATATAAAATTATCAAAAATGCAAACAAATCTATAATGACAGTAACCCACTTGGTGGTTATTTGGGGATATGGAGAGAGAGTACCTGGAGGAAGGGAAAATAAAGAAGCATGAGGAAATTTTTTGAGCTGATGGACATGTTCATTATCTTAATGTGGTTATAGTTAGACAGGTGTTGATATAGGGCCAAACTTACAATCTTAGGCACTTTACATATGTGGAATTCAATATTTGTCAAATATGCATTTATAAAGCAACAACAACAAGAGATATTGATACAGCAGAGGAAAAGTTTAGCTCAAATTCTACTTTTTCACCAGATTCTTTCCTTTCAAAAGCCTAAAATAACCCCAGAGGTTTAATGTGCAGGCTAAAGTTAAGCATGATATGGCAAATTACCACCATTCCTATCATGATCAATATTTGATCAATAAAAGGTCAAATGAATTTTCAGCCCAAAGGGCTGGACCTTTCATCCCATAACAAGAAATAAAAGGCATAAAAACTTAAAAATCAGAGAGATAATACACTGGCATGAGTACATTTGCTAAAGTGGAAATTATTTCCTGTTTTAATGGAAGGAAAGTATTTTGTATAAGGAAGGTGTTGTTGAAAAAAGGAAAGGTTGAAGGCAGTAAAAACTAGTTTTACTGTTTGGCTTTTATGTCTTTGTATTTTTTGTTCATAGAGAAAAGCTATGAGCAGAGATTGTTCAGGTATTCTACTGAAATCTAATCCCATTGACAATTTATTGTAGGTACTAGCCATCAGGTGAAGATTTAAAATTAGAAATGGAGAAGTATTTAGAATTACTTTACAATTTTACGAAAGGTACTTTGCCTCCTAGGGAACTTCAAATTAAAGTCACATTATGTCCTATACAATTCTTCAATTTTTTTCCTTGGAGAAATTTAAACTAATTTTCTCACTCAAATCAAGTCCCAAAAAAGAAGGAGCACAGGGCACAGGGTAAGTAAATGTCAGTATGTGAGTGGGTAAAGGGGAGCCTTGGAAAACTAGACTTAAAACTGACGGTATTTTTAGTACCAGGATAGCACAAATTTATTTATAATGATGATCTCAACAATAATGATAGTACGGATGAAGAGAAAGAAGTGAAATTACAAAAGAAAATAGTAATGATGAAAACAAGAAGTGACTGATTCAACACCTATAAGCAGAGTCAGAAACTGGTAAAAGTTTGTCATCGTGAAATATTTAATTTTGGTAAGCATCTTTTCCCCATACTTACTGGGCTAGAAACCACAAGGTCCATGGTTCTAGTACACCAGCCACTCTGCTGGAGAAAGATGAGGCTTTCTGCTCCCACAAAGATTTATAAAGCCTTGGAAATGCTGTACAGGGTCACTGAGTTGGAACTGACACAAATAACGCTAAAATTCATGCTTTCAACTACAATTATACAAAATAAATAAATTTGAAAGTATGAAACTTAGAGTTATTTGCCTTTTAGAAGATAAGTTTTAAAAATACAAGTTTACAATAACCAAATAAGAATTAATGTAGATTTAAATACTGAATTACAAGATCATTAAACTCCTTTTGCAAAATATGGCATTTCCTGTTGAGCCTATCTTATTTATCATGGCTGCACAAAACATGATCATGCCTATCCTAAGGCAAATTCTTGATGATGGGATAAGTCACAGACAAACAGTGTATTTTTCAACCTTGACAAAAGTCTGTCAGTTAAACACTATCCTGAGTTTTTTTTTTTTTTTCACTTTATATACCTACATATAATTTTATATTAAGATGAGTTTTTAGTAGGTTACTCATAGGTAAAATTTCTTTGTTAAAGATAATTCAGAAAAGTAAGTTAAGTGCATTTTCTTATTTTTGAAGTTTAATTAATCATAACTTGCACATTCTTCTTTACATAGAGCATTCTGTTTTGTTGGTTTTAAAACTACAATTTAATTCTTGATTTGTTCCATACTGACATGAGCATTAGGCATTTCTTAAAATAGCTAGTTTGCTAAAATATGGAGAAATTATAAATTTAAAGTTTCCTTCACATGTACAACCATGTGCTTTCATACATTTTTACAAGACACTATCGGTCTATTTTTACCTTTACAAGATTGGATTCAAGAAGACAACTAGAAATTTCTATTTTGCAATTAGCCTTTCCACCAGAAATGTACTTATCCAACAACTTTTATTTGTTCATTTTTATTTTGCTATGTTTTAAGAACTGTCTCCTAAAGGTAAATTGAGTCTTAAGGAAAAGCTTTCCAAACACAAGAGGCCTACTTTTAAAATGGATTTCTCCATTAAAACCATGCTACCACCAAACCTATTCCAAAAAGTTCTACCAAGTACGATGACATACAAAATGTAAAATAAAATCGTTGGTAACTTTAGGGATCACTTGATATTAATAGACTGTTTGTGTTGCTTTGATCTAGTTGATAAGTGAAGTACGATTACAGTATTGTAGTCTTTTAAGATGATGGTCTGAAAACAAGAATAATGTAATTATTTCACTGAAAAATATAATGAATAGTTGTTGTTAAGTGCCACTGAGCCGGTTCCAACTTATAGCTACCCTGTATATGGTTTCTGAGGAGTAACTGGTAGGTTTGAACTGCCAATCTTGGGGTTTGAAGTCCAGTGTTGATCCTACAGTGCCACACCAGGAGCCCATAATGAATAGAGACTTAAGTTATTTAAGGGGAACAAGCCTTTAAGAATACATAGAACTTACAGTGAATCTTCCATAAATTTGAACTTGAACTGGATCGTCTACCTTATTATAGGAAAATACTCTGCGAACAGTGTATTCCTCCTTGCCCATCTTAGAAAAAAAAAAAAAAAGGCATAATAGCATAATAGTCTGGATAAGAAGTTCAGCTGACAGCTGATATTTCTTAATAGACAGCAAAAGATGAAAGTTAAGGGATACAGAGTCACTGTGTAACACATATAGCCTTGAGAAAATAGGAGAAAGAGGTGACATTAACACAACTTTTAAAATCATTTGAAACTGCTACAGGTGAAAGGCAATGAACTAGAGAGTACTTTCAGTCTCATTCTATTCCAAACCTTTTAAAAAATTTTTCCATTAGGAAAGCAAATAAGAATACAGTTGAATCCTTGAGAAAGACCCAAAAGCAAACCTGATTCCTATGAGTGAACTACACTTGAAATGGCTCTGTCATTGGCTTAATGCCCAGATGCCACCATCTTGAAATTCTTAATATTATTTAAACAAGAGGCCTTGCACTTCATTTTTCACTGGGCCCTACAAATTATGTTGCTAGCCCTATCTTTGACATTTATTTTTAGAAATGATATCTTTATTGATACAGATAAAATAATTTTCTCTGTCTCCTTGACTGAAACCAGATCAATTCTCCATCATGTGAATACACTCAGTCCCTGAATCCTTGAGGAGCTTGATTTTACCCGTGTTCTCCATGAACAGTCAATTCCCCTGTCTTTTCTAGTTTACATATAAAATCAGTGGTTCTCACCCAGAGAAGTGGATCATAATTGCCTTCCCACCTCATTGTGATTATCGGAGTCATAGTTATGGTTAGTGAATTACATGCCTCTACATTGTAAAATGGAGTGCTGGAGTGGGTCTATGGGATAAGCACTGGATGCTATCAGCAAGGTCAGCAGTTCAAACCCACCGGCTGCTCTTCAGAAACTTTATAAAGGGTTGCTATGAGTCAGAACCAACTTGACGGCACTTAACTACAACTACTACATTGCAAAAACCCCAAAGATAATAGTAATGCGCACCCCCACCTGTGAATGACCATAAAATTCTCGCCAATCTCTCTTCTCTATAATTTTAACACTGTGTTATTCCAGGATATCATCATTTCTGGTCAAAATAGTCTAAGATTCTTGAAACTGGTTTCCCTGATTCTAGGTTTGCTTTCCTCAATAAATTTTCCGTAATCCAAGCAGAGATATTGTTAAAATTATAGTCACATTTTATGACACATATTTCTTTGTGAGTACTGGGGTCCTGGTGTGGCACTGTGGGTTAAATGTGCTGGACTGCAAAGTCGGTTTGAACTGTAAGGTTGGTGGCTCAAGCTCACAAGCTGCTCTTCAGAAACCCTAAACAGGGTCTCTATGGTTTGGAACCAACTCAAAGAAACCAAAATAACAAACTAATCTTACTCTAGTTCAGAAAGAAAGTAGGGGATGGAAAAAAGAAACTTGTTGGGAAATGGTAGAGAAGTCTTGATTTTTAGCTCTATCAAAAACTGTTCATCTTTACCTTGTCTGCCTAAGCCTTAGAGTCTGAGCCTTACCCTTACCTATGAGAATCTAGTGTCTTTCTCTGATTTGTGGGAGAACATAATTAGAGAACCTCCAATTTTAGCTAACATTCTCCAGTTCTCTGGAATGGCCAACATCAGTTGCTGGGCTCTGCCCACCATTTTGTTCTTTTTTTTTTAATTGTGGTAAAAGACATATAAGGAAACATTTGCTATTTTAATAAATTTTCAGTGTACAACTCAGTGCCAAATTCATGCTGTGCAAGCATCACCAATATGTTTCCAATTTTTTTATCAGCCTTAATAGAACGCCAACGTCCTTTAAGCTATAATGCTTCCTTTCCCTCTCCTTTCTACCCATGATAACCAGTAATTAAGTGGAATCATACAAAACTGTCCTTTTGTGTCTTACTTATTTCACTCAACATAATGTTTTCAAGGTCCATTGTGTAGCATGCATCAGAACTTCATTTCCGAGTAATACTCCATTGTATCTATGTACCACATTTTGTTTATTCTTTCAGTAGTTGATTGACATTTTGGGTATTCCACCTTTTACTTATTGTGAATAGTGCTAAAAAGAACATTGCTGTTGTTACTGCTAAGTGCTGTCAAGTCAGTTCCAACTCATAGCAATTCTATATAGAGTTTCCAAGGAGTGGTTGATGGGTTTCAACTGCTTTCCTTGAAGCTTTTAGTTGGGTGTTTATCCTACTGTGCCATACCATCACAAATAATCTGTTGTTTTCAAGTCTTTGTCAAATATTTATTGCCCACTATGCATTAATGCACTGGAGCACAAGGTCAGGTTTGAACAGCAAGGTCAGTGGTTCAAGCTCACCAGCCAATTCTCAGAAACCTTTACAGGGTCACTATGAGTTAGAACCAACTCAATGGCATTTACCAACAACATTTTAATTCAGAATCCCAGTGTGACACAGTAGGATAAGAACCATACTACTAAGCACAAAGTCTGTGGTTCAAACCTGCCAGCACTCCCTGGAAACTCTATGCAGGGTTGCTATGAGTTGGAATTGACTTGACAGCACTTGATAACAGCAACATCATCATTTTCATTGATTAGTTCATTCACATATGGAGTTACAAATAATTATAAATGAATCATTTCTCCTAGAACTCAAGTAATCACTCCCACTCAGTTGTGAGCTTCTCAATGAATAGGACTTTTATTTTTCAAGTCTAAAACCTTCACATGAAGTAAGTACAAGTGCTCCATTAGTGAGCATTTACTAGATACATGAATTTATATATAATATACACACACAAAATCACTTCCATTGAGTTGATTCTGACCCACAGTGGCCCTGTACAGGGTTTCTGAGGCTGCAAATTTTTATGGGAACAGAAAATCTCATCTTTTTCTCATGGCACTATAGGGTCAACACTGGACAGCAAACCACCACTTGCTCCATGGAAACCTCATACAGGGTCGCTATGAGTTGGAACCGAATCAATGGAACTCAACAACAATAACATATATATACACATACATAAATATGGAGTCCTGGTGTGATGCTGTAAGATAAGTAGTTGACTGCTAACCATGAAGTTGGTAGTTCAAAGCTACCAGACACTCCTTGATAATCCTATACTGAGTCCTTATGAGTCAGAACTTACTTCAGAGCACTTAACAACAAGAACAACAACAAAAATAGATAAATATATATTTATATCATGGGATGAATATTAATATGGGGCATGGGTTGAAATACCTGAAAATGAAAATAAGCAGAACTTCAGTAATGCTAATTAAATTACCTATGGTAGTTAGTTGCTGTCAGGAGAGTTCATGGCTAATTTATGTATAACAGTAAAAAATTGCTTGCACCTCCTCATTACTGGTATTTTTTAGGCCATTGTTACAGCTATTGTGCTATTGTTCTGACTCATAGCAACACTTTATAGGGTTTCTCATG
>NW_006408576.1:4604796-4615771 GCF_000296735.1 Chrysochloris asiatica
CTATGAGTCAGTACTGACTCGATGGCACCTAAGAACAACAACAACAAGCAGAAGGCATCAGTTTCCTGCTGCAGAGCAACTGGTGGAAACTCGAACCACAGTCCAGTGTTTATCATCCCACAGAGCCACTGAACTCCCATTGTGCTACTGTTATTGTTAAGTGCCATTGAGTAGGTTCCAAATTATAGCGATCCCTATACAGGGTTTCTGAAGAGTGGTTGGTTGGTTTGAACTGGTCCCCTTGTGGTTGGCAGTCCAGTGCTTATCCTGAACTTCCACATCAGGACTCCACTGTCCTATTGTTGTTCTTGTTAAGTGCCTTTAAGTCAGTTAAGACTCATAGTGACTCTGTATAGAGTTTTCGAAAGGCAGCTGGTGATTTGAACTGGCCCCCTTATGGTTTACACAGATGCAGAAATTGTAACACAGAGAAGTGAAGAAACTTGCCCAAGGTCACAGAATAAATAAATGGTAGAACTGGGCCTTGAATGCAGGCTGGTTTGGCTCCAAACTCCAACTCCATAACCAAGATATGTTAAATTATACTAAGTTAGGATGAGTAGACAGTTAGTAGGATTGATAACTGTATTAACTTCTGTTTTATCTTAGCACTGATTCTTTCTCATATGTACTCCCATGAGCCAATACCTAGATGGTACAATGCAGGAAAATGTCCAACATATAGACCAAACCCCACTATTCAGACCCATCAGGTCCTCAAACTCTTAGTTACAAAAACTATTTATATAATTGGGTTGGTATGTTGGTCTTAACCTCCACTTTTGAATATTAATAGGATTCAGGACATCTCCCATTGCCTTTAAAACAAAATCTTCATGGAGATCTAATAGGAGCTCTTGTGGTGCTGTGGCTGAAGCACTCAGTTGCTAACAGAAAGATCATCGGTTTAAATCACCAGACTCCCTGTATGAGAAGGATGAGTCAGTCTTCTACCATAAAAGATTCTAGCTTGGAAATCCTATGGGGCAGTTTCTTCTATCTTATAAGTTTGCTATGATTTGGAATCGACTCAGTTTCAACAGGCTTTCTGGTTTATACCAAATGATTCACATATCATAAACTTTAAATGTAAAACTCAGTGATTTTCAGAATAATCATAAAATTTTGTCCATAGTCTTTTGGGATTATCATTGAATGAGTCTTTCTCTTAAACATTACATAATAGGATTCATTTTACCTGTAAGCCTTCAAACTTCAGTGACTCCCTTTGCACACAGAGTCATGTACAGACTCGACAGTTTGGACTTTCTAATGCTTTAAGGAGATATATCTATCTATCCATCCATTCTTATCTCCTCCTGCTCTAAACAACAACATACCATAGATCCCATTCCCAGAGCTCTACTTAACAATCTTCAGGCACTGCTCCTATTAACTTGGTCTCTGTTTCTAGAATGACTTCCCTAGCAGCTTTTAGAGGAGAAGGTAGAGTTCAAGATCCTTCTGTCATTCCACTTCTTCTTTCCAGACAGCACTAGAGAGATGTGATCTTGTAAAAGCATCACTCTTCCATGCTTGCTGGTTATACATTGATTCTAGTAGGTGAAATCTGCTTTGTTTTAGAATTATTTTGAAATAATAAGCAATCTCCAACCCTCATTTTATTTTAGATATTAGCAATATTTGACTTAATAGATAATTTATTCTTCCTTGAACTGGTCTGTTGGTTTCTGGTACACTTATTCTTTTCATTTTTCCTTCTATCTAGAGGGCTATTGTTTCCCAGGCTTTTATGCTGATTCTTTTTGGCCCTAACATTGGAGTGCTACAGTCCTTATTCATTAGACTTCTGGTGCAAATAGGTAACATACTTAATGTACTTGACTGCTAATCAAAAGGATGTAGGCTGAATCCACCCAGAAGTACCTCAGAAGAAAGGCCTGATGATCTATTTCTGAGAAAAGCAACCAATGAAAACAGTTCTACTTTGAAATACATGGGATTGTCATGAGTCAGAGTCAATGGTAATGATAGACCTTACCAACTTGCACCAAAAAGGTGGAACACACTGACATACCTGTCTATACACAGGAATAACTGGCTTCTAACACCTAAATCATCTGTGGTCTATGCTCTTGTTGCTGCTACTTGCTCTCTAGCCAATTCTGACTCATGGAGAATGCAGAGTGGAACGATTCTAGAGGGTTTTCAAAGCAGATCATCAGACCTATCCTCTGAGGCAGCTTTGAATGGGTTTGAACTGTCAGCCTTTCAGTTGCTAGTTCAGTTCTTCATCATTTGTGCCTCTCAGGGACTCCTTTGTGTTTTATGATGAATAATAATAAGGAGCTCTGGTAGCATAGTGGTTACGAATCGGGCTGCAAACCTTTAGGCCAGCAGTTCGAAACTATCAGCCGCTCCGCGGGAGAAAGATGAGGCGTTCTGCTCCCGTAAAGATTTACAGCCTTGGAAACCCTGTGCAGGTCGCTATGGGTCGGACCTGACTCGACAGCACTTAACAACAATAATACAAGGAGTTTTTATTTAATGCATTCTGACTATAGGCAAGACACTGTGCTAAGAATTTTTAATATATCATCTCTAAGGTTTATAATAAACCTATCCAGGTGTGTGTAACTGGTTCCATTTTACAGCTGAGGAACCAAGCTCACTTGGGGTATGGGGTAGCTGAGTTGCTTGAAGTTGCCTAGCTACTAAGAAGCAGAATTAGAATATGAATCCTCCAAAGGCTTGTCCTTTCCACAACACTGTGACACCCAATCTCCATTAAAACAAGAACGCCAGGCTCACAAACTTGTTATTTAGAAATTCTTTTGAAGAAAAAAAAAATGTTTAAAAGTGTTTGTCAGTATTAAGAAGGAAATGAGAAAAAGCGACATCTTTTAAAATTTTTCATATTTAATGATTTATTTTCCTAATATTTTGATGTCAGAATAATTCTTTTTTCCCTTCTTTTAAAATACAGACATCTCAGATTCTGTGGTGACTTCTCAGTTGCTGGTGTAAAGTGCCATGGAGTCGGTTCTGACCCATAATGACCCTGTAAAAGGTTTCCAAGGAGCAGCTGGTGAGCTTGACCCGCTGACCTTAAAGTTCAAATGGCTTTGCAGTCTGGCTCATTAACCCACAGTGCCATACCAGGACTTGTCAGTAGATGCAGGTTTGTGTTTCATTTGACAGCATTTTTACAGTGAATAGTGATATCTCAATATGAATAATGAGCCAAAATACTTTTGTTTTATAACTGAACAATGTATTATAGAAATAATGAGGAAAATCAGACAATTTCAGTAAAACCTGTGATACACAGATTGAAAAAAAAAAAAAAACTTATAAAATGCTAAGTGGACACAAAAGCAGAGTGATATTTCTGCTTCTTTAGTGCTTACATGATGCAGTTTTATTGTGACTGGCAGGAATCTAGCTTTAAGCTCAGATTTCCAAAAGTAATTCATTAAAGTGTGTTATAAATAATAAGTCTTGTCATTTCCTTGTGAACTTATTGACAAGCTGAATTCAGAATGATGAATTTCTAACGTATTTGAGACACAGAAGTCCAGTTAAGTGACTATTTATGGGTCTTGCTGAGTTGTGACGGTAACACTGAGTCTTTGTCCAACCCCAATAGCAAGTGAATGCCTGGGAGGTGACATGTGACAGTGAATGCCAGTTCTATACCCAGATGCCAAGCTGTGGAAAATCCCCTTCCAGCAGCAGCATCTGGCACTTTGGCAGGCTCCACAGGCAGCAAAGCTGACAGCTCTGAAGTTGCCTGTGGGTCTGTCATATAGTGAGGCTGCTTGCTGGGCTGAAGGATTCTACTTGAAGCCATTTTTCTCTGACTTACCTTTGATCCTTAGTTATTTGCATATTGTTATGAGCTCAGGGGGAGAAGAAAAGTACTGAGTAAATACCTCTTGAGATCTTTCTGTGAATTGTTATGGTAGAAAAATGTGATGCAATCAGCCAGGATGGAATCATGTTTCACACAGTATTATTATAGATAACCTTTCACATGTAAACCACAGTCCAATATCATGCCCAACAGAAAATTACTAAGGTCTCACCAACAATGGGAAAAATAGAATAGGATGTCATTCTCAGATACATCAGAACATTTTCAAGTTATTATGATGTCCATCTCTTTCACCTGGATGCACGGCTTATATTGCCCTGATTGTTAAAAATTCAATATTTTAAAAAATATTATTTTAGTGGCTCTCATATAAAGAGGATCCCCAGTGTGCCACTATAGGTTAAGTACTAGGCTACTATTAACTTGGGTGGTCCAAAGTTACCAAGTGCTTATTAGAAATTCTATCAGGGTTGCCATGGGTTAGAACTGACTCTATGGTACTTAATAATAACAAAAACACACTAGAGAAAAAATACACTGAAAATTGAAGTATGAATGAAATAAACTGCACTGCAGAAGCACTGGATAAGTCTCTTTATCTACACAGTCATTCAACCATTTTTCATCTCTTTGTCTGTTTGAATGTCCAGTCTTCTATCTACCCATTCATCTATCTATCTATCTATCTACCTACCTATCTATCATTTACTACTTCAGTAAATATTTATAGGATGTTTTAGTCACTACCCAAGACATTTAATGATTATTGTTGTTGTTGTCAGGTGCCATCGAGTTGGAACCGACTCCTAGCGACCCCATGCACAGCAGCACGAAACAATGTCCGATCCTGGGCCAACCTCACTACCGCTGCCACACTTGAGTCCATCAATGATGCCACCTGGCCGATCCATCTTGTTAGAAGTCTTCCTCTTTTTCTCTGATCCCCTTACCCAGCATGACATCCTTCTCCAACGATTGTTTCCTCTGGACAATATGTCCAAAGTAGGAGAGACGAAGCTTAGCCATCCTGGCCTCCAAGGAGCACTCTGGCTGCACTTCTTCCAAAACAGATCTATTGGTTCTTTTGGCAGTCCATGGCACTTTCAGTATTCTCCTCCAACACCACAACTCAAAGGCATCAATTCTTCTACGATCTTCCTTATTCACTGTCCAGCTTTCGCATCCATATGAGGCTATTGGAAACACAATGGCCTGGGTCAGGCACACCTTAGTCCTCAAGCTGACATCTCTGCTCCTCAATACTTTAAGAAGTTCCTGTGCAGCAGATTTGCCCAAAGCAATACGTCGTCCGATCTCTTGACTGCTACTTCCGCGAGTGTTGATAGTTGATCCAAGAATGAAGTCCTTGACAACTTCAATCTTTTCTCCATTGATAAGAATGTTGTTTATTGGTCCAGTGGTGAGGATTTTTGTTTTCTTGACATTGAGATGTAATCCATATTGAAAGATGTGCTCTTTGATCTTCATAAGTAAATATTTCAAGTCCTCTTCGCTTTCAGCAAGCAAGGTTGTATCATCTGTATATCGCAGGTTGTTAATGAGTCTTCCTCCAATCCTGTTGCCACATTTTTCTTCATAGAACCCAGCTTCTTGTATTATTTGCTCAGCATACAGGTTGAATAAGTATGGCAAAAGAATACAACCCTGTCTCACACCTTTCCCAATTTTAAAACATTCAGTGTTCCCATGTTCTGTTTGAACAACTGCTTCTTGGTCTAGGTACAGATTTCTCAGAAGTACAATTAAGTGTTCTGGAATACTCATACATCTCAGTGTTGTCCATAGCTTGTCATGATCCACACAATCAAAAGCCTTTGCATAGTCAATAAAGCACAGGTAAACATCCTTCTGGTATTTTAATGATTATTAGAGGAAATAAAAAGAAACAATGAAAACTGACTTAAGGATCCAGGTAATCTAACTTCAGTTTATCTTCCTCAATATCTTCCCTTGCCTCACATTTAAACTTTATTCATTCATTTGTTTTGCTTTTTTACATTCTGGTTTGGTTTAATCTTAAAGTAACCAAAATAAGCAACTAATTATTGTGGTTCAGGTAGGGAAGGCCCATCTGAAGCAAAATTACCTGGAAGTTGACACTACAAATCTACTTAACAAAAGAGGAAACTTTTTATTTTATAATCCTATCAAAAGTTTACTGTGCAATTATCCCTGGGAAATAAAAAGTCACCCCAAAACCAAACCCACTGTCATCAAGTTGATTGTGACTTGTGATGATGCAATGGATTAAGCATTAGGCTGCTAACCACAAGGTCAGTGGTTGAAAACCACCAGTTGCTCAACAGGAGAAAGATGAGTCTGTTCCTGTAAAGATTAACAGTCTCAGACATCCTATGGAGCAGTTCTACTCTGTCCTATAGGGTTGCTAGGAAACAGATCACAGTGACAGATACACAGTAAGATGTAAGTGGTTAATTACTAAATCTTTCCAAGAAAGAGTGAAAGTGGATGCATTCAGTATTGGAGAAGACAACTTGATACATAAAAAAGTGCACTTAGTGAAGGTTAAGGAAATAGAACGGTTAAAGAAGGAAAAAGGCAATAAAAAGGGATTGCTGGGACATTGATCACAGATTGTAAATTCAGTTAAGGACCTCATCCTTATTCCAAAGAACTGTCAATTTTCACTTCTAGTTGTTGTGGCAAACAAGGAATTAAAGTATGCTCTCTTCTTGCTTATACAAGACCATCCTGAGCCTTCCTCTAGGAGTACTTTACTTATAAGTTCATATTTCAGAGTGAAAAAGCATTGCCATCCACTTGATTAATTCATCTTGGTCCAAGTAAATTATCTGTAAAATGGGTATAACAAGTACTTGTTAGTGTTATTATGAGAGTTTTCTTATGAGGAGTGGTTTAATTTATTTAATTTTATTGATGATGAGAGTCTTATTGCGGCACTGTATGATAAGCATTCGAATACTAACTGCAATGTTCATGTTTCAAACCCACCATCCACTCCTCAGAATTCCTATACAAGGCCACTATGAGACAGAACTGATTTGAGTGCACCTAACAACATAACAATATATGTTTTAAACAGAAAGAAAGTGTGATGTAATGGCTGAAAGTCTGGACTCAGAAGCAAGCAGATTTGGACTTAAGTTCTACTACAGCTGCTCATGCAACCATGGATACTTTTAATGTCTTAAATGCTCTATTTTCATATCTGTGGTATAGGGAATAACAACATAATTTAGTGTGAAGAATCACTATGCTGAATAAATGGGATAATAATTATAAAGTGACTTGGTTTTTGCTACATACTGTAGAGTTGTTTCTGACCCATAGACTCCATGTATAGGGTTTCTGAGGAGCCACTGGTGAGCTTGAACTACCGACCTTGTAGATCAAATCGACTTTGCAGTCCAGAACATTAACCCACAGCACTATACCAGGATTCCTAAAATTACTTAGGGGTCCATGTTAAGCAATCATTATATATAATTAAACTGCCAGGTCTGTCTCTGTTGGAGATTCTGGCTAGGTTTGAACCACCAACCTTTCAGTTAGCAGTCAAGAACATAACTAACGTGCCACTCAGGCTCTTTGCCATAATTGCTGTTGCTAAGTGTTGTCAAGGTAACTCCCACTCATAGCAATCCCATGCATAACAAAATGAAACAGTCTGATTCTGCACCATCCCCACAACTGTTAGGTTTGAGCCATTATTGTAGCCACTGTGCCAATCCCTCTCTTTGTGGGTCTTCCTCTTTTTGGCTGACAATCTACTTTAACAAGCATGATGTCCTTTTTCCAGGCACTGGCTGTCCTCAAAACAGGGCCAAGGTGCTTCTTCCAAGATAGATTTTTTTGTTCTTCTGTCAGTCCATCTTACTTTCAATTGTTGTTGCTGTTAAGTATCGTCGAGTTGGTTCCGAACCATAGCAAACCTATTTAGGGTTTCTGAGGTACAGCTGGTGAGCTTGAACCGCCAACCTTGCAGTTCAAACAGTTTGCAGTCTGGAGCTTAACCCACAGAGCCACACCAGGACTCCTTACTTTCAATACTTTCCCCCAATACCATTATTTGAATGCATCAATTCTTCTCTGTTCTTCTTTATTCATTGTGCAGCTTTCATATGCATATGAGGCGATTGAAAATACCATGACTTGGGCTAGACACACAGTCCTCAAAGTGACATGTTAAGTCTTTAACATCAAGTTGTGAGGATTTTGTTTTCTTTACCTTGAGTTGTAATCCTTACTTGAAGACTGTATTCTTTCATTTTCATGAGCAAGCGCTTCAAGTCCTATTCGCGTTCAGCAAGTAAGGTTGTATTATCCACATATCCGAGGTTGTGAATGAGTCTTCCTTTAATCCTGATGCCGTGTTCTTCTTCATATAGTCCAGGCTCTCAGAATATTTGCTTAGCATACATAAGTCTGGTGAAAGGATACAAGAATAAAGACACCAGCCATAGCTCCTATAGCACTCTCAATTCAACAATTCATTGGAAAGGCCACACACAACTCAGATACCATACTCACAGTTAAGGGGTTTATTAAGGAAGTTACCAGGTTACAATACAGGCTCAAAAATGCTCAGAGCAAAGTTGTTCCAGTCAAGATTGTTTCCTTTCAGCCATGCCTACAGGTGGTTCTGACTCATAGCAACCCTGTATAGAGTTTCCAAGGAGTGGCTGGTGGGATTCAAACACCAACTGTGGGTTCAAATCGACCTTGAGGTCTAGTACTTATCCTACAGTGACACACCAGGACTCCAGTCTTCTCTCAATCCCACCAAAGTTACAAAGCTCTTAAAGGGTTGGTGATAGATGCCCAAAGGAAACATTACCATAATCCTCAACCTGAAGGCACTTGACTCTAGCTCTGGGGCTCAGCAAGCCTCCATGTTGTTATTGTTGTTAGGGGCTGTCATTTCAGACACATAGTCACCCTATGTACAACAGAATGAAGTACTGCCCAGTCCTGTAACATGTTCACAATTGCTGCTAAGCTTAAGCCCACTGATGCTGCTGTTGTGCCAATACATCTTGTTGGGAATCTCCCTCTTTTTCATTGACACACCGCTTTACCAAGCATGATGTTCTTCTTCAGGGACTGGTTCCTCCTGATAACATGTCCAAAGTATGAGAGATGAAATCTGGTCATCTTAGCTTCTAAGGAGCATTCTGGTTGCACTTCCTCCAACATAAATTTGTTCTTTTGTTAGTCTATAGTATGCTTAAAATTTTTCTTCAACACAATAATTCAAATCATCAATTTTCTACAGCCTTCCTAATTCATTGTTCACAGCAAGCCTAGCTCCCTGAATCAAGTGTCTGGAGGCACACCGCTTTGTAAGCAAGGCTCCTGTCCAAAGTCAATTTTAATTGCTCCAAAGACAAGGAAGTCAACTGCTCTGTCTGGTGCTCTGGCTCTTGTTTCTACTGCTACTGCTCCTCTACCACTCCTCCAGTGTTACTAGATTGAAGAGGTCCGATGCACAGAGATCTTGGGGTCCATAAGACAACGTCACTCCTACTTCTTTCTTCTTTGATGATAGTGAGATTCACCACCCCACCCCCACCCCTGCTTTTGAGATGTCTCATTTTAACCCACATTGGAATTTTAATTTTTCAAAATTGTAATTAACTTTGTTAACATCCACAGCTGAAGCATGTCATCCTAGATTCCATCTTTTCTAGATCTATCTGGAAAAGAGTAATTTGGTGGGAGTTACACAGACTAATGCTTCCTGTTGTTGTTATGTGCCATTGAATTGGTTCCAACTCACAGCGACCTTCCCTGTATAGGATTTCTGAGGAGCAGCTGGTGGGTTTGAACTGTTGACCTTGTGGTTCACAGTCCAGTGCTGATCCTACAGCGCCACACCAGAAGACCAAAGACTAAGGCTAGAAGAGATATATTAAATAATTCACTACATCCCAACACTGACACACAGCTTTCCTGATATTAAACCAAGCAGCATTTTCTTTTCTTTTCTAATCTCTTGTTCTATGTAAAAGTTCTTCATGAGCACAATTAAGTGATTTGAAATTTTCATTCTTTGCAATGCTATCCTTAGTTTGTTATGATCCATACAGTCTAATGTCTTTGCACAGTCAATAAAACACAAGCAAGCATCTTTCTGGTGTTCTGTGCTTTCAACCATGACCCAATTAATGTCATCAATGATACCCCTTGTTCCACATCCTCTTCTCATTCCAGTTTGAATTTCTGATAACTTACTGTTTATGTTCTTTTTTTTTTCTACTAGCTTCAGCAAAATTTTACTTGTACTTGATATTAATGATATTGTTTGATATTTCCACATTCTGTTGGGTAATGTTAATTTGGAATGAGCACAAACCTGTTCGTTGTCTAAATTGCTATCTTTTATCTTCCAAGTTTCTTGGTATAGATGAGTAAGTGACTCTAGTGCTGCATCAGTTTATTAAAATATTTCCGTTTTTATTTCATCAATTCTTAGAGCCTTGGTTTTTACCAGTGCCTTCAATGTATCTTGGACTTCTTTCAATACCATAGGTTCTTAATCATATGGTACCTCCTGAATTAATTAAATATTGACCAGTTCTTTTTGGTATAGTGACTGCGTATTCTTTCCACCTTCTTTTGATGCTTCCTCCATTATTCAATATTTTCCACATTGAATCCTTCAATATTTTAACACAAGACTTGAATTTTTCCTTCAGTTCTTTCAGCCTGAGAAATGCTGAGTGTGTAGTTCCTTTTCCTAACTTCAGGTCTTTGCACATTTTATTATAACCCTTGATTGTCTTCTTAAGATACCTTTGAAATGTTCTGTTGAGCTCTTTTATATCATCATTTTACATTTGCTTTAGCTACTTTACATTCAAGAACAAGGTTCACTGTTTCTTCTGAAATCCACTTTTTTTCCCCTTTCTTTCCTGTCTTTTTAATAACCTTTTGCTTTATTCATATATGATGTACTTGATGTCATCCCACAACTCTTCTGGTCTTCATTCACTAGTGTTTAATGTGTAAAATCTGTTATTGAGATGGTCTCTAGATTCAGGTGGGAAATATTCAAGTTTGTGTTTTGGCTCTACAAGGAAGACCAATTCTATCACACAGACAGTATTGTATTTCAAGATAAAACTTGAAATG
>NW_006408576.1:4616585-4623248 GCF_000296735.1 Chrysochloris asiatica
CATGGCTTGGGTCAGGCACACCTTAGTCCTCAAGCTGACATCTTTGCTCTTCAACACTTTAAAAAGGTCTTGTGCAGCAGATATGCCTAATGCAATACATCGTTTGATTTCTTGGCTGCTGCTTCCACGAGTTTCATATTATATGTGTTCGAGGTTCTGATTATTATAAAGGTATTTCTGGAGTATTGATCAGTGGCTGTAACTTCAATTAAGGACCCCATCCTCAATCCAGGGAAGTGTCAGTTTTCACTTGGAGTTATGGTGGCAAATGAGATACTAGAATATGTCAACTACCTGTTTATACAAGACCCTGCTGGGGCTTCCTCTAGAAGTACTTTATTATAATTCTCTGTAGTTGTATTTTCTCATTTTGAGTCATGCCCCATTAGCAAAAGAGGATCCTCAGAGCTCTGCTCCATCCATATCATTAATGTTAACTCTGCTTTGAGGCGGTCTCCCTTCCACAGTTATATTTTGAGTGTCCTCCAATCTGAGGAGCATATTCCACCACTCCATCAGAGTTCTGCTGGTATTCATAACATTTTCAGTCACTAATTCCTCAGACAGTAGTGCAGAATTTTGCAACAATTTTCTTTTTTGGGGTCACCTGAGAATAGAAACTCGCCTGGATAATGTTGAGTGCAGTAATGTTGAGTGCAATCCATGACCCAATCTATATCCGGTCATAAACGGGAAAAGCAAGGCAGAGGATATAAGGAGACAAACTTAATAATGACCAGGATCACAGGCTAGTGATAAATGGAATGCCAGAAGGAAATCACCTAGAATGCTCTGTCTTAGTCATGAAGATTGCAAAGGATGCATGTGTCTCTTTTATTATCTTATGATGCCAATTTAGTTATTACCTGATTAGTGGTTGCATAATGATGCCACTGGGGCTCTTTCCTCTATCGCAGTGCTACTTATATTGACTCATGGAAGTATTACCTCATTCAATGGAGAGTAGTGCTGTACTAGATGATGTCTAGTACCTGAAATCACTTCAGTGTCCACAATATGTGTGAAGGGGGAAAAATGGTGACCTTTGAGACACATAATAGAAGAAACAACACTGCAAAATCACTTTACAAAGGCCATGATTTTGAGAGAGATAGTAGAACTGAACAGCATCAGATTCATAATCAGATAGAAATTGAACCCAAAAGATAAGGTAGTTGCCTTGGATATTTAGGAATCCATTTTAGTAACTATGATATTCAAAAAAAAAAAAAAAAGAAAGAAATTCACAGCAGACTGCAGAGTGCTGTCCAGATTCCCTTACTCAATAGCATTTCAATATTTTGGCATTTTATTGTATCAAGTAACACTTAGGGAAATAGGAGTAATAATCATTGCATTGCTTAGAAATGTTTTGTTTTGCTTTGTTTTTGAATCAGACCATGGTAGGATTATACATACAAAAAAGATATACTTATAGCTAGGTTTATAACTCCTAGATAAATCTATGCTTGGTTTGTGTAATAAAACCAATCTACTATGAAAAATTATTCTTTAAGTGTCAAATGGCAATATGCTTACATTTATCAGGCCAAGACGCTTAGATTTGTGAAATGCAAGAGCTTATTTGTCTCTTTAATGTGAACACATGATTCTACCCATTACAAATCAGCATTATGTATATAGTAAGGAATGAGACTACAATCCATACATGATGCTGTTTTCTAGATACTTGAAATTAAAAATGATAGCATTACATAAGTTTATAATTTCATACTTGTTTTGGCCTTCCATGATGAAGATCATAAAATAAGAAAGGCACAAATTATACTCTGGAGACTACGGACATTGGAGACAGAAAAACACATAGGATAGTGGATGTTCAGTTTTATATTGTACCAAGTGCTTTCTAAAATACATTTACAGTGGTGTTAACCTTGAAAAGTTTAGAAATATTTTTTGGATATACAATATAAAGAGGTTGCAAAAAAAAATTATTTTTATTCCATTTTCCATGAACTTTTTGAAGCCCCTCCTATGTGCATTTGCTGTTTATTAGTGCTTGACATGGCACAAGTATAAATATGGAGAAAACCAGTTTGGCCTAATGTGTATATCACTCAAGACCACACTATCGTGTTACTTTGCTTACAAAGTCAACACTATCTCATTTCTTTATGGGTTTAATTTAAGTAAAATTTCAAAACTTCTGGGTTTGGTGCATTTTAATAAGCAGTAATTTTTTAATTTTTTAATTTTTTTTAAGTCATGGCTCAAGTTATGGATTCGTTTTTCTGTGGGTCAAATCCCAGTAAACTAATACAGATGTCATACTCACTTAAATAAGAGGACTCATGTGAAATAATTTACAGTATTCTTTAAAAACAGACTTTCCTTGTAGATGGGAGATACAGAATGCTCTAGCTTCTTTTTATTCCGTCTGTTACTTAGCTATCTTTCTAATCCTAAACTCTGGTTTCCTCTACCTTTAATTCTTGTCACTTACTGCCTGGCCATTCACCTCACTGTACCTACTCTCTTTCCTGCTCTCTCTTTCTAGCTCTGACTCTTCCTTTGTGCATTGTCTGCCTAACAAAGCATTTGCCAGGATCTATCAATATCTCCTCTCTTTCATGATGATGTTCTCAGCAGCACCTTTAGTTTCCCTTTAGAGGTATATTTTTTAACTGATTGATTTCATTCTTCTTCTACAAGTGTCTCAACTTCCAGTCTTGTTTTTAATCTATCTTCTTCTTGACCAATAATTCCACTGGAGCTGTATTTCTTAGTACCCCTGGTCTTATGGTGTTTTCTGCATTTTTTTTCCTTATCATCTGCCACAGCCTGAGTGGCTAGAGCAAGCAGACAATCACAGTCCACCCTTCTCTCCAATACTATGCCACAATGAAATTCATCTTAGGTTTGACCAGTATAACATACCTGATAGAATTTAAATTGTGAAATTTTGTGAATTCACATTGTTATACTTCTAAAAAATGTTATTTTTTATAAAGTGCACTCCCTGTCCCTTTGCTCTCTACTATTTTATACTTTATTCCTATTGAAAGCAAGATATTTGTACTGTATCAGGAAAGTTTCTTTGCATATGAGGCAGTCCTCAAGTTAAAAATTGTCTGACTATGGACAACTTCTACTTAACTTTTAATGTTTTATAAATTTCCCCTCACTTAGGAACAATTGAACTAATGTCTACTTACAACAAATTCCTCATCACTATCAACTTCTTTTGCTGTTCTGAGGTATAATGGTTACGAGTTGGACTGTTAACCCCAAGGTTAGCAATTAGAAACTAGCAGCCATTCCATGGGAGAAAGATGAAACTTTGTGCTCCCTTAAGGATTTACAACCTCTGAAACTCTACGCAGGGTTGCAATAAGTCAGAAGTGGCTCCACCGCACACCACCACCACCATCAACTTACTTTGCTACATATGCAACTTTTAAGTAAGATTGTGAGCCTTTTCGTGCACTAAAGTAAAGCAAAATAACAACTGTATGCACTTGTTCAGACTCACCTACAAATTTCACTTAAAGATTTAAAGGGATCTTCATCATAGCCTGGAGACTGCCTGTAGTCTATTCTTTAGAGAATGAACTCTCTTTGCATTGGGTTTGAATTTCTGAAGCAAATGTGTTTTATTACAGTGTATTATGACAGTCTTGATGTTCCTCATCAGAACTGAAAAATTAAAGGTGACAAGGCAGTCCATTATATCACAGGGCAGATTCAGCATTTTCCCGTAGCCTGCCATAAAGACTCACCGGTTTTCCTTCTGCCATAGTGTGGCACTATAGGCTAAGTACTAGAATGATAACCAAAAAGTCAGTGGTTCAAGCCTACTAGCCACTCCTTGGAAACCCTATTCAGGGTTGCTATAAGTTAAAACCAATTCGAAGACACGTAACAAGATAGGTATTTATGAAGAAGCTATTTAAATATTATACTCTCACATCTTCCCTTCTGTATTCTTCTCCCTCCTCTTCTCTGTTACTGGCCAACCTCTTCCTTGTCCCTTCCCCCACTACCTTCATGCCTTCCTCTCATGTAGTTGTTTTATTACGTCCTGTCAAGTTGGTTAGACTCATAGCGATCCTGTATAGGGTTTCCAAGGAGTGACTGGTGAGCTTGAACCAATGACCTTATAGTTCAAACTGACCTTGCAGTCCAGAGAATTAATCTGCAGTGAAACAGCAAGACTCAACTAATTCCATAACTAACTAGTGCTTTAAGCACAACATAGTGACACCTGTACTAAGCTGAATACCATTTACCTCAAATGACTTTTTCATACATAAGTCAATGTAAAATCCTTGGTTTTGCAAAGGATTAAGAACTGCATTATGAACAGGAAACATGGGTGGTTCAAACCCACCTATTTCAAAAGTAAAATCTGGTGAAAGTCAGAGCCTTGAAAAACCTCTGGCCGCCATGAGCTGAGATCGACTGCATGGTAACTAGATGCACATTACTTTGATCATAATCACAGTTTTAATTATTTTGGTAGCGAATGATAGAGTGAAGGATATGATTCTGTAATCCTACTTGCTGAAATATCATTTTGTTGCTTTACAAAATGCAGTTGTTGTGTTTTAAACTGCTACATGTATGCTGCATTTTAATAACCACTATCTTAATGATCTACTTATTCTAAAGGGAGGGAGACAGGACCTCTCTTCAGAAAATTAGAAATGGCTGTGCCTCACTAAGTATTACAACTTCAAGAGGGAATTACGGGAGGTCACCATCCTATCCCGAGCACTCACTGCATGTCAAGTTCTTTCACATCTAAATTATTTAAGTTCACCCTTATATCTGGCAGGATTGAGAAATTCATTCTTCCAAAGAGAGAATTCCACAAAGCTTGAAAAAATTATGAGAAATCACAAAGGTTATGGATTAGTGAATAGCAGAATTGTCATTTAAACTAAGCCATTCTGCCTTATTTTAACAGTTAGGCTAATGATTCATCTAGATCTGTGTACTGAAAGTCCCCAGTCTGTCATATCCCTCAGACCCAAGATAATTGGGACAGCATGTTACCCACCAAGTCTCATCACTTGTACTTGCTAAATGTGAGTAATAGAAAGTCAACATATTTAAGAAGCTGGGCATGGGTGAAAATTTTGTAGCCTTTTATTTTTCATGCTTTGGTTCTCCTGACAAAAGGCACACTATTATTTATCTACAATGAAAATAGACAAGACCATTAAATGGTGCTAACATATAACAGATGTTAAGGGCTCTTAGTTGGATTATTCTATACTATAATGTATCCCCCAATTTTTCTCAGCACCATGGAGTCCTAGTGTGGTGCTGTGGGTTAATGTGCTGGACTGAAGAGTTGGTTTGAACCACAAGACTGACAGTTTAAGCTTACCAGCAGCTCCACAGAAACCCTATAAATGTCCCCTATAAGTCAGAACCATCTAGATGGCACTTAAGAACAATAACATGAAATGTGTAGGGGAGGGGGATCTTTAATGTTGTACTTAGATTAGCAAAGTTAAGTCACAGTGTAATAGTTAGGTTTCTGTGTCAACTTGACTAGGCCAGAGTTTCCAGAGGTTTAGCAGTTAGGATGTGCTTATTCCCATGGTGATGAAAACCTAATACAGGCACAGTTAATTCTATTATGAGCAACTATGAGCAGCCAATCAATTGAAGGATGCTTCCTTGCGTTTATGGCCTGCTCCCAATATAATAGGCACATGGGGCGGGCAGGGGCCTTTCTCTTACTCTCTCTTCTGCTGGGGACCTGGGACTCTACAATTGTAAAATAATAAATTTCTCTTTATTGTTGTTGTTGAGTGCCATCAAGTCGGTTCCGATCCATAGCAACTCTGTATACATATATATGTTGCATTAGTTTTGCTTCTCTAGAAAACCCTGCCTAGGACATGTGGTACAGACAGAGTAGGCTTCTAGTGAAACAAAATCATACAGATGAATTTTCTAAGTAGGTTCTCAAGTCTGACTAATATTAAAGGCACTGATATAGGGTGGAGGCATGTCTGATGTTTGATACTGTGTTTGTTGTTGTTATTATGTGTCCTGGAGTCAGTTCCAATTCATAGCAACCCTGTACAGGGTTTCTAAAGCTGTAAATCTTTATGGGAGGATTGCTACCATTTGTTGAACTTGACTTTGGCTTATGTATGCAGTTGCTTAAAATTTAATCAGAATGCTTGTTTCCTCAGTGTACTGGGTTGAAATGGATGGGCAATTTAGACAATGATTATCAAAAATGTGGGGCTATGAAGGGGTGAAGTTGTTGATTTACAAACTTTCATGGATGTGCTTAGTTTTCGAATGAAGGGATATAGTAGAATCCCCATGGATTAGTTTGCCTCTATGGTGTGGTATGGTATGGTATGGTATGGTATGGTATGGTATGGTATGGTATGGTATGGTATGGTGAAAGGGACTAGGGGTGATGCTGATAGGATTTTTTTATTTCAATTGTGAGTAATTGTTAGTAAGATTAATTGTGATTGCCAAAATGTTATTGTAGAAGTTGTGTAACTAAACAGGGGTAGTAGTTATCTTTCAATTCAGTGAAGGTTTACAGACTAGATCATCAGTCTTACACTAAAAAATTTGTACACTTCGTTTCATTTCCTTCAATGATTGCAGCCCTCTCCATATAACAACAGTTATTCTACTTCCTCCCTGTGGTTCTTATTT
>NW_006408576.1:4624178-4629479 GCF_000296735.1 Chrysochloris asiatica
GTAAACATCTTTCTGGTATTCTCTGCTTTCAGCCTGTGAACCTAGTCTCCTTATAAATGTTGCCCTTCTGATCTTGATGGTTGAGGATTCCATGGTTAGCATATTTTTCTATTGTTGTCCCCCTTATCTCCCACCCCTTATATACTTATCTACTGCTTAGCTGAAAAGAATTGGGCCAGCAGAGTGAGTTTGATTCCAGACCTGAATAGTATCCTAGGTCATAGTCTCAAGTTCCTCCAGTCTCTTTCTGACCTGTAAACTTGGTCTTTTTTTATAATTTTGAACTTTGTTCCACTTTTACTTTTACTATATCTTGGACCGTCTAATGAGATCCCTTTCAGAGCAGTTGATTGTGATAGCTGGGCACTATCTAGTGCTTCTGGTCTGAAAGTCATGGAGACTGGAGTTCCCGTGCTCCATTAGTTCCATTGAATTAATTGATTCCAAGTATCTTCAAATTACATCATTCTTCTTTCCTCCACACATGGAGAGACCAGTAGATACACCTTAGGTCATTAGATTTTAAGATTCCAATTGGTACTCACCAGTGGAGGATGTAAATTTTGTCTTTGGGGACTATGTTATGTCTATTGACCATGTTGTTGCCTGAGACTATGGTTCTGAGCCTCCAGGCCCCATAATTCATTGCCTGAAGGTGTTTGTTAACTTCTAAGAGGTTTTCATCAATTTCTCTAGCTGGGGACAAGAGCTCTATACTTAACCAAATGCCCCAGGGTAAATTACTTTGCTTCTATGGGCTTACATTTCTTAACTTATAAAATGAGGGTATTGGGCTAGATCAGTAATTTTCAAAGTGTGCTCTGGGGAAGCTATTCATGGCAGAGAAGTAATGTTTAGATTAGTAACATCTATCGTAAAAATTCACAGCCTTGAAAACCCTATACAGGGTCATTGAGTTGGAACTGACTGCATGGCACATAACCACCACCACCACCACTTCACCCAGTGCATTTTCAGATTGCTCTGTAATCTACATACAGTTTCTGAATATATTTATTGGAAGAAAAGTGTTTTGTGTTTACAAAGTACCTGAAGATCACTGGATAAAAAGTGTTTAAAATCCTGTGTGTTAGATAATACATGAGGAAGACTGTTGCTTTTCATTACTGAAGTATCCTTTCATACACTGGGAAACTAAGGGCCAAATTAGTTCCATTGCCAAGTAACCACAAGAAAAAATCACAGTTTAAAGATTTGGAATTTTTGTACAGCATATATCTGAAAGTTCTGAGCTTTATAATCACTGTGTCAAATCATGTTTTGTTAAAGCCACTTTGGAAATCAACTTGAGATAAAATTGCTTTGTACAAATGCAACAATTGAAAATACAATAAATGTACCTCTACATCTACCACGATAATCCCAAAGTAAATCCTATGTGAATAGGAGCTATGTTTTTCTTTAGTAACTTCTATACCTATATTATCCCAATCTTTAGATAGCTAGAGCTAAACATTATTTTTGTCTTTTGTGATTTTGGATAGCAGAAGACAGGCTTGGGGTTACAGACTGAAAAGCTCTGCAGAAAGTGTGTAATAAACTTGATTCAAGTACTATTTCTCTCTCTAGGACCTTGATCAAGTGTGGTCTTTACTTGATCAGTAAAAATGATAATGATAGTATTTGCCACTTAGACTTTTTATCTGATAATTCATATGTAAAAGCAATAGTAATTAGAGAGTACATGAATATATTATTTTTAGTTTAAAGCTAAAACTAAAACTCACCCCACCATATGCACTGTAGCTTTGTCAGTCAATATAACAGAGCCCTACATATGTACGGCAGTTCAAGCTCACCAGGTGCTCCTTGGAAACCCTATACAGGGTCCCTATGGTTCGGAATTGACATGAGAACACTTAACAACGACAAAATACCTAATGTACACATATTGAATTTGAGCATACGTATGGTGCTGTGAGTTAATGAGCAGGCCTACAAAGTCAGTTTGAACTACAAAATTGGGGGTTCAAGCTCACCAGTCACTCCTCGGCAACCCTAAACAGGGTCACTATGGGTCGGAACCAACTCCATGGTTCTTCACAACAACATAAATATAGACTGGAGGAGAAAAAAGGAAGATAAAAGTATCCATCAAATAACATCTAATGCTAGACCAATATAATTTGTCTAATTAACCTCTTTTGTTGTTTGTAAGGGTACTCTATATTATTATTAAGTCCTGGTGTGGCGCTGTGGGCTAATGCATCAGACTACAAAGTCGTTTGAACTGCAAGGTCACTGATTCAAGCTCATCAGCCAGCTGCTCCTTGGAAACCCTATACAGGGTCTCTATTGGTTGGAATCTACTTGATGACACTTAACAACAACATATTATTATTATTATTTAGTTAGTTGTTGTTGATAAGATACACAATAAAATACACACACTTTAACAGTTCCTATATGTACAATTTAGGGTCTTTGATTACAGTCTTTCAGTTGTGCAATCATCTCCTTTTGTGAGTTGTTCCTACATCATTAACATAAACTTATAGTCCCTTAATGTTCCTAGCTAGCCTTCCAGTTGCTGTTGTCAATTTGATCCCATACAGATCATTCTTAAAAGAGCAAAATCCTCAAGAAAAACATTTTTTACTAGTTCTGTTATACTATTCACTGTTAAGAAGACTTTGGGCATATTTTTGTTTTAAGGTTTAAAGATTTTTTCACAATAGTAGTTTCAAGGTCTCATTCACCATCTATTGCTTGAGAAAATCTATATTCCATTTTGCATTTCCCCCTTTTGATCAGGAATCTTTTGTGGAATTGTGGATCACAATGTTAAGTAATGGGAACTGGTTACCATCCAGTTCTGGTCTCATGGCAAAGGACGCGATTGTTCATGGTGGCAATTAGCCACACATTCCATATACTCTTCCTATTTCTGACTCCTCTAATGGACATTTCTATAAACCAATAATGCTTCCCTTATATTCTCCATTATTGTGTTAGTGTACATTGGTAGTAGACAAAATTTTAAAAATTTAAAATACTAAAATGGTAGTAGACAAAATATTAAAATTCCAATTTTAAAGACAGGAAATCAAATAATTCAATGTGAAGTAATTTAATATATTGTTGTTGTTGTTAAGTTCCGTAGAGTCGATTCCGACCCATAGAGACTCTGTATAGGGTTTCCAAGGAGCGACTGGTGAACTTGCGATTCAAACGACTTTGCAGTCTGACGCATTAACCCACAGTGCCACACTAGGACTCCAATTTAATATATTAGTGACATATAAAATGCTATTGATCGCTCATAAATGACACATTTGAAAAGCAAATGTTTTATACATTAAACAACGGAAGTTATACTCCACCCTTGTCATACTGTAAAAATAAACACAAGGTTTAATTTTATCTAATTCCTTTTCTACTCTGAGCTTCACTGTTAGGTTCTCTTTCCCACTAGGATGGTTTGATATATAATTTGAAATATGCAAGATACTAAAACAACATCAATGGGATGGATATAATCCAAAATGGCAAAACAGGTCTTTTCTGAATTGAGAGACTTTGGGTGCCTTCTTTTTTTCTGTTTTGTTTATTGCTATTTTTGGAAACTTTCATAACTAAAATATAGCCTTATGATAGCAAAAAATACAAAATTAAATGTGCATGATCCTTGTATAATACTCTCTCTCTCTGGTAGCCTAGTGGTTACGAATCGGGCTGCGAGCCGCAAGGTCAGCAGTTCGAAACTACCAGCTGTTCCGCGGGAGAAAGATGAGGCTTTCTGCTCCCGTAAAGATTTACAGCCTCAGAAACACTGTACAGGGTCGCTATGAGTTGGAACCGACTCCACGGTACTCCACAACAACAACAACAACAATGCAAAAGAAGGAAAATCATGTGTATTTTATTTCTATATAGGCTTGAATTTCATTATTTGACATTTAAGGATTTGTGAGCTGTATTAACACCCTAGCCACAAAATAGACTCAAATATACAAAGAATCATAAAGATGACAAAGGACTAGATAGACAATGGCTCAATTGTTTGTGTATCTTCTAAGTATAAAATAGCACCACAACCACCACCACCACCCTGCCTCCTGCACCCCCCCACCCCCACCCCCAGCATTCCCTATCCCTGGGTAACAATGGTTTTTCTCTCCTTATCAGCCTCCAGTGCACAGTTTTTCACATAATGGGTCCTAAGTAAAGGCAGGGTAAATGTTTCTATTTTCCTACCATTGCAAGAGTTGGAGAAAGAATTCTCATTTTAACAATTTAGAAATTTAGGTAAAAAGTTGTGTGGCTTAAAACCAGAACCAGAATAATGTCCTAATTTTTCACTCAATATTCGTCCACCTGCTATTTGTGGTTTAGGCTGAAAAACCTATGGCAGGCACAACTACACATTTGAAGAGATAGGAAAAAAACCAAACCAGACTATTATGTGAATTCAAGCCTTTCTACTCGTTCTTAATGTTTATTGCTGGGAAGTCACCAGAAAATTTTTTGGAATTTCTGAGTGTTTTGCACATCAGTGAATATATTAACAAAGCAGCAAATTCATATATGCCATAATACAGTTCTCAGAAAGCCTCATTTGAACTTATTAGGTCTATCCTTCCATATCCAACAGATGGAAAAATGAGATTTAAAAAGGAGACTTCTTAATGCATTTTTGTCTTTTTTTAAATATATTTTTTAATTTGTTTACATAATATAGAACTCATCAGAGAAAAATTAGAACAGGGAAGTGGTAGTGGTTACATGCCATGGAGTTGGTTCTGACTCATAGTGACCCCATAGGGTTTCTGAGGTTATAAATCTTTATAGGAGTGAAAAACCTCATCTTTCTCCTGTGAAACAGCTGGTAGTTTCAAATTGCTGACTTTGAAGAGAAGAACCTGATAAATTCTATGAAGTGTGCCATTTGTCCTTTGTATCTGGTGTGGCACTGTGGGATCGCATTGAACCACAAGATTGGTTTGAGCTGCAAGGTTGGTGGTTCAAGCTCACCAGTCACTTCTCAGAAACCCAACACAAGGTCACTATGAGTCACCTCAATGATACTTAACAACAACAATCTACAAATCTACACTCTCCTCTTGCATCACTTGATATAGTCATTCGTTTTTCTCTCTTCATTATTCCTGTGCTACTACTCTGAGCTACCTATTCACAAGCTGTTCTACCTGTTTACTTACCTATTTGCTTTTTTCACTGAAAGTTAGATATATTTGTATACTCAGCTCTGGACTGCTAATCACAAGGTCAGGGGTTCAAACCTACCAGCTGCTCCTTGGAAACCCTATCTATACAAGG
>NW_006408576.1:4629814-4646816 GCF_000296735.1 Chrysochloris asiatica
AGAGAAAAAATCATACTATAATCTGGCATCACTGAAGTAACTGGAAGATGAGAAATAATTATTAGGAAAGATTAGAGTAGGCAATTTTGTTTCCTAAAACAAACTCCATGACCACAGAGACGAGATCTATTGATGAATCAGAAAAGGACAACGTGCAAATAAATGCAACCAAGCAATGATTAGTGCCATTTTGAAGAGTCTCATAGGAACTCAGTATTAAAAATTAAGTACAAAATATCAGTATATGCCATGAAAAATGAAAATAAAAGCAAAACCAAACAAATCTGTATTCTTTAGTAAAAGAAAACTCCCTGCTCTAAGTCTTTTTCTCCTTCATTTATTATTCTACTTAGACTATAAGTGTCATGAAGGCATTTCTGTCTTCATTGTCTAGAACAGTGCTAGCATGTAGTAGGAGTTCAATAAATGAGTATTCTAAGAATGAACTTACTCATGTATTCTATGTTATGAGTCAGCATCAACTCAATGGCACCTAACAACAACAAGTCACTCTGGGGAGCTTGTAGAAGACATGAGAAAAGAGGCAGATAAGATCCTTGCTCCCAAGGCATTGCATCTACACAATGTTGTTGTTAAGTGCTGTCAAGTTGGTTCCTACTCAGAGAGACACTGAACAGGGTTTCCTAGGAGGAGCTGAAGTTTTTGAACCACTGACATTTTATTTAGCTGTACAGTGCTTATCCTCCAGTGCCACACCATATGCTTCCTTCTTGTACGATTTAATGGTTTTTCATTCTTTGTAAATGCTGGACTGCTAATCACAAGGTTGGTAGAACAAACCTGCCAGGGGTTCCATGAAAGAGGAGGAGGCAGGGAGTTCCAGTATAGATTTACAATCTCAGAAAGTCTACAAAGGGTCACTGTGAGTTGGAATGGACTTAATGACAGTGGTTTGGTTTAGTTAGGTCAGTCTTTGAAGGGTGTTAAATGGAGTCCTAGTATGATGATGTAGGATAAGCACTGGATTGTTCTTTTCACAGGAACCCTATACAGGGTCACTATGAGTTGGAATTTACTTAATGGCACCTAACAACAACAACATGGAATAAATTTGTTTTCTGATTTCTGATGGAGTTGCAGCCAACATAGTTAAGTCATTTTTGACATCTGAACCCAACACATTTCAGTATATGAAATAACTATGACTCTCCAGTTAGTGTCTAGTGAAAAAAATGTTCACATCACAGAAAAATATTCACCCTAATTGGCAACCTTGTTAGCAACTGTTTCAGCAGAAAGGTTACATGCAAGATTGACAATATATACTGACAGGCTCGATTTTTTGAATGACTAAATTTCAGACAAACCCAAAAGGCAATTAGATACAGACTTCATAATAAAGTACTCATAGAATCTTGGTTATTAATGTTTCAAATACGTTACTGTTTATTATCATGCAAAATATTCAAGATGTTCATGTATCAAACTACTCAAACAAGCTTTTATGAAGAGCCATAGTCTGAAAAGAGGTTATCACAGTTTGCCTGATGCTTTTCCTGTTGTGTATGTGGGGTGAGGGGGCAGTCTGAAGCTGGTTGGGGTGAGGATGCTTTTCCAAAAGATCAATCAGTGTTCCTCAGGGTTTCTTTTCATTGGGAAAAGAAAATAACATTTTTTTTTTTGTAGATATTTGCTTAATAGACATTTAAGTAGGGGAAAAAATGCCCTCCTAAATCAAAAACAGTAAAAAATATCTATAGTTACAAAGTGTTTTTTGATATATCTACAGTCTTGGTGATAAAACTAGTTAACACGTTCAGTTGCTAACTCCATAGGTAGGAGATTCATGTTCACCCAGCAAAATCTCATAAGAGAGATCTAGTGATCTAATTCTGAAAAAGCAGCCATTGGAAACCCCATCGTCTACTCTGACACACATGGAGTTGCCATGAGTCAAAATTAACAGGATAGGAACAAGTAGAAGGTTTTTTTGTTCGTTCGTTTGTTTAATTGTATATCAAATAATTTTACCTCAATTGTCTCATTTATTCATATAACATTCTGTAAAGTAGCTGGACAGATAATAGCTCCATATCTCATGAAAAGGACTGGTGGGTTTGAACTTCCAACCTTGCAGTTAGCAGCTGATGTTTAGCCTACAATGTCACCAGTTCTCCTTAATTAATTCACTGGTGGTAGTGGTGTGCCACTGAGTCAGTTGCAACTCAAAGTGACCCCGTATAGGGCTTCTGAGACTGTAAATCTTTACAGGAGCTGAAAGCCTTGGCTTTTCCCCATAGAGCCACTAAAGATTTGAACTGCTGACCTTGTGGTTAGCAGCACAGTTCGTAACCACTATACTACCAGGGCTCCTATTCACTTTTCAGACACTATAGGAATAGACACATGGTGGCTGGGGGTTTGTAGCAGAGGCAGTACAAAGACAACTACATGTAGCAATTGAATACCATTAGAGATATAGCAACAGGGCATGAACTTTTAGTAAAACATAAAGCAGAAGGAGAGAGAAATCTGTTAAAATTATAAAGTAGAAGAGGGAAAATTGTGGAATAGGGTTTTTTAATCTTTCCTTCTTTCTTCAGATAGCTCTTGGATTAAGTAAGTCAAAGTAATTTCTTTCTATTGAGTGTCTACTGTATGGAAGCTACAGTGCAGGGTGTTTTTTACCTTTTTATTTATGTCAGTGTTCAGTTATTATTTGTGTTATTTATTTATGTGAAGGAATGCACAATTTCTTAAGTAGGACTCATCCAGAAGAAGGCATGTAATAATTAAGTGATATGAGGATTAAGGGGTTTTCAAAAACATTTTAAATTGGATTTACTTGTGAAAGTAAATATTACTTAATTTTATTGATCATTTACTTCTTAGAAACCAAAGCATCTAAACTTTTGTCAATTAAATTATACCTCAAGTATTTTAATGCCACTTGATGCTTTTTAAGATACACATGAGGCTAGAATCTCAGCATGAGGTTGACAAGAATATGGCTGTCTGAGAGTTAGTAAATGGTGAACATATTTGACTTAGTACTTTTACAGACTTCTTAATAGGAATGTAGATAATGTCTTACAACAGTATTAAAGTCAATCTGAAAATCCATCCCTAGTTTTGATTCCAAGGAGCTCTGGTAACTTGGTGGTTACAAATCGGGCTGTGAACCTCAGGGTCAGCAGTTTGAAACTACCAGCTGTTCGGCGGGAGAAAGATGAGGCTTTCTGCTCCCATAAAGATTAACAGCCTTGGAAACCATGTACAGCATTGCTATGAGTCGGAACCGACTCCACAGCACATAACAACAACAACAACAAAGTATTGATTCCAGCGATTTCTTTTTTTAGAATCTATTTAAATATATATATTACATATATATCATAGAGAACATCAGAAAGTATACATCATATTATTATTATTACTGAGAAAAAAAAAAAAACAATGTTTAAAATTAGTTATTGTTAGGTGCTGTTGAGTTGCTATTGAAACCTAGTGACCTTGTGTAAAATAGAAGAAAACACCACCTGGTCCTGAGCCACCCTCTCAAATGTTCCTATGTTTGAGTTCATTGTTTCAGCCACTGTATCAATCCAACCTTGTTGAGTTTCCTCCTCTTTTTCACTGACCCTCTACTTCACCATGTATGATGCCCTTAAACAAGTACTGACCGTCATAATACCATGTTCAAAATAGGTGTGATGAAGTCTCACCATCTTTGGTTTTAAGAAGCATTCTATTTGTAGTTCTTCTAAGAGATTATTTGGTAGTCACTGGTATTTTCTTCAGCTATACCATATAATTCACATGGATCAATCCCTCTCCAGTCTTAAAATAGTTAAATAAGTTATGATGTCTATAAAACACTGTATTTAGTAACTTATCACAAATTATTTAACCATGTAGTTAATAAGACTACTAGATAAAACAGTTTGTAGACTTTTAAAATGATGTCTATACAGGGACTCCTGGTGTGGCACTGTGGGTTAATGTGCTGGACTGCAAAGTAGATTTGAACTGCAAAGTTAGAGGTTCAAGCTCACCAGCTGCTCCCTGAAAACCCTATACAATGTTGCTATGGGATGGAACTGACTCAATGACACTTAACAATAATACAGGATTTTAATAACATAAAAACTGCTTTAGTATAAGGTGAAACAAAGAAATAAGCTGTTAAATCAATATAATAGATTAAAAGTTGTTATTTCTAATAGTGAAATTATTTTACCTACAGGATCTCTGGTAGCATAGTTGTTATGAATCGGGCTGTAAACCTTAAAGTCAGCAGTTCGAAACTACCAGCTGCTCTGCAGGAGAAAGATGAAGCTTTCTGCTCCCATAAAGATTTACAGCCTCAGAAACCCTGTACAGGGTCGCTATGAGTTGGAACTGACTCCATGGCACATAACAACAACAATGAGACTAATACTGCTTTTTTCACTAAGAAATAATAATGTACATTTTATTAAATAAATATGTTTGATGTATATCATCCTTTATTCTCTTTATATGGTTTTTCTTCTTGCAGTCATAGTTTTAACATTCTTTGAGAAGGCTTTTTATTTCAAATCTCCAGCCATAATTGTCTATTACTGATGTTACACTTCCACAGCATGGTCTCAGAAGAAGGTTAACATCATGTTTTGCTAACCCAACCTTCCAATCTGCAAATGCTTCTCAGAAACCCTATATAGGGTTGCTATGAGTTAAAACTGACTTGACGCCACTTAACAACAACAACATAAGTCAGTCAACCAAAATGAATTGTATTTTCATTAGGTATTAGATGAATGTTTATGTGACTAGCTTGTTTCAATCTACTAGTAAGTATTTAATCCAACAATAAATGATATATTATTAGGACCTGAAAGCAATAATGTACCGTTCTCAAGAATGCTCGTTATCTCACGCCAGAACCAATGGATACAAAAAGGATAATAAGAGAATATTATAAAGAAATGTAGAGTCCTGGTATGGTGTTATAGTATAAGTACTGGACTGTTAACTTCAAGGCTCGTGGTTCAAACCCAATCGCTGCTCCTTGGAAACCCTAGACAGGATGATTATGAGTCACACCAACATGACAGCAATTGAAAACAATATACAGAACTGTACTCCAACAAATGTGTAATCCTATAATAAATGGATAAATTTCTAGAAACTAACTACCTAAACTAAAACAGAATGAAGTAGAAAATTTGCACAGACAGAAAACAAAATAATAACTTGATCAGGTCATTAAAAAAATGCCCAGTAACACAAATCCAGGCCCAGATGGCTTCTCTGGCAAATTCTACTAAATCTAAGAGAACAGATAACAACAATTCTGCTCAAACTATTTCATAGTACAGAAAATTATAAAATACTCTTGAATTCATTTTATGAAGTGAGAAGGACCCTGATACCCAAACCAGGCAAAGACATCACTAAAAAAAAGAAATTACACACCAACATCTATGAATATAGATTTAAAAATTCTCAACAAAATCATAAGCAATAGAATTCAGCAACATATAGAAAAAATAGAATACATCATCACCAAGTAGTATTCATATCAGGTATAAAAGTATGGTTAAATATTAGAAAAACAATCAACATAATCCACCGCATAACTAAAACAAAGGAAAAGAATCACATGATCATATTGATTGATGCAAAAAATGAAGTAGACAAAATCCAACTCTACTGTTTTTATTTACATACTGAGAAAATCTCAAAGACTCAGCAAGAAAATTACTGGAACTAATAGATTCAACAAAGAGGAAGAGTACATTATCAACATTAAAAAATCAGTTGAATTACTTTACACTAACAAAGAGATCTCTGAAAAGAACATAAAAAAATACCATTTATAACAATAATCACCAAAGATGAAATAATTCAGGAATAAATCTAATCAGATAAACAAAAGACATACTAAGATATCTATAAAATACTACAATAGGACACCAAAAGATACCTACATAAACAGTAGACTTATACCATGCTCATGGATATGAATATATAACATTGTGGTAATATCAGTACTACCCAAAGTAATCTACAGATATCTACCTATATCTCACACCATAATACAATCTTAATCCAGATTTCAACATCATTCTTTAAAGAGTTGAAAAAAAAACTAATCACCAATTTTGCTTTCCACAAATATTTAGAAAGGAAAGAGACCCTAGAGAAGCAAAGGACTACTAAAAAGGAAGAAAAAAAGAAGGGACCTCACACTTTACACAGCCTCAATAGTCAAAACTGTCTGGTAGTGGATACAATGACTGACATACAGAACAATAGAACAAAATTAAGAATCCAGAAGTAAATCCCTCCACCTATGGATCCTTGGCATTATGCTAAATGAGAATATTCAATTATATTAAATAGAGAAAAGATAATCTTCAACAAATGGTGCTGGTAAAACTGAATATCTATTTTCAGAAGATGAAGCAGGACTCATATACAAATGCAAATTCAAGATGGTTCAAAAACCTAAATGTAAAACCTAGAAAAATAAAGATCATCAGTGAAAATATAGGCCCCTAACATATGGCACAAATACACTACCAAAAACAGCTAAAAGTACACAGACAATAAGAGACAAACTAGATGATTGACACCTTCTAAAAATTGGATTCATAAATTAACCAGTTACTCACATGCAAGTTTAGCTTGATGGTGAAGAAAAAACAAGTCCACGAGAGCAAAACATGACTTTGATTATATCTCATCTAAATTTAGTGACCATCTCAAGAACATATTTGATTAACCCAACACTAAAGAATATAGACCAGAGGAGTTATGGGTTGACATCAAGACCATCAGACTTAAGAGAGCAAAAGGTCAATAAAGAGAAAGAAAAGACCAAAAGAGATGTCAGAAAAAATTTTTGAAACTTGCTCTTCAATGTAGTGGAACTAAAGCAATGGAAGAAATGATGAAGCAAAAGATCTGAAGAGAAAATTTCAATGGTCATTTCAAGAATACACAGTAAAGTATTATAATGAAATATGCAAAAATCTGGAGTTAGAAATTCAATAGGGAAGATTGACACCCGCAGCATTTCTCAAGCTAAATGAATTGAGAAAAAATTCTATGTTCAAATCATAATACTGAAATATTCTATGGAAAAGTACTAAATATTGAAAGACTCAGGAAGGATCAAAAGAAGATGAAAGGGATACATACACAGAGTCATTGCACCAAAAGAACCAGTCGATGTTCAAACATTTCAAGAGGTAGCATATGATCAAGAACCAATATTATTGAAGGAAGAAGTCCAAGATGTACAGAAGGTACTGGCAAAAAAAAAAAAAAAACCCACAACAAGGCATCAGGAATTGAAGGAATGCCAACTGAAATGTTTCAATAAACTGATGCAGCATTGAAAGCATTCACTCATCCAAAGAAATCTGGAAGACAGCTACCTGGCCAACCAACTGGAAGAGACCCATATTTATGCATATTCTACAGCAAGGTGAAGCAACAGAATTAGGAAATTACTGGACAAAATAATTAGCATCCCACATGTGTAAAATTTTGCTGAAATAATTATTAAATGTTGCATCAGAACATAATAGGAAGGTTCTAGAAATTCAAGCCAGGTTCAAAAGAGGACATGGAATAAGGAATAGCATTGCTGATGTCAGATAGATCTTGGCTGAAAGCAAAAAAATAACAGAAAGCTGACTGTGTTTTATTGACAACGCAAAGTCATTCGGCTAACCATAACATAAACTATGAATAATGTTGCGAAGAATGAAAATTCCAGAAAACCTAACTGTGCTTATTTTGGAACCTGTACATGACTAAGAGGCAGTCATTCAAACAGAGCAAGAGGACACGATGAGTGTTTTAAAATCAAGAAAGGTGTGTGTCAGGGTTATATCCATTCACCATATTTATTCAATGTATATGATGAACAAATAATTCAAGAAACTGGAGTAAATGAAGAAGAACATGGCATAAGGACAAGAGGAAAGCTCATTAACAAATTGGGATATGCAGATGACACAACCTTACTTGGAAAAATTGAAAAGGACTTGAAGTACTTACTGATGAAGATCAAATAATACAGCTTTTGATGTCTAATTAAATTTCCTGATACAAAGAAAACAAAACTCCTGACAATTGGACCAATAAACAACATCGTGATAAATGGAGAAAAGATTGAAGTTCTCAAGGATTTAATTTTACCTGGGTCTACAATCAATGTAAATGAAAACAGCAGTCAAGAAATCAAACAACATACTGCATTTGGCAAATCTGCTACAAAAGATCTCTTTAAAGCATTAAAGAACAAAGATGTTGCATTGAGGCCTAGGGTACACCTGACCCAAGTCATGATATTTTCAATCGCCTCATTTGCATATAGAAGCTAGACAATAAGTAAAGAAGACTGAAAAAGAATTATGAGTCCTGGTGTGGCTCTCTCTGTGGGTTAATGCGCTAGACTGTAAAGCTGTTTGAACTGCAAGGTAGGTGGTTCAAGCTCACCAGCTACTCCTTGGATACGCTATACTGGGTTGCTATGGGTTAGAATTAATTCAACAGTTCTTAGCAACAACAACAACAACAAAGAAGAATTAAGCAAAACTATTGCCATAAGTGTAGTGGTTATTAATCAGGTTGCGAACCTCAGGGTCAGCAGTTTGAAACTACCAGCTGTTCCTCAGAAGAAGATGAGGCTTTCTGCTTTTGTAATTTTTACAGCCTTGAAGATTTACAGCCTCGGAAGCCCTGTGCATGGTCGCTATGAGCCGAAACCAACTCCACGGCACATAACGACAACAACAACATTGCCATAAAATTGATTCCAACTAACTACCTTAAACAGGGTTTCTGAGACTGCCAATCTTTATGAGAGCAGACAGCCTCATCCTTCTCCACAGAGCCACTAGTAGGTTTGAACCACTAATCTTATGATTAGCAGTCCAGTGCATCTCTTACAGCATCACCAGGGATCCCTCAAGAAGACTTGGTATGTTTGAATCATGAAGTTGGTAAAGAATATTGAAATTACCATGGACTTCCAGAACAAGATTCAAATATATTTTATAAGAAGTACATCCAAATTGACTGTTAGAAGCAAGGATGGTCAGCCTTTGTTTCATGTACTTTGGACATATTATCAGGAGGTATTAGTCCCTGGAAGAGGACTTGGTCAACTAGTGGATCAGTGACAAACAGGAAGACACTCAATGGCATTAATTTACACAGTTGCTTCAATAATGGACTTAAACATAACAATTGTGAGGGTGGTGCCAATCAGGCAATGTTTTGTTATGTTGTACCTAGGGTTGCCATGAGTCAAGCCAAGTCAATGGCACCTAATAATATGAATTAAAAGATTTCACTAAAACAATGAAAAGATAATTCACAGACTGGGAAAAATATTTGGCAGTATCTTATCAGAAAAGGTTCTAATCTCTAAAATTTATAGAAAACTTCAACAGTTAAACAACAAAAACACAAACAATCCAATTAATGAGCAAAGAACACAAACAGACACTTCACCAAGAAAGACATACAGGCAGTCAAAGAATATATGAAGAGATATTTGTGATCATTAGCCATTATTGTTGTTAATGTGCTCGTGTCAGCGCGGACTCACAATGATCTATGCACAACAAAATGAAACACTGCCTGGTCCTGCACCATCCTTACAATTGTTTTTACATTTGAGCATTTGTTATTGTTGTTGTTAAAGGCAGTTCTGACTCATAGCAACCTTGCAAATCAAAATAACAATGATTTGCATTGTTCTCAACCCAGATTTAATATCAAAGCTCCCCATTCAACACTCACCAGCCCCAAAAGGGAAAAAACAGAAAACAATAAATGCTAGCAATGAGAGCCTAGAAACCTCATACACTGCTGGTGGGATTATAAAATGGTGCAACCACTGTGGAAAGTTGTATGACGTATATTTAAAAAATTGGAAGTAGAAAGTCCTGTTGTAGCCTTGTAGAATAAGCACTGAACTGCTGACCTCAAGGTTGGCAGTTCAAACACATTACTCACTCTTCAGAAACCCTATATAAGTTCACTATTACTTGAATCAACTTGATGACACATGGTGACAGTGACCCAGCAATTACTCTATCTGACATTATGCTGAATGAAATTAGTCAGTCACTAAAGGACGCATATTGTATGAGACCACAATTGTAAAAAGTTTTCACACTAAAAGAAGCATTCCTTGATGATTACAAGGGATGGGATAGAAAGCGACCCTGTATAGGGTTTCTGAGGAGCAACTGGTAGTTTTGTTTGTTTTTCTGAACTATGGGATTTATTAGGAAGGTTATCAGGTTACAATCCAGGGTTAGAAATTCTCAGGGTGTAGTTGTTCCAGTCAGCTGCTGATAGATCCCCATAGGCTACATCACTCTACCATAAGCCTCAGCCTGAAGGCACTTGGCTCTAGCTCTGTGGTTCAGCAAACCTACATCCCCAATTTAAGTGCCTGGAGACACCTCACTTTACAGCAAGGTTGCTGCCCAAAGTCACTCAGCTTTACTGGCTCCATCGGCTGGGAAGTCCACTGCTCTGTCTGTGCTCTTGTTCTTGGTTCTGCTACTGTTGCTTCTCTGTCACTCCTCTGGTATTGCAGCTTTCTTTTTCTGGGTCACGGAGGCTCAATGCACAGGTATCTCAGGGTCCAAATGACTGACATGTTCCATTCCTGGCTCTTCTGGATGATAGTGAGATCCTTCCTCCTATTTCTGAGATGGCTCATTTTAGACCAATGCTAGAGTTGCAAGTTTTTACAATTAAAATGAATTCTGCTAACCTACACAGTTGATGACAATTCATGTCATCCTATCAATATCTTCTTCTGCCTTCTCTTACTCAGACCAAGCAGGGTAGAAATGTTGTTTAGTGCAACTGGTAGTTTCAAACTGCTGATCTTATGGACTTTATCCTACAGTACCACACGGTGTTAAGTTTAATAAAAGTGAAGGCAATATACAATAAGAGGGAGGTGGGGGGGGGAATGATAGAGTCAGGGGAAGACAAGGGGATCAGTACAAGTATTAAAGGCAACAGAGGCAAATACTGTTATATATAAAATTCCACAATAACAATGATCTAAGTGTAGATATATGAATAGACACATAAGCTAAATGGGTCTTGGAGGGAGAGTGGGAGTATACCCACAAATATATAAATGTTTAAAGAGAGTATTTGTACATGCATATTAACCCTTTCTGCAAATATATCCATGAATGTGGTTTTGCATCCAAGGGACAAAGTTATATGAAAACTTCTTACACATAACCAAACACCTTAAAGGAACAAGTTACCGGGCCTGAGGGCTGAGTACCATGGTCAATTGACATAATGTCACCATAATGGCACCAATATCAATTGGCATAACGTAGTCCAAAAAACAATGTTGAACATCCTACTTTGGTAAGTAGTGACTGGGGTCTTAAAAAATCATAAACAGCCATCTAAGCTGCAACTACTGAGCATTCCCTTTCTGAAGGAAATAAGAGTGAAGAACATTGAAGACACATGGTAACAATTAGTCCAATGGACTAATGGACCACACCAACATCAGTTTACATGACTTTTAGATTAGAATAACTAGATGGTGCCCAGTTACCATTACTAACTGCTCTGAATAGGATCACATTAGAAGGTCCTAGATAGAATCAGAGAAAAATATGGAATAAAATTCAAAATCATAAAAATATACCCAGACTTACTGATCACACAGAGCAGGTATAATCCCTGAGACTATGACACTTAGTCACCCTTTAGGTCTGGCAACGAACTCACCCTTCTGGCTTACTTTTCAACCAAGCAGTAGACAGGTCTATAAGGGGAACAAAAGCACTAGGGAGGTACACATACCTTTATTTAAAAAGGGTAGCATTTACCTAAGGACAAAGTTCAGAAGGTTTAGGAAAGCAAGAGGAACAGAGACAGGAAGCACAGGAAAGAAGAGGGAAAATTATGCTACACAATAGGGATTGTAATCAATGAGATGAAATAAAACATGTATTACTTGTTGAATGGAAAATTGATATGCTCTGCAACCCTTCACCCAATTCACAGTAAAAAAAAAAAAAAAAGAATTAAAAATTCATTACATTTGAACTTTTAAAACAAAAAAGAATGCCTTGTTCTCACAGACATTTCCCCACGACTAATTCAAGAACATATGTTAGCCATCTAACATGAGTCAAGCTAAGTATGGAAATAGAAATAATGTCATCCAATGTAATGGTGTACACAGTAGCTGTGGGTCAGAAATGACTCGACAACACTTAACAACAAAAACTTAACCAATACAAAACAAGTAAATATTACCTAAAGTTATCCCAATTTTACCCAGGGACAATTTTAAACTAGAATGTAGCTTTTCTTTGTTATCAAATACTTTATCCTTTGTTTCAAGAGTTTAAAAGCTTGGGATAGGGATTGTGCCCCACTTGAACCCTACCAAGTCTCAGTGTACTTTTTTGGCTCTCTCACACAAGTTATGACATATACTCATCCTGGGTATGTCCATCCTTTCCCATTTCTGCTTACCTTATTTTCACTATCCAGAGTGTATATTTCCCTGTGACTCTTGCCAATGCTTCACATTTCAGATTAAAATTGACTGGTCCCATGGTCTCTTTCTGAACCTAAGACTTTTTCAGAAATCTAACTTCACAGCTTTTGTCTTTATGTATCAGTTTCTATACTGTTCTTTAATAGCTGAAAATGTTTTGTAACTTTGGGGATGTTCTCTGTGTCTCCTCAATGGAATTGTACTTTCTTCTATAATCCAGAGGAGATCACAGAAATACATCCACAGAGGAGTCACTGCAGAAATCTCTCTTGCATACAGTAGAGTTTCTTATTTTAACACTCATTTATAAAAAAGCAAGTGTTATGCAGTAAGCATTTTTCCAGTAGACTGGTTGATTAGATTAAATGAGTAAGAGAGACAGTGAGTGTAACAATGGGATCTGGAATGGGCAGTATTTACGTGTCCATCACCAATACACCAAAGCTGATGTCTTCTGGGCTAGAGGAAGAGAAAAAAGCAGCCCTTCCCGCTACTTCTCCCCATGATTTAACTCCCTTTCTTCCCTGACCAGTGAATTTCTGGATGTGCTCTATGGCATACCGTATCTCCTTCCAAAACTCCTTACCTCTCTTTTTTCCCTTTCCTGTCTTTGAGTTTTTCTAGAACTCTGAGACCTCTAATTAAATGTCAAATCACTCCATAGTTTTAGATTTTCAACTTCAAACTGTTCAATCCTTGTTTATATTTAAAACCAATGAATATCTTCTTAAAAGGTTTTAAAAGAAAAACAAAGTATTCTCATACCTTAATTTTAAAAAAAACTTCATGTTCAGCTAAATTCTTAGTTGATTCTTTCTGCAAAATGTTAGTCAATTAAAGAGAAGGATATATAAAAATAACCTGGCTTGTTATATGACGACACCTCTGAAAGTGGAATTAAAAAAAAAAAAAAAAAAGTTTAAAAGCTGCCATCTAGGACACTTATAATTCAGAAGAAGTTTCACTACGTCTGTATTCTAGTTACAACTGGTGCACTGGCCTGATTCCCACAGAACTTCCAGGTCTAAGAACATACACTTGCTGTTGTGTTGCTATGTGCCATCGAGTCGGTTCCTACCCATAGCAACCCTGTATAGGGTTTCCGAGGAGCAGCTGGTGAGCTTGAACCACCAACCTTGAAATTCAAACAGCTTTGCAGTGTGGCGCATTAACCCACAGCACCACACCAGAACATACACTAGCAGTTACTTATTAATTGACAGGGAAGGGTATGCTGGCATTACTTATAACAACTTTCCTCTGAAAGTGCTGAGCAGAGTGTTATTTTCTTAATTCTTAGACTTTTGACTGAGTCAGCATATACAATTTCTTGATAATAGTCAAAACTGAGAGTTACGCGGCAGGGAATCTTTTGATAATGGTATTACCTACTGTCACTAACTGATAATACTGTCACATCTAGTGCTGTACAGGGGAAAGAGAAATACAGTTAAAAGGAAGGATTGGGAATTTATTTGTAAAAAAGTGCCAGAAAATATATATGTTTAACAGAAGAGAAACAAATCAAAGAGACTAAAAGCTAAGAAAAAAATTATATCTAAGTTCATATAAAGGAAGCTGGAATGCTATATTGTTGCTGTTAAGTGCTGTTGAGTCAGTTCTAACCTATAGTGACCCCATGTAGGGTTTCCAAGAAGTCAGAATTTCATAAAATAATTACATTACTTATGGCCATTTGTCTAATATTTTTCGTTATGTAGATTGGAAATTAACTTTCATATAAGTCTCATTCAAAACATATATATATATATATGTTGGTGTTATGTGCCATGGAGTAGGTTCCGACCCATAGCAACCCTGTACAGGGTTTCCGAGCCTGTAAATCTCTACAGAAGCAGAAAGCCTCATCTTTCTCCCGCGGAGCGGCTGGTAGTTTCGAACCACTGACCTTGGGTTCGCAGCCCGATTCGTAACCACTACGCTACCAAACTACCAGAGCTCTTCAGAAACCCTATAAAGGATAGCTATAAGTCAGAACCAACTCAACAGCACTTAACAACAATAACATGGATATTGTTGTTGTTAAGTGCTATCAAGTGGGTTCCGATTCCTAGCTACCAAGGCTGTAATCTTTTGTGGGAGTACAAAGCTGTTCCTGCAGAACAGCTGGTGGGCTAGAACCATTACCTTTCTTGCATACTAAAATTTATTTTGAGCCCTGGTGTGGCGCTGTAGGATAAGTATTGGGCAACTGACCCAAGGTCAGCAGTTCAAACCCATCAGCCCCTCTCAGAAATCCTATAAAGAGTCTCTATGAGTGGGAACAGACTCGACAGCACATAAGAACAACAACACTCATTTTATACATATTTCAGACAAGCGGCGATGCAGGCAGGTTAATGTAGCTGGACTGCAAGGTTTGTTTGAACCGTAAAGTCGGAGCTTCGAGCCCACCGGGTGCTCCTCCCAAACCCTATACAGAGTCTCCATGAGTCGGGACAGACTCCAGGGAACTTAGCAACCCTATATTGAGTTTCTAAGACAAAGTCTTCATGGGAGCAGAAAGCCCCATCTTTCTTCCATGGAGCAACTGACCGGCTTCAAGCCTGTACTGTGTGGTTTGTAGTCCAGCATTATAGTATGGAGCCACTGGACTCCTATATGTAAATATAGTACGCATGAAAAATAATGAAAAGGTTACATACAGTAACTAGTTAAACTAAAGTAGTGCAGATAACACTTGTGACATCATAATTGTGTTTTATCTGTATTGCAAATTTTTAGAGACACTGTAAAATTTGCCTATACGGTAGTTTAAACTCAACAGTGGCCCCTTAGAAACTCAATATAGAGTGGATATGAGTTGGAATTGACTCGACAGCACATAACAACAACAACAAACAAATAATAAGTATTGTGGTGGCTCCACAGGATAAGCACTGAACTGTGAACCACAAGTTTGGTAGTTCAAGCCCATCACCTGCACCATGGAGAAAAATGAGGCTTTTGCTCATTTAAAACCTGTGAAACCCTATGTAGGTGGCTATGAGTTAGACAACTTAACAACAAAATAATGTTCTTTTGTATTGGATTCAACTGATAATATTCATAGAGAATTTCTCAATATTTATTAAAGGTTAGAACTAGAAGAGGGATTTTTCAGTCAGACCCTATCACGTAAGGGGTAAGAAATGGAAGGCTTTAGGAAGTTAGTGACTTAGTTAGTAACCACTGTATCTCTGTAAGGTATTGGGGCTGTACTACATTTTCATAACTCTGTTCAGAGTTTACAAGAAGCAATTGGTAGGTTTGAACGACTGACCATGTGGTTAGCAGTTCAGGGCTTATCCTACAACACCACACCAAGATATGTGTGTGTGTATGTTGTTGTTGTTGTTAAGTGCTGTTGAATCTATTCAGACCCATAGCAACCCTGTATACGGTTACTATGGAGCAGCTGGTGAGACTGAAGCACCAAACTTGCAGTTCAAACAACTTTGCAGTTTGACTCATTAGACCACAGCGCCACACCAGGACTCCATGTGTGTGTGTCTGTGTGTGTGTATAGCATCAAAAAAAGCTTCTGTGAGAAGAAATTAGGACAGAGACCAGGTTACTGTCCTAACCCTACACAGAAGAGCCATTAATAGCTGTTTTGGAGGTGTAATGATAGGTATTATTTATAAAAAATACTGTGATACTAAGCAAACATACTATTAATGAGATATTAAGAGAACTGTATTTAGGAAAAATTATATAACAATGTTATTTTTGAATATATTTGTTGTTGTTGTTATTGTTAGGTGCCATCAAGTCGGTGCCGCCTAATAGCAACCTTATGCACAGCAGAACAAAACACTGCCTGATCCTGTGCCAGCCTCACTACTTTTGCCATGCTTGAGCCCACTGATGCTGCCACTTGGCCAATCCATCTTGCTGGGGGTCTTCCTCTCTTTCTCTGACCTGCCACCTTACCAAACATGATATCCTTCTCCAGTGACTGGTCCCTCCTAACACTATGCCCAAAGTATGAGAGATAAATGTTAGCCATTTTGACCTCCAAGGAGCTCTCTGGCTGTACTTCTTCCAACACGGATCTGTTGGTTCTATGGGAAGCCCATGGCACTTTCAATCTTCTCCTCCAACACCATAACTCAAAGGCGTCAATTATTTTACGGTCTTCCTTATTCACTGTCCAACTTTTCACATGCATATGCGGTTATTGAAAATACCATGGCTTGAGTCAGGCGCACCTTAGTCCTCAAGCTGATATCTTTGCTCTTTAACACTTTAAAAAGGTCTTGGGCAGCAGATTTGCCTAATGCAAATCGTTTGATTTCTTGACTGCTGCTTCCATGAGTATTGATAGTTGATCCAAGAAGAATGAAGTCCTTGACAACTTCAATCTTTCCTCCATTGATAAGAATGTTGTTTATTGGTCCAGTGGTGAGGATTTTTGCTTTCTTTATGTTGAGATGTAATTCATACCGAAGGCTGTGCTCTTTG
>NW_006408576.1:4647088-4648026 GCF_000296735.1 Chrysochloris asiatica
AGACTATACTGTTTTGCACTGAAGTATGACCACTATCTGGAGATGGGGTAAGATCAGTTTTATGAATTGAATTGTGTCCCCACAAATAAAACAAGAAATCTTGAAAGCTTAAATGTTGGTAGACTTTGAATGTGACCTTGTTGGAAAATTGAGCCTTTGAAGATATTGTCTGCATACAATCATATTGGGGTGGGGTGGGTCCTATAGTTTTACACAGATTTTATCGTATTGGGATATCATATCAAATGAGTGATATCCCACAGTATAAGCACTACCCAAATACAATAAAACCTGTGTAAGTCAGAAAATTGCCAGAGAAGGAAAACTAAAATATTTTCCACTAAAATGAGCCACAGAAAACTGATCTGACTGCACACTTCCATAGAAGACTGTTAGTGCACAAAATGTGTGAGACCCAGAAAAAGAAGGCAGTTCTGTAGTTTTGGCTCTCACAGATCTCACTGTAAGCGAAGAAATTCCGAGAGAGACAGACAAAGGGCAGTTATGCAAAGATTACTTTATAAGCCATGAAATTCCAGAAGCTATTAGAAGCAAGAAAGAATCTTTTCCTAGAGCCTTCTGAGGAAGCCTGGACCAATCCACATATTGATTTGGACAACTAATCTGCAGAACTATAAGACAATAGCTTTCTATTTTTACAAGCCTTCTAACCTGAAGGGTGGGATGTGGTCATCTTCCAGCACTACATCAGACAATATTCTATTGTGATCATAAGCTTTTACTGGCTAAACTTTAGAAGTCTATTGCCTGGTCTTACTTCCTAGTCTTTCTTCATCTGAAAGATCCAGTGAAATATGTCCACCATAGGTGACCCTGAAAATATTTGTAATATCAATAGCAGAGCTTCCAGCTTCGAAACAACACAAAACCCACCATAGAATGGTATAATGACAGAATGGTAGTGGCTAACTGTAGAA
>NW_006408576.1:4648681-4703749 GCF_000296735.1 Chrysochloris asiatica
TGTTGTTGTTGTTAATTACTGTTGAGGATCCAAATTAAAGTGACCCTGTATAGGGTTTCCTTTCCAAGGAGTGCCTGGTAAGTTTGAACCACATACCTTGAGGCGCAAACTAAACTTATGGTCTAGTTCTTATCCTACAGTGCCACACTAGGACTACATCTATCTGTCTGTCTATCTATCTATCTATCTATCTATCTATCTATCTATCTATCCATCCATCCATCCATCCATCCATCCATCCATCCATCCATCCACTAAATTAGTATTTCTTGTCACAAGTATAAAACTTATTTTCATTGTTATTAATTGATTTTATTTCTTTAGAAAATTAACTGATCTGCTTAGATGCATTTAGAAAACATACTTTACAAAGATCAAAACTTTCTGGAATTGTTTTAAGTCCTGGTGCAGTGTTTCAGGATAATGCGCTGGACTGAAAGGTCAGTTTGAACTACAAAGTTGGTGACTCAAACCCACCAGCCGCTCCTTGGAAATCCTATACAGGGTTGCTATGGGTTGAAATCTTAACAGCACTTAACAGCAATAATAATTAACCAAATAAGGAAAAACAACAAATTTCAAATCTCTTAGCTCCTGCTGAAAAAAAGTAAAGGAAAAAAAAAAAAAAAAAAACACCAAAAAACGAAGCCAACAGAAAAAAAACAAATTTTTATTTTTCCTATTTCACAGTAATTTCAGAGCATTGGTCAGATCTTAGGTCAGGGAGCATTCATTAATTGAATTACTCTGGATTCGCAGACCACAGATCGTAAAGAAGTAGTGCAAAATCAAATGTTTTGAGTCAATAAAAAATTGTAAATCTTTATAAACATTGAATCAGGAGGTATATGCAAACATTGAAACAGTTTATGGGCTTAGGAATCCTATTCAATTTTGTTTTAAGACTCAATAGCCCAGTGAAAAACACCTGAAAGTTCTCCAAAGACACTTTCTTCTTCATAAATACAGAGTCTGTCTTTGTAAGTGAAAACTCATTTATTACAACAGACTTTTAATCAGGGAAACCAATCTACTAAAAGGAATAATCTTTTCCTGCAGACTGACCTTTCTTCTTTTTATTCTACTTGCACAAAAATTTGCAAAGAGTACCATATCCTGAACCTCCAGACATCTGAGAGTCTCTTAAATTTGGAAGACCAAAATAATTCTCTCCTTTCTATGGATAAATTCAAGGGTAGAACTGTTGAAAATGAGATTGGAGCGAACTATCAGACAGACATTAGGAACAATTTGACAATTAGGTCTAATATTTCAGGTATTATATAATCTCATTATTTGATGGTTCATTCTAAAGCATTACCTTATAAGATTAAGAATCAGAAGTATGTCCTCAAACTAAAAATACTGCCTTTTGAAGTCTATAAATTTTCAGACTCTGTGGGGAATTATATATATATATATTTTCTGACTAACTACTAACATATACACATCCCTGGGTGGTACAAAACTTGTAAGATACTCAGTTGTATCCAAAATGTTGAAGGCTCAAGCTACCCAGATCATTGTAAGAAAAACCTGATGATCTATTATTGTAAAGCTAGTCATTGAAAACCCTAAGTCAAGTTATGCAACTTTTCTGAACATTAGTTTTCTTTTTATGGCAGTAGAGAACAATATAATGAATAATCCCAAGAATTGTTTTGAGCATAAAATAACCTAAATTATGTGCTGAATGATTTCACTACATTAGGGGGGGCATAATGTATCTTCTCATATACAGCATTGTGTCAATGACTAGATTTCCCTGAGACATCAGCACCCACTATCTGAGAAGCGGAGGACAATCTTTCTGACTTAAGACTGTATTTTCTTCACATTATAGAATTAGTTATTGTCCTGCTTGTTGTACATAAGAATGCCTTCAGCACTTCTTTCCTTAATATTTTCAAATCTACTCAGCTAGCAGTAAGAGTAGGTATATTAAAAACTATCAGGATTTATAATTGGAATAATTAGGTTTCAAACTTGGTTCCTCCTTAGCTGACATGTGATGCTGGCAAATTATGATCAAACTCTTGTACCCCAGTAACTTCATCAATAAAATGGGTATTAAAATAATGATATTTGATGAGACAGCTTAATGAGATAAAATTGAGTGGGTCTTTGTATATGCACAGATATTGGTGCAGGTGGGATTCTTGTGTGGCACTGTAGGATAAACACTGGACTGCTAACCACAAGGACAGTGGTTCAGATCCACCAGACTCTCTTCAAAAACACTCAACACGGTTACCTTGAGTCAGAATAGATTAGATGGCACTTACCAACAATAACAACTCTATAACAATACTATGAATTACTATTACATCACAAATGAAAATAATAGGTTTTATTGAAGAATCATAATTTCTAACTAAAAAATAAATACAATTTCCCATCACTCAGTCTTATAATTATGAACAAAAAACAAAAGGATTATCACATATGCTGTAAACTCCTTGTTTCCAAGTTGATGTATTTGTCATAGAAATACAGATTTCTTTTGATATTACAAAAGCTTATTTTACTATATTGTTGTTGGTGGTGCCATCGAGTCAGTATCAACTCATAGCAACCCTATGCACAACAGAATGAAACCTGCCCAATCCTGGACCAACTACACAACAGTTGCTACATTTGACCGTATCCCTGCTGTGCCAATCTAGACCTCTTTTTCACTGATCCTCCACTTTACCAAACATGATATCCTTCTCAAGTGACTGGTCCCTTCTGATAATATGCCTGAAGTATGAGAGACGAAGTCTGGCTATCCTGACTTCCAGTGAATATTCTTGCTGTACTTCTTCCAACACAGATTGGTTTGTTCCTTTGGCATTCCATGGTACTTTTAATATTCTCCTACAACATCATAACTCAAATGCACCAATTCTACGGTCTTCCTTACTCACTGTCCAACTTTCACATGCATATCAGCTTATTCAAAAGATCATGGTTTGGGTCAGGTGCTCTTTAGTTCTCAAACTGACATCTTTGCTCTTCAATATTTTAGAGAAGTCTTGTGCAGCAGATTTGCCTAATGCAATACACCATTTTATTGCTTGATTGCTGCTTTGATAAGTGTTGATGGTTGAGCTAACCAAAATGAAATCTTTGACAACTTCAATTTTTTATCCATTTGTATGGATGTTGTTTACTGGTCCAGTGGTGAGGATTTTTGTTTTCTTTACATTGAGATGCAATCCATACTGAATGCTGTGGTCTTTGATCTTCATCAGTAAATATTTTAAGTCCTCTTCAACTTCAGCAAACAAGGTTGTATCATCTGCATATCGCAAGTTGTTAATGATGTATTTGAGTTATGGTGTTGGAGGAGAATGTTAAAAGTACCATGGTTTGCCAAAAGAACAAACAAATCATTATTGGAAGAAATACAGCAAGAACGCTCCTCGGAAGCCAGGTTGGTCAAACTTTATCGCTCATACTTCAGACATATTATAAGGAGGCACCATTCTCTGGAGAAGGATATCATATCTGGTAAAGTGGTGGGTAGGGAAAAAAAGAGGAAGACCTCCAATGAGATGGACTGAAATAGCAGCAACTACAACTATAACAATGGCATTAACCACCTAGAGAGTTTCTTCAGACTATGACACCGAACAAAGTTACGAGACCATATACTCAATCCAGTGAGGAAGGAAGAATACTTATTTTGTTTCATTATGCCATTTTGGTATCTTTTGGACAATCTACCCATTGTCCTTGGGAAATTCTTAAAATTTCTAATTGGAACAAATTCTAAAATGCTCTACTCTCAGGATTGTTTGATGTTTTGCCATAATGTTCTTTCTTGAAGTTTAAGTCCATGGTTCTAAATTCTATGAACCATTGGCATTATTAGGTGATCCCTCAACTAAGGCTCCAGGAAGCTGGGGTTTGATTTTTTTGTTTTTGTTTTTTTGACACTACTGAGTACAATACCTAGAATAATGTCTTGCTCATAGTAGACACTCAATAATGTTTTAATGAATTCATATGTACAACAGATACAGATTTGGGTCAAAATAATGACTGAATGAAGCTTTCCTATGATTTATGTTTCAGATCCTCTACATTTCTGAAATCTTTTATAAACTTTGCAATTTTGTTGTGATGTCAGACAAACATTTTCATAAATAATTATGGTGGCTGCTACTACAAAATCTGGTCTGTCTTTGTGCTATTGATTTGAATTTTTATGGCCAACCAAATTATCAAATAATTCCTACTCAAGTCCAATTAAAAACATTCTTCTTTTAATATGCTATGGAGTCCTGCTGTTGCACTGGACTGCTAACTGCAAGATTGCCAGTTCAAACCCACTATCTGCTCCTCTGTTGCTATGAGTCAGAACAAATTTGAAGGCTCTTCTTAACAACAATATAATTTTGTTCATGTTGTTAAGTGCTGTCAAGTAGGTTCTGACTCAGAGTGACCTTGATTAAGTTTTTTCGAGGGGCGACTGGTGGGTTTGAACCACTGAACTTCTGGTTATCACTCCAGTGCTTATCCTACACTGCCATATCAGGACTCAGTTTCTTTCATGGATAAATAATTAAAAACATTTTTTAAGTGATACCCTATCTAGGATGAGGAGGCACAAATATTTAAGTCATTGTTGTTGCTATTGTAAAGAACCATCAAGTGGAAAACAATTCAGTTCTTTAATTGAAGGGGAAAATAGCACAATTAATTAAAAGTCAAATGAGTTTCTCCCCCCCAAATAGCAGGAAGAAAAACACAAGTATATGTTTTATAAATGAAACACACTGAAGCAAATAATATTTAATTGAGAACTATCATGGCGCTGTGGGATAATGCGTCAGACTGCAAAGTAATTTGATCTGCAAGGTCGGTGATTCAAGCTCACCGGCTGCTCAAAAACCCTATACAGGGTCGCTATGGGTCGGAATCGACTCAATGGCACTTAACAACAATAACATCATTGCCCTAGATTGTGGTATACCATGGTGTCGTTACTGGCCCTGTATAGGGTTTCTGAGACTATAAATCTCCATGGGAACAGAAAGCCTAATCTTTATCCCTCAGGGTAGATGGTGAATTCAAACCTCAAACCCTGTGGTTACTAGCCCAACATGCAACCCACTATACCACCAGGGTTCCCACTGCCCTGGGGAAAGTAGTTAAATTTCATTCTTCCCTGAAAGATCAAATTTCTTTCTCTCTCTCTTTTTTTTTTTCTTCTTTTTTCTTTTTCTTTTTGGGGAATTAGCAGATTATTCTTTCAAAGGGCAGTCCCTCCATCAAAATTAAGAAAATAGTGTTTTCATAGGGACTTTCAAAATGGAAGAGAAGTCAAAAATTGAATTGCTTTAATGGTCCTAGGAGCAAACAGGGAGCTTGGAATCTCAATTTCCAGCTCTGAGTCTCTTGTTTCCTTTTACCTCTAGCCTCACCTCTTCAGAACAAAAGGCTAATATACACATGCAAAATACAATCACAAAATGTACTGTGAGATGAGAAAAATCCTTCCAATGGAGACACCAATCAGTCAACTGTGTTTCAATTTACCTTTGTCTGGGGATGTGAACAAGATTTCTAAAAAGGTACTTTGCACACAGACTATAAAATAAATTGCTTACTTAATATAACATAATCAGTATCAGTATTTCCAGCAGAATCTGTTGGTATTTTCATTCTCTGCCACCCATGTTTTACAGTGTGAATGAATACTAGCTTATACCATAAAACCTTGGCAGGTACCATAAAAGAAATAATTTAACAATTATAGCTGGCTTTATAGCTATACTAATTTAACCTATGATTCATAACTAATTTGTTTTTAACTTATAAATGTTTCTTATATCTAGGAATTTACCTGATAGAAGGGATAATATTTGCATGTACTTGTACTTGTTATATGCCCCAAACTTCGATGTACATTGTGTGTGTCCTATTTAACTTAATTTTGCAACAATTTTATGAGGTAGATCTTATATCCATATTTCTAACTTGAAAATGTTTGGGTTCAGGTAGGTTTAAGTTGCTTGCCCAAAAATCTGTAGGCTAGTAAACAGTAAGGTCAGAATTGGAATGTAGGTCAAACTGAATTTGATGTCAGATCCAATGTGTGTCCTATTCAAAATTCCCACCTCAGCCAGAAACCCACAAATGCTCCTGGGTCTAATATCTTTTACTTTATTCATATCCATATAATTCTCTGTGATATCAAGAGAATTATGCTCTGATATTTTTCCTTCCTCAAAACTGCATGCCCACTCTCCCCCCAAAAAAAAAAATAACAAAGCAGGGATACTCAAATTCACAAGAATCATTCTTTGTATGTTACTGTTGTTGCTGTTAAGTGCCATCAAGTAGGTTCCAACTCATAGCAACCCTGTATAGGGTTTCCAAGAAGCAGCTGGTAGGTTTCAACTGCTGACCTTGCAGTTAGCAGTTCATTGCTTATCCTCCAGAGCCACACCACAATAAACTATATAGAATAGAACCAGGTCACAGTCCAGCACTCTTATAACCTAATAATATTAATCATCCAAAAAGAAAAAGAATGTGTTAATTTTGCTATGGTTGACTTCTTTTGACACAATTCTGAGATTCTTTACAACATGGACACTGGACCATAAAAGCGATAGTGATAATTTCCTTGCATAGATTGCTTATTTTTCGGCCTGAACACTGTACCACCACTAAATCAGCATGCGTGGAGTGCATGAATGAGCTGGTGAATTCAAATCGTTACTGTTGGACCTTTAATGTCACTGAAAGGTCAGCAGTGAAATTGACATCAGGAGGTAGTGCGTTATAGAAAACTCTGGAGGAATTTAGCATTCTCTTATGAAGGCATGGAGAATAAAACAACAGTAAAACCCAGTGGACCCAAATCAATTTGGAAAACATTTTTTTAAACACATATGATGCAAGGTCAAATGATAAAAAGGTCAAAAAAATGACAAAATAAGTTAACAAGTGAAAACATAAAATTTGGAGATAGTCAGACTTAGGTTCAATCTTCTGCTCTAACGTTCAGTATCTTCATTTTTAAAAGGGGATAATAATGTCTGCTCTTTAAGAATATCATTCTTAAAAATGAGCTTATATAAGTGAAACAGTACATTGTCTGGCTTAAAGAAATATTCAATAAGTGGTAGATTTTATTATTTGGTAAGATAAGAGTTCTTGAGCTCAAAGAGAAATATATAGTGACATTCAAAGCAGAACACAATAAAGAGCTATACAATACGTTCAGAGTATGTTATATAGGGACTCAGATGAATTCACCATTACTGAGTTCAGTCAAGGGGTCTAGATAATTTTTAGATAGCATAAGTTCAGCATCTCAAACACTTTAGATCATAGATTCTACCACCAGACTGTCTGGGTTCAGTGTTCATTCTTGGCTCTGCCACCAAACAGATGACTGACCATTAACAATTTATTTGTTGTTATAGAGTTGATTATGACTCTGGCCACCCCATATGTGCACAGGAGAGCTTCTTGATAGAGTTTTTGAAGGCTGTGACATTTTGTAAGTAGATTGTCACGTATGGGTTGGTTCAAACCCACCAGTTGCTCAATACAGTTCTTAATTATTTTCACCACCCAGCAATTGTAAAACATCCTTATCTATAAAATATTGACAGTGAAAGTAATTACAGCATTTTGTTGTTGTTAAGTGCCGTCAAGTCAGTTCCAACCCATAGGGACACTAGGGTTTCTGAGGAATGACTGGTGAGCTTGAACTGCTGGTCTTGCAGTTCAAACTGACTTTGCAGTCCAGCGCACTAGCTTATAGAAGTACATTAAGCATTAAAGAATAAGCATTGTATACTACTTACCACAAGTTCAGTGGTTCAAACTCACCAGCCGCTCCTTGTAAACTCTGCAGAGTTGTTATGGGTTGGAACCAACTCCACGTCACTTAACTTTGCGAATAGCCATCCAAAGCCTATCCTGTAGTGCCACACCAGGTCTCATAGAAGGAATCAATACATTTAGTTTCTGCCAATGACAATGATTACAATGTGGGAAGGACTCTGAGGGAGATGGGACCTCAAACCTTAATAGGTCTTTTGTGGAAGAAAATGAAGTTTAGCCAGAAAAATGAGAATTAAAACTACGACACTGGGTACCATCCTTAAAACAAAGTCTGTAAAATGAGGAACTAAGAGAAGAAGACCAAGGATAAACCTTCAGATTAGCATCCTAAGCGCTTGTATTGTTCAATTTCCTTTTATTATTTGACTCCAATACTCATGCTGATTGCCTGACTTGATATATTATTTAAGATTTAGTCTTTTCATAATATTAATAAAGACTGAGATTTCAGTGTTTAAGGGGTGGAATTTCTGTAATGCTAGTGATGTTGTTGTTAGACATCAACAAGTCAGTTACAATGCAGAGTGATTCCACTTACAACAGTAAAAACAAAAAACAAAACGTGTCCTTTCCTTTACCATCCTTACAATAGTGTTATGTTTAAGTCATTGTAGCAGTCACGGGGTTGACTGTTGTTAGGTGCTGTTCCCACTCAAAGGACCCTGTATACAACACAATGAAATACTGTCTGGTCCTGTACCACCCTCACAACTGTTATTATGTTGGAACCTGTTGTTGCTGTCACTGTGTTAATTCAATGCATTGAATTCTTCCTCTTTTTTGTTGACCAAGCATTAAATTCTTCTCTAGAGTCTGACCCCACCTGACAATATGTAAAAGTAGGAGAGACAAAGTTTCACCATCCTCACAACTAAGAAACACTGGCTGTAGTTCTTCCATGGTACTTTCAGTATTGTTCACCAATGTCATAATTCACATGCATCAAGTTTTCTAGTGTCTTCCTTATTCATTATACACCTTTGACAGGTATATGAGACCATTGAAAATACCATGGCTTAGGTAAGGTGGATAAGCTTTTAAAACATATAGAGTTTAAAATGGATTAACTTAGAGGACATTATGCTGAGTGAAATTCATCAATCATAAAATTACAAATAATGTATTAATCACTATTGTAAACATTTAAATAGGGGTTTTATGTTAAAAAAACAAACAAACAAAAACACAGCACATTATTTGATGGCTACCAGGGTGCTAGGGAAAGAGTAATTCACTGGCTAGAGGTTAGATATATGCTAACTTGATAACAGGGAAGGCAATATATAACAAGATAGAGGTTGGCAGATGAATAATGAAGGCTGGCAAAGATGCGGTGAAGAGTGGAAGAGTTAACAGAGGTTGTTGTTGTTGTTAAGTGCCATAGAGTTGATTCTGACCCATAGTGACTCTGTATAGGGTTTCCAAGGAGCAGCTGGTGAGCTTGAAGCACCAACTTTGCAGCTCAAACAACTTTGCAGTCTGACACATTAGCCCTCAGGGCCATAACAGGACTCCTAAGGAATAGAGGTTAGTATTGTTATAAACAAATCCTGCAATAACAGTGATCTACAGGTAGATGCCTGGATTGATACACAGGCTGAATGTGTTTGGGAGGGAGACTTGGAGTATACCTACATATAAAAGTTTGACAGAGGATATTTGTATAAGGGTATTTACTTTATCTGTAAACCTATCAATGAATGTGCTGGAACACACTGGAGCAAAATTATGAAAACTTCATAGACATTACCAAACACCTTGAGGGAATGAGTTGGACCACAGTTTCAGGTGACACCATGGTCAATTTCATTTTATAGTCTACAAGCACAATATTCTACAACCTATTTTAGTAAGTAAATACTGACTTAAAAGCTCATTAGCAGCAATCTAAGATGAAATTTGTTCTCTTCTTATATGGAGGAAAGAAAAGTTAAGAATTTTGAAGATGTTTGGAATCAATTAATGCAATGGACTAATGGAACATATGAACATAGACCTCAATGATCCTGAGACCAGAAAAACTAGAAGATACACAGCTACTATGATCCACTGCTCTGAAAGGGATAACATTCGAAGATCCTGAATAGAGGGGGCAGAAATGTGGAACACAACTCAAAATCATAAAATAGACCAGGCTTACGAGTTAGAAAAAGAATGGAGGGAATTCAAGATCATGGCTCTTGGTTACCTGTCAAGTATGGAGTTGAGCTCACCCTCTTGAACAATCAACATTCAATCAAGCAATAGATAGGCATACAAGAAGGACAACAATAACAAGGTATGTACAGCTTAGAATGGTCAATCATTTGCGATCAAAAGAGCAAGTTACCTAAAGACAAAAATTTCAAAAGAGTTAGGAAAGCAGAAACAAGAATTTCAGGGAGAAAGTGGAATAAGTGATGTTACATTGAGGTGATGGCAATTATTGAGTGTATGATTTGTTGAATCTAAAACTGATGTCCTGCTCTATAAACCTTCACTCAATTCACTATCTATCTATCTATCTATCTATAATCTAGATATCTAGATATCTAATGTGTGTGTGTGTATGTTTTATGTGCTGTGGAGTCGGTGCCAACTCATAGCAACCCTGTACAGGGTTTCTGAGATTGTGTACCTTTATGGAAACAGAAAGCCTCCTCATCTTTCTCCCATGGAACAGCTGGTAGTTTCGAACTGCTGACCTTGTGGTTCACAGGCCAATTTGTAACCACTACGCTACCAGAGCTATATATATGGAGCTCTGGTAGCGTAGTGGTTAAGAATCGGGCTGCTAACCTCAGGGTCAGCAGTTCAACACTACCAGCTGTTCCACAAGAGAAAGCCGAGGCTTTCTGCTTCCGTAAAGATTTACAGCCTCGGAAACCCTATACAGGGTTGCTATGAGTCGGAACTAACTCCACAGCACATAACAACAACAACAGATATATATGTAGTGAATTGAGCGGAGGTTTATAGAGCAGGACATTTGTGGGAGCACAAAATCTCATCTCTTTCCAGCACAGCGGCTGCTGGACTTCAACCCTTGACCTTGTGGTTTGCAGTCCAGAGCTTATTGGAAAGAGACACTGCATTCCCAATACACAAATATAGATATATACTTATGGTTTTGTTGTAAAGTGTCATGGAGTCAGTTTTGACTCATAGCAACTCTTTATAACGTTTCTGAGGCTTTAATCTTTTGCAGGAGCAGAAAGCCTCATCTTTCTAATACATGTATGTTTATGGAAGGCTTTCATTTTCTTGACTCAAAGTAATCAGTACAATTTCCCACTGTTAGCTTGGAATGAGGGGTAGTAATAAAAATATAGAAACAAAAATAATGAACCAACGAAGTACAGAAATTTACTTTCCATACATTTTATAAAAAATCAGTGGACTAAGTGGGATAACTATCTTGTGAGTTTACACATAAAGGTAATGCATCCAGCTATATAGAAGTAATAGCAAAAAGAGAAGAAATGTTGGTGGGGAGGGGGAATTGGATGGGAAACACCTTTAGTTAAAATACAAAATGTATTATTTTCAGATCCACATTCATATTTAGACCAAGCCATAGCCTGTGAAAATTATTCATAAAATTCTTATTCTGGAAAATAGCAGCAGGTATTTTTAACTCTAACTTTTGACATTAATGTTTAACTTTTTAATATTAACACTAAAAAATTAGACAAAATGTCTAGAAAACATTATGGTGAATAATAAAATGACAAACAAAGAACAATTATAAAGTAAGTTTAATAGGGAAAACCATACAAGAAAATCCTTAAGAGGGATTCTATTTTTCATTAATTTTCAATGTATGATAATCTACTCTTACTAATGTGTTTTCAGCTTTGGAGATAACCCATGGCCATTGTCAATTCCGAGCTGACTTTCCTTGAAAATACTTTAAGAATACCCTTGCCTGGAAATCCAGCATTGTATGTTTTGTTATTGTGGTTAAGTGTCATTGAGTCGGTTCCTACTCATAGTGACCCTGTATAGGCTTTCCAAGGAGTGGCTGGTGAGATCGAACCACCAACCTTGTGGTTCCAACTGACCTTGCAGTCCAGCACATTAACCCACAGCACCACATAGGTAATTCAAATTCATTTAATTATTATCCAAAGTAAAAATATCAATATGAAGATAAAGCTGTAGATAAGAGAAGAAAAATAAAAATAAAAATAATTCACTGAAAATGCAAATATGAATAGTAATAACACTTGAACTCCTTTTTTAGTTCATCGCTGAACAAGTCTCTACTCACTGACATTATTAAATGATGCTTCTAAATATTTAGAGAATATATAAAAAAAAACAAAACACAAAAAAACCCGCTCATTTTGTTGCCTTTTACATCAGTCCAGACACCTATGTGTAGTGGATGCTGTGCTGATCTAAATGTCTAAGACATACCTATCATTCCTAACTCTGCAGTATCCAGCAATGTGACGCTGTTCAAGAAATATTTCAGTACTTACAAAACTTACTGTAGATGAAGGACTATGAAGGAATATATATATATATACACACATTCCAATCCAATCATTTTAGACTGATCTTAATGAAATACAATAAACAAGGAGTTATTAGAAGAATCTTCAAGAATTTGACTACTGTAACAATACCAAATTGAAATACAAGTTTCTAATGCCTATCTCTCAAGTTCTGTAATTATGTTGATATGAATGGGAAAAAATTTGTGCACAGAGGTCAGGCTACATATCACACTCTGAGTAGCACTACTGTAACTTCTTTTAGGTTCTTTCTTTCCTTCCAAGTGAGAATCAACTTCCCTAGTACTTAATAGTTACTATGAGGATCAAATAAGATACCGGATGTGAGTAAATGTTTTATTTTATACCCAGGCAAGCAGCTTGACATAATGCAAGTGAGAAATAAAATGAGTAGTAAAGAAAGAAAAGAATAGTTGTTTCCAGTTTTCTTTTTTCTTCTTCACTTGCATACTATTTACCACTTGAATTATCCCTAACTGCTTTTGGCTCCAAGCTACAATAGAGTCCTGACATTTATCATTTCAAAGTCAATCTCAGATCATGTCATGCTGCTCAATATCTCCACTATCATGTGGTTGCCATGTACTATACTAAGTTTATCTAGCCTAGTCTGCCATTCAAAACTGTTTTAGATTTTGATGCTACAAGCTTGATATTCTACTTTTCTAACTACTTTTCTTGTCCTTCCATATAGTTCAGCAAACTTAACAATGCTTGTGGGTTTGGGCAGACTTCAATAATTTTATACTATGCAATGTATTTCTTACCAATGCTGTGGCTTAATGTGGTGGACTGCAAAGTTGGTTTGAACCGCAAGGTAAAACCAGCCACTCCTAGGAAATCCTATACAGGGTCACTGTGGGTCAGAACTGACTCAACAACAACAAACAAGGCAGACAATAGAGTCCTAGTGTGGCACTGTGGGATAAAACATTGGACAGCTATGTTGGTTTATAGCACAGGGTAGTTCAAATTCACCAGCCCATACTTGGAAACCCTATACAGAATTGCTATGAGTCAGAACAAACTCAAAGGCACTTAACAACAACAAGGACAACAAAGAAGGCAGATATTCAGGGCCCATTTGCATATGTTAAAACTTTTGTGAATTCTCTAATCCAAAATTAGCTCTTCTTGCCTCTCAAATTTTTAAATCAATCTTATGGTTTACCATGCCATGAACAAAAAACAGAAGAGGAATAGTGTTTCAGTTTTCATCAAGAAGAACACTTCAAATTCTATATTGAAGTACAATGCTTCTGTGATAAATTAATTTCTATAAACATACAAGGAACATCAGTTACTACCACTATTATTCAAATTTATAAGCCAACCACTAAAGTCAGTGATGATGAAGTTTAAAAATGATACCAGTTTCTCCACTCTGCAATTGATCAAACATGCAATCAAGATGCATTGGTAATTAATGGTTATTGGAACGTGAAGGGTGGAAACAAAATGATGTAGCACTAGAGACCTCACTTCTTAATGCCAAGAAATTAGGAAGACAGCTACCTAGCCAACTGATTGGGAAAGGTCTATATTTGTGCCCATTTCAAAGAAAGGAGACTCAACGGAATGCAGAAATCATCAAACAATACTATTAATATCACATGCAATTAAAATTTTACTGAAGATAATTTATAAAATGACTGGAGCAATACATTGACAAGGAACTGCCGAAAATTCAAGTTAGATTCAGAAAAGGATGTGGGATGAGGGATATCATTGATGATATCAGATGGATCTTAGTTGAAATCAAGAATACCAGGAAGATGTTGATTCATGTTTTATTGAAAATGTAAAGGTATTGGACTGTGTGGATTATAACAAACTATAGAAGACATAGCAAAGAATAGGAATTCCAGAACAACTCATTGAGCTCTTGAAGAATCTGTACATAGACCAAGATGCAGTTGTTAGAGTATAAGTGGATACTGAACAGTCTTAAATTATGAGTGGTATGTGATAGGGTTGTGTCCTTTCACCATACTCGTTCAACCATAGGTTGAGCAAATAGTACAAGAAACTAGATTATATGAAGAAGAATATAAGGATTGAAGGAAGATTCATTAACACCCTGTGATATACAGGTGATGCACCTTGCTTGCTGGAAAAAAAGAGAATTGGAAATACTTAACTGGTGAGCAAAGACTACAGTCTTCATCATGGATTGCAACTCAATGTAATGAAAACAAAAATCCTCACGACTCAATCAATAAATAACATAATAATAAACAGGGAAAAGATTGGTCAAAGACTTCAATTTGCTTGTATCCACAACCAATGTTCATGGAACCAGCAGTCAAGAAATCAAACAACATATTTGCATTAGGTTAATCTGCTCCACAAGACCTCTTTAAAGTGTTCAAGAGCAAAGATGTCAGTTTGAGGAGTGAGGTGCTCCTGACCCAAACTATGGTATTAACAGCCTCATATGCATGTGAAAGTTGAACAATAAATAAGGAAGAATGTAGAAGAGCTAATACATTTGAATTATGGTGTTGAAGAATATTGAAAAATACCATGTACTACTAGAAGAACCAATAAAATTGTATTGGGAGAAGCACAACCAGAATGTTCCTTAAAAGGGAGGATTGTGAGACTTAGTCTCTTGTACTTTGGACATCTTGTTAGAAGGAATCTGTGCTTGGAGAAGGACATCATGCTTGTAAAAGTGGAAGGTCAGCAAAAAAAAGAAGAAATCCAACAGGTGGACTGAAATAATGGACTTAAACATAACAACAATTGTGAGGATGGTGCAGGACTGAGCAGGGTTTCGTTGTGTTGTGCATAGTGTTGCTATGAGTCAGAACCAACTTGACAACCCCTAACAACAATCTCCCGAAAGTACCCCAACAAACTCATGTTAGTCATTTTGTGTATGTGAATATATATAGACTGCAGTACACTGAAGGTTTCTAGTATGTGCTTCATCGGATTCCTTCAATGATTACTAAATTGCTGTTGTTATGTTGTTGAGTCAGTTCCAACTCATAGTGACCCTGTATAGGGTTTCCAGGGAGGAGTTGGTGAGTTTGAACAGCTGACCTTGGATTTCAAATCAATATTCCGGTTCAGTGCTTTAATCCACACGCCATACCAGGACGCTGACTCATGCACATTTTACTTACACAAAAGTATTTATTCCTTCACAATTAAGTTTTTTTCAGTCTCTTCTATGTGCCCAATATAGGAATATAATAAAGAGAAAATGAAAGCAAAGGCCTGTCACTTAAATCATACATGCGTCACAATCAGGTTTTCAGAATAATGTGACAAAAAAATTTACAATCCTAATTGGTATTCAACTTATATAGGAACTATATAAGTATAGTAATAAGAAGATATTAAGGACAATATGTAATCAAGCAAAATCGTTAATAACAATAATAAAAATACAGCAAGGCCTTGGAATGCCCCTGGTATCTCATACCAGAGCTCTGTCAAGATGCCATATATAGGCTGAGTCAGTGCAAAGGCTGCAGAAACATCACTGAGATGAAGGAAGACAGTATCACAAGGTTTTCAATGCTGAGAATGATATTTTCAAAAGTCACTGGAATTCATCCCAGTTTTTTGTCTTTCCTACCTGGTTGTTTCCTTGTCTATTTTGTCATATTACATAGTTTGCTTGCCAATACTAAGAATTTGGGGTTATTTCCCATACTTCCTGCTTCATCTGAGAATGGAACAGAAGAGCGGAGCGTGTTGTGGTTGAATCTGATGGGAAAGCACCTTACTAATTATAAATTTTGTGTTAGGTATGTTTAAGGATCCACACCATCATTGAAAAATCTCACATTTCATGTGAAGAATTCTGATATATCAAAGACTAACAAAAGTACCCTTTTTTAAAAGTTGTTGTTTTGATGTGTTTCAACAGTCTTACTGTGACTCCAGCATGTGAACTGCACTTAGAATTTTGAGGAAACACCAGAAGTGTAAAAACTGTGTCATTAACCAGTGTGATAAGTTATTGTGTAACTAAGAAACCTGCTTGAGGATGACTCTGTAAAGACCTTTAATTTATGCATTCCCCTGGTACATTGAAAAATTCAGAGTATGCACTATTTTCACGAATTCTGCATAGTGTTGGCAATATTCCTCCCCCAGACTGTAACCTTCACATTTCCAAGACTCAAACAAGATGGCATCTATTAGAATAATGCTCTCTTTCCCAAAGACTGTTGTTGTAGTCATTAAGTGTCATCGAGTCAATTCTGACTCATAGAGACCCTGTACAGGGTTGCCAGGAGTAACTGGTGAGTTTGAAACACCAGTCTTATGGTTCAAACTGACTTCGTTGTCCTGTGCTTTATCCCACAACACCCAGAAGGCATCTTACCTTTCTCTTCCCGTCATTTTATTTTGACCCCATCTTCCACCACTTTCTATGTCTGTCCACCTTCTCTCATTAAACTTTGGAAACCATGGACTGTCAGCAAAATCTCCAATTTCCTCACACTCTTTTCTCAACGTTCTATTCTTTCTTGCCCTAACTGAAAACCAAGTTGCTTTGTACCTCAAGCTACACAGTCATTGGCCTTCTATGACAGACATCTATAGAACTTGAAGGTTTATAATATCTCTATCCCTAATCCAGTCTAATTCCTTACATCATTGTTCATGTTCATAATTCTCATAATAACTGCTATCTCATAAGACGCTTCACCTTCCCTCAACAACAAGCTTTCATGGTCTTTCTTTCAGCCTTGTTAACCAGTAACTCCATGCTTTCCAAAGTCTTAAATTCAGGCATTCCATTTCTCAGCTACCAGCTTTATCTATCTTCTTGTCTCCCAAATCTTTCTTGTCTAGATCCTCTAAACTATTAACTTCCTACATTTTCACTGTCTCTCACTTAGATCTATTTTTGCTAGATTAGGATTTTCTGCTTTATCTCTCCTCAAATCTCTCAGGTCTTCCATAATCCTATCTAAGGCTACCACTCTTATTTGTGCACTGAATTCTGCTACCTCTAGCCCATTTAAGGAAGTGACTCATACCTTAGTCTCCATCTCCCAGCATCACTAATTTTCTTGTCTCAGCTGTGTCCGTCCCATACTCACTGGCTGCATTATTTCTCTTTGCAATAAATATAAAACTAAAAATAAACCTCCTTGGAACCTATATCTACTTCTAGTTACTGCCCCAATCATTGGCCCTTCTATAGAGCAACACTTATAAAAAGCTGTGTATGTTTCCACTCTCCACCTCCTCTTAAATATTTTACTCACACCATTCTTTACTTTCACCCCAACCCACCACCAGTGAAGTCAAGGCTGATGATGATTTATATATCCCCAAATCTCATGTTATATTCTCAGTGCTTATGTAATTCAATCCATCTGCACATTCAACACAATTGTTACTCTTTGTTGAAATGCTTTCCTAAGGTGGCACCTCAGACATATGCTCCTTTTTGTTCACCTTCTGCCTTCCTGTTCATAAATTTGTAGTCCCCTTCACTAGTACTTGATTTTCCTCAGTTCTCCAACTTCAGAATATCTAAAAGTTCAGTTTTTGAGCCTTTTGTGCTTCCTATGCATACTCACTCCTAAGAGTTTTAGTATTATCTGCATCTTGACAATTTTAGCACTGTAACCTTTAGCATACGTATTGATGAAGATCAAAGACCACAGCCTGGAATATCAGTGAAAAAGAGGAAAATCTCAAATGAGATGGATGGGTACAATGGGCATAAGCATAGCAAAAAATCGTGAAGAAGACACGGGAGGAGGCAGTGTTTTGTTCTTTTGTGCTTAAGGTAGCTATGAGTCTGAGCTAACTGAATAACACCTAACAACAATCTATATAGAGAGACTACCACAAACTATACTACCAGGGTTCCTTACAGAGGAGCTGGTGTGTTCGAATCATCTCTAAGCAAATTACTGGAGTAGAGGTGGTTGCTAGAACCCAGGTGACTCACTGTTTTCAGTTAGCAGCAGAAAGCTTATTCACTGAGGCCCCTGAACTTGTTTGATCACCTCAGCTCCAGTAAATTGCTTAGAGATAACTACATGATTTAAGCCAGTTTATCAAGAATCCTCATCAATGATTTTAAAACATATAAAATTTTCACTCCTTCTCCATTGTATTTTAAGATGGAAAGATGCCAGCCTGAAGCACTTATTTATTTATTGCACTGATGCCACTAGTAGTGTGGGTTCATCTGACTATATTGTTAAAAGGGGTGTTACCAAAACAACTATCTATAAAATGTTTATATTGTATTTCAGCAGAAATGTATTTTTAAAATAAACTTAAACCTGCAGTTAGTTATATCAGCAACAAATAAGACCACAACCTTCAGTATAGGTTGCACTTCAATGTAAAGAAAACAAAAGTCCTCACCACTGGACCAATAAATAACATTTACATAAATAGAGAAAAGATTTAATTCGTCAAAGACTTCATTTTGCTTGGATCAGTCATCAACACTTGTGGAAGCAGCAGTGAAGAAATCATACGGCACACTGTATTGGGCATATCTGTTGCATAAAACTTCTTTAAGACTATGCATGTGAGAGTTAGTGAATAAGAAAGACCGTAGAAGAATTGATGCATTTGATTAATGGTGTTGGAGGAAAATATTGAAAGTACCATGCCAAAAGAACAAATAGGTCTGTGTTGAAAGAAGTGCATCAGCGTGCTCCTTGGAAGCCAGGATGGGCAGACTTCATCTCTCATATTTTGGACATGTTGCCAAGAGACACCCGTCACTGGAGAAGGATATCACGTTTGGTAAAGGTGAGGATCAGAGAAAAAGATGGATTGGCACAGTGGCAGCATCAATGGACTCAAAAGTAGCCATAATTGTGAGGTTGGCCCTGGATCAGGCAGCGTTGTGTATAGGGTTGCTATATGAGTTATTACTGACTTAATGGCACCTAACAACAACAACTTGTAGCATACCATTATAGATCCAACTATGTACTTGATTTCTACACTTGGATAACAAATAGACATCTCAAACATAATGTACCTGCTTAAACTAGAACTCCTAACTTGGCTCTGATATCTTTTCTCCAATAGCCTTATCCAGCTCAGTAAATGGAGCTTTCATTCTACTAGTGTGTTCAGGCAAGAAGTTCAAAGTTATCCTTGATGCCTTTCTTTTCCTCACACTCAACATCCCTTTCATATGTAACTTCAGTTGGCTATTCCTTCCAAATATTTCCAAGCAAAACTTATCATCTCCACCATCTTCATACTAGTGCAAACTAGGACCATCTCTTGCCTATATTATTCTGGACTCCTAGTTGCACTCACCCAAATTCTGAATCTGGCAACTAGAAAGATCCTTTTAAATATAAATTCAATAATACCAGTTTGATGTCTTAAATTGTTCAAAAGCTTTTCACTCACCAACCCACCCAGCTAACTCTACTGCTATCGAGTCTATTCTGATACATAACAATTCTACAGGGCAGAGTAGAACTGCTCCTTAGCATTTCCAAGACTCTTAATCTTTACAGAAGAAGACAATCTCATCTTTGTCCATGAAGCAGTTAGTAGGTTTGAACTGCCAATCTTGTAGTTAACAGCCCAATGTTTAGTCCACAGCACCACAAGGGCTTCATATCACTCACAGTAGAAGTTAAAGTCTTAATCTGGTCTACATGTCTGTATTGGTCTCTATCTTCCCCACCCCATCCCCCAAAATATCTTCTTAACTTCTTACTTACCTTTATCTACCTCATTCATTTTTCTTAAGAGCCAGTGTCCTATTTACTGTTTTACTGAATATGCCAAGCATGGTCCTGCCTGAGAGCCTTTAGATTTCTCTCTTTTCCCTACCTGAATTGCTCTCGCCTCACTTACTTTCTTACTGGTTTGCAGAAAGTCTTATTAATGAGGTTGCCCCTAATTAAAATTTATAAAATAGTACCTGTCCCCCAGCTCAATCATTTTATATTCCCCTTTATCCTGCTTCAGTTTTATTAGTAGGACCATATACAGGAAGAAAACACACTGGAAAAGACAATTGCTATTATTGTTCTTGAACACAGGAGGTGAGAGACTTGTACTTTTCATCTTCTTGTTGTTGTTAAGTACTGTAGAGTCCATTCTGACTCAAAGCAACCCCTTATAGGGTATCTAAGGAGCGGCTGGTGAATTTGAACCACAAACCCTGCAATTCAAAACTGATCTTGTGGTCCAGTGCACTACCCCACAGTACCTCATCAGGACTTCACTTTTCATCTAACCACATAAAATACTATGATTTAATGGTAACAGATTATTTGGGCATAAATGTGATTTTCTATTCCTCCTATAGGAATTATTTAACTTCTTAGTATACAGATTAGGCGGGATATTTATTTTTCAAATTTACAGATATATTCATTAATTAACAAACATCCTTTGCAAGCGTACAAGTAGATGGTGACACAAACCTGAGGTTGGAAGACTGAAATGGAATCTAGGAGAAGACATTAATTATTCTGTGGTTATCTATTTCTATTTGCCTTTGGTCATCCTCAAGGAGCACTGGTGGAACAGTCATTAAGTGCTGGACATCTAACCAAGCAGTCTGTTGTTTGAACCCACCAGACCCTCTTTTGGACACAGATATGGCAGTCTGTTTCCATGAATAGTACAGCCTGGAAACCTTGTTGTTGTTAAGTGCCGTCGAGTTGGTTCCCACCCATAGCGACCCTGTACAGCATTTCCGAGGTTGTAAATCTTTACGGGAGCAGAACGCCTCATATTTCTCCCGCGGAGCAGCTGGTAGTTTCGAACTGCTGGCCTTAAGGTTCGCAGCCCAATTCGTAATGACTATGCTACCAGAGCTTGAAATCTTAGGTGCTATTTTAATGTGCTTTAGAGGATCCTGAATGAACAGCAATGGGTCATGCCCCTCTTGACATCTTTCCTATTCTATATACGACTGGTGTTGGTTTCTTTTAATGCAATAGTGGTATTACCTATGGAGTCACAGAAAGCTTGGGAAGGCACAATATAATATACTATTAATTAATTTTAGCCAGAAATTAATTAAACCTCATCCTTAATACAAATATCTACAATAAATGTCACTTCCTTTTCTAGTACCTCTTCTTCATTACAGCATTTCCCTTTATTATCAGATGCCAAAATCCTTTTAAACAGGACCTTTACAAGAAGCTTTCTACGGTGTCTTTATCAAAATGAATATTCTTATCCCTGAACTCTCATAGCACTTGTTATGGCACTAAGCATTTTCTATTTGGGATTGCCTTTATCTCATCTTCTGGATCTTTACTTATTTCTTTATCACACTCCACACCTGACATAGTAGTTCCTATTGACTAGTTTCTAGAAGATAATCCTTGTGGAAACCACAGTTATTTTTTTTTAACCACTTGAAATGATGATGACTATATTTTCACAAACTGCAAGGTAATCTCACTTTGAAAGGAGAGGAAAACAAGCAAACTAGACTTCTCAGAAAAAGGATTACAAAAAGGGAGAAAATATTAATGCCAACTGTTAATATACTAGTACATTCATGTTTCTAAAAACTTTACTTTATTTAGTAATAAAGGTGGATGCTTTAGAGAATATGAAAATAAACAAAAACCAAACTCCTTGCCTCTGCTGTTGAGCCAATCCTGAACCACATAGCAAGCCTACAGACCTAGTAGCCCGGTCCCTTAGAATTTCCCATTCTTTCTCCTGCAGCCTAAAGAGTGGCTAGTAGATTCAACCTGCTGACCGTTTGGTTCACAGTCAATTAGTCACTGTGTCAACAGGTATCCTTTAGAAAATATAATTGTCCTAAATTAACTATCAGTTCCTTTCCTAGAATAGTTAAGAGCTTAAGTTTAGAACACTGTGAAAAGTATTGTAAGACATGGTTGTTGTTAAAGTGCTGTCCAATTGGTTCCAACTCATGGTGACCCTGTTTAGAGTTCCCAAGTAGTGGCTGGTAGGTTCAAACTGCCAACTTGGCCATTAGCAGTCCAGTGCTTATCTTACAGTGCCACACCAGGAGTCCATTGTAATATTATTGTTGTTGTTAGGTGTCATTAAGTCAGTTCTGACTCATGCACAAAACCAATTGTGTTTATAACAGGATGAAACACTGCCTGGTCCTGTGCCAGCCTCACAATAGACCATTGCTACTGCCACTGTGTAAGGAGCTCTGGTAGTGTAGTGGTTACAAATCGAGCTGCGAACTGCAAGGTCAGCAGTTCGAAACTACCAACTGTTCCATGGGAGAAAGATGAGGCGTTCTGCTCCCGTAAAGATTTACAGCCTCAGAAACCCTATACAGGGTCACTATAAGTCAGAACCAACTCCATGGCACACAGCCACCAGCAACTGCCACTATGGAATCCATCTGATTGGAGCTCTTTCATATTTCACTGACCCTCCTCAAAGCATGATGTCCTTCTCCGGGGACTGGTCCCTCTTGACTTCTAAGGAACATTCTTGCTATATTTTTACCAACACAGCCGTTCATGGTACTTTTAGTATTCTTCTCCAACACCATAATTCAAATGTATCGAATCTTCAATGATCTTTCTTATTCATTGTCCAATTCTCACTTGTATGTGAGGCAAATGAAAATACCATGGGTCAGGCACACCTTAATCTTCAAACTGATATCTTTACTCTTTAATACTGTCAAGAGATCTTGTGCAGCAAAACTGCATATTGCAATATGTCATTTGATTTCTTGACTGCTGTTTACATGGATGTTGAATGTGGATCCCGTCAAAATGAGTCTTAGACAACTTCAATCTTTCTCCATCTGTACAGATGTTATTTATTGATCTAGTTGTGAGGTTTTTTTGTTTGTTTGTTTGTTTGTTTTATATTGAGGTACAATCCATACTGAAGATGATAGTCTTTAATCTTCATCAGTAAGTATTTTAAGTCCTCTTTACTTTCAGCAAGTAAGGTTGTATCATCTGCATATTGCGGATTGTTAAGGAGCCTTCCTCCAGTCCTGATGCCATGTTTTTCTTCATACAATCCAGCTTCTAGGATTATTTGCTTGACATATGGATAAAACAAATAGGGTGAAAGGATACAATTCTAGTACACACATTTTCTGATTTTTTACCATGCAGTATCCCCTTGTTCTGTAGGAGCAACTGCCTCTTGGCCTGTGTAGAGGTTCCTCCTGACCACAATTAAGCGTTCAGGAATAACCATTCTTTGAAATGTTATCCATATGTGTCACAATGTACACAGCTGAAAGTGTCTGCATAATCAATAAATCACAAGTAACCATCTTTCTAGTATTCTCTGCTTTCCCAGATCCATCTGGCACCAGCAATGACGTCTCTAGTTCTATGTCCTCTTCTTTATCCAGCTTGAATTTCTGGATGTTGTCTGTCAAGGTACTGTTCCAATCATTTTTAAATTATCTTCAGCAAAATTTTACTTCCATGTGATATTAGTGATATTGTTCAAGTATTTGCACATTCCATTGATTCACCTCTCTTTGGAATGCTCACAAATATAGTTCTCTTCCAATCGGCTGGCCATTTTGCTGTCTTACAAATTTTTTAGGAGTTAAGTTAAAAATACTGTTGACAAGGAAGAATTGAAAGATTGTTGTTGTTTTTCTTAAGTTCTGTCCAGTTGGTTCTGACTCATGGTGACCCTGACTAGGGTTTACAAGGAGTAGCTTGTGGGTTTAATTTTAATTAAAAGATTAAGCAAACTGTAACACTACCACCACTGAAGTGTTATTTAACGACAACTTATAAAAGGCTATACAAAAAATTTATTTTTCAAACGCAAACTATAAGTACTTTGCTACAGAAAATAAAAGCAATTAAATACTGAACCCCAGGTTCACTTAGTTATGCCGTGGCTGAACTGACTAATTAGCCTAATCTGCTTTGATGAAAAAAAGAAAAAAAAGATACTATACCTCTAGGAAAGATTAAAAGTCCAATTAAAAAAATTTTTTCTTTAAATTTCTTTAGAAAATACATCCAATGTTATCAGTCATCAAAAGTAACACTTATCATAAAATCAAGTTTGCTTTTAGTTTTAAGACAGAAAAGATAATTATTCATTTTTAAATATTTTTCAAATATAAAGTTTAAGTTCTTGTTTTTGTTTCTGTTTACTGTATGGACATTGCAAATATAAGAAATTCTAAGTTGAACATGTAAACTCCATTTGCACCTCTATGTTGTTGTTGTTGTTATGTGCCGTGGAGTCGGTTCTGACTCATAGTGACCTTGTACAGCACTTCCGAGGCTGTAAATCTTTACGGGAGCAGAAAGCCTCATCTTTCTCCTGTGGAACAGCTGGTAGTTTCGAACTGCTGACCTTAAGGTTCGCAGCCCGATTCGTAACCACTATGCTATCAGAGCTCCTTTCACCTCTATACATTCTATTAAATATAAAGTTAATTATAGCAACCATCTATAAAATCTATATTATACATCCATCATGATTCTTCGTACCCAGTACTGAAAAAACATAGGTCTGTCCCTGCTATTCATCAGGACATAAGCTTCTTCTTGGTCTGTTTGTTGTGCCCCCTCTTGTCCTTTTCTTGTGCCACTGCTGGTCTGTGTGTGTCAATCAGACCAGAGTGCTCTAGGACCATTACAGCTGCTATCTTCCAACCAAAGCCATTTAAAAGTCATTCTTAAAATAAAAGAATAAATCTAAGTAGCACCTTCTTATCAGGACTTTCTGGCCATTCAGAATTTTTGCTATTTTAACAGTTGTGCTAAGAGCACTGGTAGCTTAGTGTATTACAAGCTGAGCTCCTAACCAAAAGGTCAACAGTGTGATCTACCAGTATCTCAGCAGCAGATAGATGAGGCTTTCTGCTCCAGTAAAAATTTATAGCCTCGGAAGCTCTCCACAGGGCTGCTGTGAGTCAGAACTGGCTCCAAGGCATAAAGCACTCCCCACCAACAGTTGTGACAGTATAGTGTTCTTTTGTATTTCTGGGCACAGTTAGGAAAACTTAGGTTCTGACTTGAGGTTTTTTTAAGAATTAATAATCATCATTGTAATGAAACAAAGTATATGATTTGTTGAATGTAAAACTGATGATCTGCCCTATAAACTTTCACTCAAATCCAATAAAAAAACTTAAAAAAAAAAAAAGAATTAATAATGATCTACTTTTCTGATAAGGAGCTCTAGTAGTATAATGGTTATGAGTCGGGCTGCTAACCTCATGGTCAGCAATTTGAAACCACCAGCCATTCCACGGAGAAAGATGTCGATTTCTGCTCCCGTAATGATTTACAGTCTCGGAAATCCCATCTAGTGTCGCTGTGAGTCAGAACTGACTCCGTGGCACACCACCACTTTTGTGATATTTCCGGTCTACTCCTAAATGTTTAAATAGATTAAAGTATGCTGTTGTTGTTGTTAAGTGCTGTCTGTAGTCGGTTCTGACTCATAGTGACCCTGTACAGGGTTTCTGAGGAGCAGCTGGTGAGCTTGAACCACCAACCTTGAGATTCAAACAGACCTTGCAGTCTAGCGCATTAACCCAATGTACCACACCAGGATTAAAGTGAAGTTATGGTTGTGGTTTTGAAGTGCCATTGAGTCAGTTCTGTCCCATAGGGACTCTGTGTAGAGTTTCCAAGGACCGACTAGTGATCTTGAACCCCCTACTTTGCAGTTCAAATGACTTTGCAGTCCATCACATTAATCCACAGTGACACACCAGAACTCCACACCAGGATAAAGTACAGAGGAAGACAAAAACCTTTCTTCTTATATATGCAAAGTCACATATTTATAATAGTCACATAATTGATTCAGTCACTCAGCATAAAAGAAGCAGAAGAAAAGTAGGAAACAAGAAAAGGAAGAAAGGGAAAAGTAAGAAGGTTAAGGAGGACAGCAGGGATGGGAGAGGAAGCAGAGAGGAAGAGGAGGAAGATGGAAGAAGGAAAGATTATTCCTCAGAGTTTCACTGATACCTGGTTACATATCTAAGTTGCTTTTCCTGATAAGTTCAATTATGCCTCCAAGTACTTTTGATGATCGATTTTAGTTCTTGGATGAATGAAAGCATTCATTGTATTTTCTTTTTTGTCAGTCTATGTTTATGTTGCAGTTACATAATATACCTTTTAGTAAACAGAGACAAACATATAACATAAACTAAAAGGTAGGGATAAGCGATAAATAAAACAAAATCTCTTATGTAATAAAATAATTTAAAAATAAATTGTTGTTGTTGTTAAGTGCCTTCGAGTCAATTCCAACCCATAGCAACCCTCCATAGGGTTTCCAAGGAGCAGCTGGTGAGCTTGAACCACTGACTTTACAGTTCAAATGACTTTGCAGTCTGACGTATTAGCCCATGGCGCCACACCGGAATTAGATAAGGTAAAAGTAGTAAAATATGTATGAGAAAAAAGGGAATGAAATACACAGTAATGCACCAGACTGCAAAGCCGTTTGAACTGAAAGGTCGGCACCTCAAGATCACCAGAAACTCCTTGGAAACTCTATATAGGGTTGCTATGGGTCAGAACTGATTCGACAGCACTTAACAGCAACACATAATCAGAAAAGTTAAAAATTAAGACAATACTCATAAACAACTAAATACATTGATGCCTGAAAGAGATCTTATTAGCCCTTAAAAGAAAGTTATTTTCACACCAGGAGAATTTCAAGTTTATAATGGTACTAAGTTTGGTCATTTTAGTGAAACAACCATTAGAAACCTGGCTAAATATTATTTATATAGTTTAGTTTTATAGTTCAAGAGGCTTTAGGTTAATATTTTGCTTTTCTTTTTGTTTTCTTGCACATCAGATTTGCCTTATCAGTAGGTATTTATCACTGAAATAACCAAGTAATCAAGAAGTTATCTGAAATTTAAAATTTGCAGTAAAATCATTTTAAATTCCTCAATTCAGAGATTAAGGGCAGAAATCTCTGGAGTAAATCTTTTACTCAAGCTCTGCTTCTTCTGCTTAACATTGTGGAATTTACATGGCACCATTGTGTCTCCGTTTTCTCCTCTTTAAAATAAGGACAATGATATTTGCAATCTAAGAGAGCTGTTTTGAAGATTAAATAAGTTAACCATGTATACTTCATAGGACATAGTCAACTATATATATGTCAGCAATGATGACCCTACACATGGTGCTATGTTAGATACTGTCAGGAGAGAGAGGATGGGAAGTCAACATAGAAGAGATGTCCTCATGGATGGTAGGGCAAAGAGAAAGATATTTTCTAGCAAACTCACAACCTAAAGATATACAGCACTTTGCAAGACAAATTCCAAAACAACCAAGCATAGGATTCAGCTCCAAAACTTTAGAATTTAATGTTTTCTCAAAGATTATTATAAAATTAAAAAAAGATTATTATATAATTAATTTTATAAGTAAGAAAATGAAGCCTATAGAAGTTGAGGGCTTGCCTAAAGTCACAGATATACGACAAACATACCAGGCTTTTGGATTTTCCATTCAGGTTTTTCTATTATATCAAATTTAATAACCCTGGCAAGGTTTCTTATGTCACAACCACTAATATTTGGGGGCCAATGACTTAATTTTTTTTTTTTCTTGGTAATTTGCATGGGACAACAGAAATCTTTGTTCTTCTGGTCAATTGTGAGAGTCTCCTCAACTAGCTGATGCATATTCTGAAGAACTGAGGTCACTATTTGTTGCTTTATAGAGAAATTCCTACCAGTCTACACAGAAGCTTAGTGGCTTTAGTATAGTGAATGTTCAGTTACCTTGAATTGGCTAAATTATACAGCTTGAGTGTTAAAGAATCCTAACTACATAAATTATTTGAAATAATATTTTGTGAAAAAGAAACTAGCCCACAACAACTAGGATAGTTCTTGAACATAGTAGAGTGAACTCCTCAAAACAATGGTCCATAACCTATTCATTCATGTATCAGCAATGTATAGCATAATGTCTTACAAATAATAGAAACTTAATATGTAGAATTAATATAAGAACACGAGAATAAACATGCAAGAGTTTGACCTGAGTTTCTGGAAATTCTAGAACATACTAAAATACCTTTTTAGGTTTCTAAAACCTAAATTCATGCAATAAGATTAATTATTCTTAGTAATTAATCTTATTTCATGAATTTCAAATTAATAAGACTTCTATGTGGAATGGTGGTCCACTTCAATATTGGATGGCTAACTGCTTAGAATAGCAGAGGTCATGCATTGTTATTAAAGAAAAGAATGTAAACATTATAAAGCATTACCCTTTTCAAGAACCCTAAACTTAACACACCCTGACCCAGGCCCCAGTTTTTTTTTTGCTAGAACTTTATCATAAGGAAATAATTAAGTGTCTAATAAGCTTTAGATGATTCAAGTTTATTTTTAAAAGGTTATTTTTAGAAGAATGGTCATTAAAATTTTGTTTAGAAAGCAAAACCTTTAAAAAAATAACAACTTATAAAATTATAGTAATGCACTGGATAAATACACATATTTATATCTATACAGTGGAATGCTACATACCATGAAAAAATATATTTATTTACATAGAAATAAATGCACAATGTGTTTTTTAAAGGAATTAAGAATCAAATATACATTATGATCTAACTTAATTTAAATGTAAATATGCCAAGCGACCATTCATAAAAGAATTAGGCTGACCTATTAATAGTGGCAATGCCTAAATTTTGGAGTCCTGGTGTGGTGGTGCTGTGGGTTAATGCACTGGATTGCAAAGTTGCTTTGAACTGCAAGGCTGGTAGTTCAAGTTCACCAGCTGCTCCTTGGAAACCCTATACATGGTCACTATGGGTTGAAACCGACTCAATGGCACTTAATAACACCACCAACAATTGATTTTTGCTATGTTTAAGTGTGTGCATGTGCATACACACACATACATACACACACAAGTAAGAAAGATGAGACTTTCTGCTTCCATAAAGATTTGCATCCTGGGAAATCCTAACCGGGTAGCTATGAGTCAGAAATGACCAGAGGGATTCTGAAGCAGCAGCATATGCATATACATGTGGGTAATGGTTGTATACTTTCTCCATAATTATTAAATCTGTATTCTGAGTGAATAATCCAATCAGTTGGATTCTATGAAGAAGAATGTGGTAGTGGGGTTGATGAAGACTTTTGCAGAAATCTGAAATATGCAGGTGACACATCTTTACTTGCTGAAAGTGAAGAGGATTTGAAGCACTTACTAATGAAGACCAAAAAGTACAGCCTTCAGTATGAATTAGACATCAACATAAAGAAAACAAATGTCCTAACAACTGGACCATAAACCTTTGTTTATCATGATAAACAAAGGAAAGATTGAAGTTGCCAAGATTTTCATTTTACTTGGATCCACAATCAATGCCCAAGGAAGCAGCAGTCAAGAAATCAAATGACATATTAAACCAAGTAAGTCTGCTTCCAAAAGCCCTCTTCAAAGTATTTATAGAGCAAAAATTTCATTTTGAGTACCAAGGTAAATGTGACCTAAGTCACAGTATTTTCAATCACCTTATATGCATGGGAAAACTGTATAATGAATTAGGAAGAATTAATGCATTTGAATAATGGTGCTGGAGAAGAATATTGAATGTGCCATGGGCTGTCAGAACAAAACTGAACTGGAAGAGAAACAGCTAGAATGCTCCTTAGGAGAAAGAATGGTGACACTTTGTCTCACATACTTTGGACATGTTACAGGGAGAGACTGATTACTAGAGAAAGACATCATGCTTGATCAAGCAAAGAGTCAGTGAAAAACAGGAAGACACTTTATGAGATGGAAGGACAGAGTTGCTGCAACTATGGGTTCAATGAAGCAATGATTCTGAGGATGGTGTGGAACTGAGCAGTCTCATTCTCTTGTTCATTGCATCACTATGAGTGAGAACCAACTTAACAACACCTAACTACAAAAACAACCACTGGTAAATATTAATAGAAATTGAATTTGGATAATTGCCACCAAATATAAATAAGGGAGAGTAAAGAAATGATGTCTTGAAAATGAATAATTTTTGAAGATTACAAATTAATTATATAGCACAAACAGAATATCAGGTCCAACAACTTGGTTTATTTCTCACAATCTTGATAGGAATGAAATGTTTTATTAATAAGAATAGAGTTTCTCAATTGTTAGAAGATATAATATGTTTAAAAAAAGTTCAATATCTGTCTAAAGGTCACAGAGCAGTTGTGGGCAAGGTATGACCAATTGCTTCAGGACCCTCCGACCTCTGCTGCAGTCATAGCCAGACTAGTTATGGTCTGTCTTCAACAGAATTTAAAATGAATGAAGTTATCTTTCAATATAGATGTTTTGAAGGATACTACTCTATCAAAGAATATAGTAACCTGGTGAGGTGCTGCAGGTTAATGCACTAGACTGCAAGGTCAGTTTGAAGTGCAAGGTCAGTGGTTCAAGCTCACCAGCTGCTCCTTAGAAACCCTATAACAGGATCACTATGGGGTTTGAACTGCAAGGTCAGTGGTTCAAGCTCACCAGCTGCTCCTTAGAAACCCTATGCAAGGTCATTATGAGTAAGAACTGACTTGATAGCACTTAACAACAACAACTATGTCAAGACTGGCTCTGTTGTTGTTGTTAAGTGCCATCAAGTTGGTTCTGACTCATAGTGGCCTTATATAGTGTTTATGAGGCTGTCCATCTTTGCAGGAGTAGAAAGCCTCATCTTTCTCCTGAGGAGTGGTTGGTGGACTCGAACCACAGACCTTGAAGTTCACAGTCCATTGTTTATTGTATAGAGACACCACACTCCTAAAACTGATTCTAGTACTTAGGAAATTCTTTGAAATTTATGTGACCTTAGGCTAATTATTCAATTTCTCTCAGCCTTGATTTCCTCATATCTAAAGGGTGATAGCAATATCTTTGAAGATTATATTTTGAAGATTGCTAAGGAGCTCCAGTGATGCAATGCTTAAGCACATCAAAAGGTCAGTGATTTGAACTCAGCAGTAGCTTTGCAGGAGAAAACAACCTGAAGATCTGCTTCCAAAGACAGATAAAGACTCAGGAAGGATTGCAAGGATTAAGTGTAATAGAGGTAAATCACTGCTGTATATATAACCCTGGAACACCAATGTTCCGCAGCAAGATATATGGGCACAGGCTGAATGAGTATGTGAGGGAGAATGGGAATATCCCCACAAATATAAAAGAATTTGAAAGAGGATATTTGTACGTAGGTATGGAGATGCAGGGTAATGCACTGGACTGCAATGTCAGCAGTTCAAATTCACCAGTCACTCCTCAGAATCCCTATTCAGGTTGCTAAGAGTCAGAATCAACTTAACAACAACAACAACAACAACAACAATTTACCTTTGTTACAAACACACCTATGAATGCAGTAGAGTATACAAAGGAGATTATGATGAAAACTACTTAGAAATTATGAAACATCTTAAAGCAACAAGTTGCTGGGCCTCAGGAATCAATACCATAGTCTCAGGGAACACCATGATCAACTAGGAAACCTTCTGGGACAGTTCTACTATCCCTTACAAAGTCATATGAGTCAAAATTGATTTGATAGCAGTGAATAGGGTAACCATAGAAATCCTAATAGATGATGAATAGACTGTTTACTGAGTGCTGCCTAACACAAAGGAAGCACTTAATCATGCTAATATTAATATTTTTTCTCCATGTATAAATCAACAAGGAAGTTGTAAATTAAAAAATGTAATTTTTGTACTTTACAGTCTGAATTTGTTGAATATTTCCTTATGATAGTCAAAAAGAATGTCAGACATTGGCTACAGAAAATAAGGGTGCTACAAAGTCAAGAAGTGATGGCTTACAAGCTTTCAAGAGGGAGCCTAGATCCATAGGGTGCAGAGGAAGGTAGAATCTTCACTGAGTAGTATCCAATGTGTCTGGGCAGGACAGATGAAAGGAGATGAGGATAGCTCTCATGTGGTACAATAGTGAATAATTACTATCAGGAGTGACTGTGAGGGTTGGAAATGTAAAGGAAGATGAGTGGTTGACTGTAGTCCAGGAGTGGAGATCCCTGGGACCATCAAGGAAGAAGAGCGGAGTGTGGGACCCTACCCAGAGAAAGAGTGATGCCAGACATGGAGGTAGAGATGATGATGTAGAGAGATGGAGTGGCTAGGGACTCTAGACCCAGAGAGAGAGAGGAGTGTGTGCTGATGACCAGGGGGCAGGCTTACAGGGTATACCCTTTGGTTGATTAATGATGCATGGAGGGGATTGTTACCATGGCAATGCAACAATATATGATAGGATGAATGTAAAGCTAATATTTTCCCATGTAAACTATTACATAATTCACAATAAAACATTAAAAAAAAATAATGTCAGAATGTATGAGTTTTATCAGTCAGTTTATATGCAGAAGATAATTTAATACTCTCAACCAATTCCCTGCCCCCCCCATCCCCCAGGGTTATTTACGCAGGTTAAATGACAAGACAAGAGTGGTCGTGTTACTGATTGTGAGTGTTACAAATGTAAAGGTAGACATTTTGTAACAAAAGGAGGGGAGTAGTTGATTTTGCATTCCAGGAGTGAAGGACCCTGGGACCATTAAGGGAGAAGAGCGGAGTGCGGGACCCTATCTAGAGAAGTAGTGATGTCAGAGATGGAGGCAGAGAAGATGACTGGGGACTTTGGGCTCAGGGAGGGAGAGGAGCTGTGTGCTGACGGCCAGAGGGCAGACTTGCAGGGTGTACCCTTTGGTTGTTTGAATGGTTATATATTCCTGAGTGCTTCGGTGTACATTAAAAACAAAACAAAAAAAAACAAAAAACAGAGGCAATGGAAACAAATGCTGTTGAATGATGATGCATGGAGGAGATTGTAATCATTGCAATGAAACAAATATGATAGGATGAATGTAAAGCTGATGTTCTCCATTCTCCCATGTAAACTGTCTCCCAATTCACAATTAAAAACTAAAAAAAAGAATGGAAGTGTTCTAAAGCGTATGAGTTACCATAACAATATTAGGAATAAAAATGAAAAAACCTACAATGCTATGCATGGGTACTGTTTTGGAAAATGTTCTCTGTGCTTTGTTTTTTGTTGTTGTTGGTGGTGGTTTTTTCTGAAATATTTCGAGCACCATATTTTACACACAAAAAAAATGCATTTTTCCCTATAATGTCTTCCTAAAAGGTACTTTTGTAAACATACTATGATATATATGTTATACAACGCTTTCTTATAAGAAAAAATTATAGTTGATGTACCAATTTAAAATATGAGTGCTTAATCAATTAAATGAAATAGAAATATCGAAATATCCAAAGCAATAAGAACTGGTAAAAAATAAAACAAAACAAAACTCAACTCCTCTATTAAACTTTTAAACTGTATAATATCTATCTCAATAGATCCATCAGTCATTATTGCATTCCGTGTTCTGTTTATTCTCAGGTAACATTCTTTACATTACTTATAAAATTATAATAGTGTATTTTTATGAACATACCACTCTCTATAGTTCTTCAAATGTCAAAGTGGAATAGACAAACATCCAGGAAATAACTGCATGTACCTTGTCCTTGACAACAGCTTCTGCGTGTTCTTTCCTGCACATAAGAAAGGATATAGGAATTGTTAGTGAAACTGATAATGTTTCCTTTGGACAGAATAGAAAATAAGAGTTTCTCCATATTTTTATATATTCTCATTAAATTATTGGAGACTTTTTATACACAGCCACACTCTAATGCAGCTGAGGAATACTACTGGAGAAAGTCAACCATAATATACCTCCTCAAAGTGGAAGTGCTTTTTACATAAAAGTATGTTAGGGTTTTTTTCTCTCTCTTTTATTTAAATAAAAATTAAGGAACAAGGTCAGACATGTGAAACTCGAGTCAGCCTCTCAGTCTCTGACCTCTCTGCAAAGACCACCCACAAAGGAAGATGAGTTGGAGACTAGCTCACATACCAAGGACACTGTCTACTTATCAAGTAGCAATTGCAATAGTGATCACAAGGTTCTGGATACAGGGGAATATTTCTTGGGTTCCAATATGGCAGGATATGCTTGTTCAAATGAGAAACTCAAAATCAGATTGTCAGTGTGAAGTCTGAGGGTAACTAGTTATATCATGGAACTAATAGAAGGTTTAAAAACATGTAAGTAGAGAAGGATGCAAAGAGGAAGGAAGCTAATTTCTGATGTTTCCTATTTTCTAGATTTACAGGGAAAGACAAGAGTGACTAGAGCAAAGGAAAATGGCTTATGTGTAACACTAATTCAACTTTTTCAAGTCATCAACCCTATTCATTACAATTTTAGCAGTTCTGTGGGAGGAAAATCAAAATGTACAATTCTTCTAAGCTTTCCATTTCGCATATATTGTTGACTTCTATCTGGAATGCTCTCCCCACTCTCCTTTCTGAGTTTGTCACAGTTCTGTTCAGTATTCATACTTCTATCTTGTGTGAAGTTACTAATGCAAGTGAAAACAGTGCTCATCTTCACAATAATAACAACACAAAGAACAGCAACCACCATTGCTGAATATTTAACTAAAAGAAACTAGACTATATGCTAGATACTAGACACTGCAGATTCATCATCTCATTTTATCCTTACAAGAAGGCATTATTACCCTCACTCTATAATGACTCAAAGAAGCAAAGTAATTCCCTGAAACACACAACTGAAAAATGGTTAGTTGTGATTTAAGACAAGGTCTTTCTGATATTACAGCTCTTCTCTTTCTCTAGGTTTTCAGACCCTCCAGTATATCCACCCTACCTTTTTCATTCTTTTAAAAGAAAATATTTTATCTTATTGACAAATGGAAGCATGCTTTTGTATTTTTTTTACTTATAGAACAATGACTTTTCCAGGACAACAACATCATCCTTTATTCATTCACAATCAAATGAAGTGTGTTGTTGTTGTTAAGTGCCATCAAGTCGATTCTGACCCATAGCAACCCTGTATGGGGTTTCCAAGGAGCAGCTGGTAAACTTGAACCACCCACCTTGCAATTCAAAAGACTTTGCAGTCTGACACATTACCCCACAGCGCCACACCAGGGCTCCAAAATGAAGTATAGGAACACTTTAAAACAAAGGCCTGACAATTTCTAACAAATGGAATATATAAAACAAGGGACCCATTAGAAGATAATGATGAGCATTCCATGCCTTGGGTCCTTGAGAAATGACAATGAAAATAAATCTAGTTTCCACTTCAGTTAGAGTATGTTTGCCTATTATGTATCCAGAATAAATGTCCTAATGGTTTTAAGTGACTTGCAATGGTTCACTGCATTTGGGCAGGGCAGGAGTTGATGCCCATGAACATAAATGTTTGCTTCTGAGAGCTATGTAAGTATGTACATATATGCATTAATTTTCTTTCATATGAACGGTTGCCCAAAACATACTGAAAAGGGGTTCATACAATCTTGAGAGGAGAGGGAGAGTGGACAAATCAGAGTAATAGACTTCCTGTCAAAAGCACTCTTTGTTAAATTCTAATTTCCACATCACTTAGGAAAAAAGAAATCTATGGCAAACATACAGAATTAATTCAAACACTGTTTTCAAATGAGTAAAAGAGATATAGATCTATAGATTTAAATGCATGTATATAAAGGAGCACTGATATCATAGTGGCGTAAGCACTGGGCTATTATCCATAAAGTCGATAGTTCAAAGCCATGGAAGGAAGATGAGACTTTCTGCTTCATAAAGATTTAGTTGTGGAGCAGCTCCTCTCTTCCCAACAGGGTTGCGATGACTCAAAATTGACTCAAGGACAGGGAATTTGGCTTTTGGCTATGTGCGCATCTTTGCATGTTACATTTAAGTATAGAATGCCATTGATTTATTTTTTTAGCCACATTATTTAATTTTTTTTAAAATTTAGGTAAATATAAAAGATTTCAAGACTTCTAAATTTATCATGCTGAGTACTGGATTAAAAATCATTGAGAAATAATAACTATAGTATCATTTATTTTGGATGTCAGAGCCAACATCTTTCTTGCTTTTTCTTAAGAATTACTATCACACAAAAGAATGACAAAATAGTGGGGTTAAGACCTTTACAAGAACACTAAATTCCACCACCATCAATTTGATTGTGACTCACAGCACGTCAATAGGACACAGGAGAATTACTCCAGAGGGGTTCTGAGTGTGTAACTGTTTATGGAAGCAGGTGTCTCATCTTTGACTCAAGGAGAGACTGCTGGGTTCAAACCACTAACCTTAGTCTGACACTTAGTTCATAGGGCCACCAGAGTTCCCATGATATCTTTACAGATGTACAAAATTAAGTGATTGATTTTTAAGGACCATTCAATAGAATAGGTCAGTTTCAATCTTCCTTTTTGGTCTTCCAAAAATCACAAATAATCTAATTAATGCAGATACAAAAAAATGACAGAATTTTAAAAAATCACAGGATGATTTTTTTCATTTGTAAAATGAGGGTTATAGACCAGATGAATTTTAAGGCCTATTCTCACCTGAATAAATAATCTTTACTTATCAGTAATTTTAGAAACTTGTTTTTCAAATTTACATAAAACTTAACTATTTAATAGTTATTTCATATTATTATTTAAGCAAAATGGTAATTATTTTTGTGCGGATACCATCACATTTTTAAAGGAGAATAAGTGCTAACCATTTCACGGAAAGAATAACATCAATGCAACTAAACCTTTAATAAACCAAGCTAACTCTAGAACTCTATTTCAACTATTGGAACTTAACCTAGTCGAGATTTAAATTTGAGTCATATGAAAACTGAAAGCTTGCTTTCAAGAACCCTCTGGTACATTACACATCTCATCCTAGAAAATTTACTTGCCCCATTTTGTAGACTTCCCCAAACAGCCATCAGGCATGTCATTAGATATAGTACTGGCCTCATTATCATTTTATTGTCGGAGTTGCTTTGATTCATTTCTGGGCAAAGTGTAAGATGTATTTACAATATTTACAAATATATACTTTAAATAGTGGTTATAGGCTAAATTGGAGTCCTGATGTGGCACTGTGGGCTAATGTGTCAGACTGCAAAGTTGTTTGAACTGCAAAGTCAGTGGTACAAGCTCATCAGCTGCTCCTTGGAAACCTTATACAGGGTGGCTATGGAATCGACTCGATGGCACATAACAACAACAAGAGGGTAAATTGAGGACATACACTGTTTCACTTAATCCTCACAACGATGTAAGTGAATTATAATACTAATTTTACAGACAACAGTACTGAGGCACAAAGAAGCTAAATAACTGGACTAAGAACACATAGTTTGTAAATTACAACTGCATTAGAACCCAGCAGTATAATTTTGATGAAGAGCAAAGACTACAGCCTTCTGTATGTACTACATCTTAAAATAAAGATTGCAAATACCCCAACAATTAGACCAATAAGCAGCAACATAATAGACAAAGAAAATATTAATGTTGTCAAGGATTACTTTTCACTTGAATCTACAATCAATGCCTATCAAAGCTTTCATTGTTAGGTGCTGCAGAGTAGGTTCCAACTCATAGCGACCCTATGCACAACAGAAGGAAATACTGCCTAGTCCTGTGCCACCCTCACAATTGTTATATTTGAGTCCATTGTTGCTGACACAGTGCTAATTTATCTCGATGGGTGTCTTTTGCTTTTTTGCTGACCCTCCACTTTGCCAAGCATGGTATCCATCAAAGTAGCACTCATAAAATTAAATGTAGTATTGCACTGAGAAAATCTGTTATTTATTTATTAGAAAGCAAAAATATGACTCAGGACTAAGGTATGCCTGATCTAAGCTGTCTTATTTTTAATAGTCTCATATACATGGGACAGCTAAACAATGAACAAGGAAGATTGAAGAAGAATTGATGCCTTATAGTTATGGTGTTGGCAAAAAATATTCAGTATATCATGGACTACGAGAGAATGAGCAAACTCATTTTGGAAGAAGTATTGCCAGAGCACTCCTTAGAAATGAGATGAAGAGGCTTTATCTCCCTTAGTTTAGCCATGTTATCAGTAGAAACCAATTCCTGGAGAAGAACATCAAGCTTAGTAAAGTAAAAAGTCAGAAAAACGATGACAACTCTCAACAAGGTGGACTTGTTGAAGTGCAACAATGGGTTTAAACAAAATAATGATTGTGAGGATGACTTACAATGCAACAATTTCACTCTGTTGGACATGAACTCCTAATGAGTTGGAGCTGATTTGACAGCACCTTGAAACAAATGAGGATCGTGAGGATGGTGAGATTTCATCTCTCCTACTTTGGACATAGGAGTTGATATGGAGCTATGGGTTAATTAATTGGAACACAAGGTCGGTTTGAATCTCAACACTGGCGTTTCAAGTTCACCAGCCACTCATCTGAAACCACATACAGGGTTGCTATGAGTCAAAACCAACTTGATGACGCTTAACAGAAACAACAACATTGGTCAGGAGGGACCAGTTCTTGGAGAAAGACATCATGCTTGGTAAAGTAGAGGGTCAGTTAAAGGAGAAAGATCCCCAATGATGGTCATCTATCAGGTTAATTTAATAACGAGCTAGATTTTGGATTTTTTATCAGAATGAAGCTACATACAAATGTTCAGATTGAATATATTAGTGCTAGAAGATAAGGAGCTCTGGTAGCATAGTGGTTACGAATCGGGCTGCGAACCTTAAGGTCAGCGGTTCGAAACTACCAGCGGCTTCGCGGGAGAAAGATGAGGCTTTCTACTCCCGTAAGGATATACACCCTCGGAAACCCTGTACAGGATCGCTATGGGTTGGAACCGACTCAACGGCACTTAACAACAACAACAAGAAGATAATGCAATGCATTCAAGGTAATCTCAGAAACATTAAGTTTACATTCTGCTTAAAATGTATAGCTTCTTAACTCATCATTAGCTAATATTGTTATGTTGTTAAGTGCCAGCAAATTGGTTCCAACACACAGCGACTCTGCATAGGGTATTAAGAAACAGCTGGTGGATTTAACTGCCAACCTTATTTTCTTCAAAATAACCACATCTAAAAACAAAAAACAACAACAAAAAAAACCTCTGCAGCTGTTTAATATAAGCATAGATTTCTTTTGTTTTTCTCTAGAGTCTGGTTCCTTCTGACATGTCCAAAGGATCAAAGGCAACAATTAAAAAAATCAAAACAAGCTAGCCAATGTGTTAGTTTGGAGACCCATCTTTACTCAATTTTGTAAAACTGAAATAAGATTTCATGTGCATTCCCTGATGTTCTCCAAACAAATAAAACTTTTCATTGATACTGCTAATAAATGAAAGTGGGCTAAACTCAGAAACCCCATACAGGGTCGCTATGGGTCGGAATCGACTCAACGGCACTTAACAACAACAACTAGACTAAAACAGAAAATCCTCTCTATGAAATATGTGCAGGACTGATATTGTAAAGCATATGACATCTAAGAAATTATGTGACTTTCTTATTGTTGTCTGAAGGAACAAAAAAAAATATTTAGGTGCACATCCAATTAACAATATACAAGACAAAGTCAGCAATCCCCAAACTCTATGCTCACCTGCGTCACAGCATAAACAGTGATTCAATCTAACCCCAGCACCCAGAGGGTCCTGGGAGATTGATCCCAGGAGGTTGAAAGAGGAGACAACAGAGCATTCACTGAGAGGAAATTTACCCTCTGGGGAAGATCTCCCTAAGTCAGGTCTACTTTTCCCTGGGGGAGTGAGGGTATTTATGAGCTGACACCTAGCCTTGGCAACCCACACCACCAAATGAGTATCCTGGTACCAGTCACACAATTCCAAATTACAGTAAATAGGCAAAAAAGCAGTAAAGAAAAAGTCAGAAATTCTGAATTTCAGCCTTTGATCCTCTACTTACTTTTTAGTTCCTTTCTTGATCTAATTTTTCTCAGTAGTAAAGTAAGAATCTTAGTCAACGATTGTTACTTTCAAACTATGCTGTGTACTTCTTACACAGATGATATTAATGAGCTCATATTCAAGTCCTGATTGAACAAATACTCAAATACTCACATGTGTCTAGAACCTGAGCAAGGTCAGATTCCAAGCTAGAAAATGTTTAGGGACATTTTCTGTTTTAAAGAGTATAACTTTTCCTTCATCTACTTTCTCTTGAATATTCTACATACATTTTTAAAAAAGGGTTCTTAAATAAAAGTTCCAAAACTATTGAACTAGATGATCTCATTCCCACTCAAAGACAAAGATGCCGCGTGCTTTATTACATCCAATATACTTGCAAGGGATTTTAAAAAAAGTAATAGGGTTTTAGTTGTGTTATTTAAGAACTTCAACTCTTATTTGATCTAGGGACATACAGCTGTTGTTGTTACGTGCCATGGAGTCGGTTCCGACTCATAGCAACCCTGTACAGGGTTTTCAAGGCTGTAAATCTTTACAGGAGCAGAAAGCCTCATTTTTCTCCTGCAGAACAGCTGCTAGTTTTGAACTGCTGAGCCTGAAGGCAGCAGCCTGGTTCGTAACCTTTACGAGCTACCAGAGCTTCTAGGGACACACAGTACCCACCTGCATTTTCCTCCTGTGATCTCTGGTAGCGTAGTGATCTCGTAGTGATTCGGCTGCGAACCTCAAGGTCAGCAGCACGTAATTACACCACCACCACCTATCCCAGTTTTAGTGTATGTTGCCATCTGGTGGTGGCTGGTGTAATTATATGAATTTGAAAAAGTGGGCCTCCCTCAGAAATCCCAGCACTAGAGACTCTTTGGAACATATGTGTTCCACTTGTTGTTAAGTGCTGTCAAATCAGTTCTGACTCATAGCAACCCTGTATTGGGTTTCTGAGGAGCAACTGGTGGATTTAAACTGCTGATATTGCAGTTAGCAGTCACACCAGGATTCCATGTGTACCACTGTTGTCTAACATTGAGTTTGTTCTGATTCATAACAATCCTATATAGGGTTTCTAAGGAGCAGCTGGTGGGTTTGAACCACTGACTTTATGGTTAGCAGTCCATGTTTATCTTACAGTGCTACACCAGGATTCCATATGTGTCTCACTAGTTATATCAAAATCTGTATTACCTAAAAATATTTTTAATAATTTTATTAAAAATGCCTATCATTACTGAAAGTACATAGCTTCAACAATAACAAAATACAAAATAGAAAATAATTAAGTTTTGAAAGAGTTAAAGAAATGCAACTGATATGGACATGAAGCTAACACTGGAGAAAGGGAATCAATCAAGTTTAATTACTTACAATATGTACACATCAATTGGGAGACTATTTTAGAAACTGTTGTTAAGTGCCTTTGAGTTGGTTCCCACTCTTAGCAAACCAGTATAGGATGTTTGAGGCTTTCAGTGTTTACAGGAGCAGAAAGCTTATCTCTCTCCCACAGAGCATGTGGTGGGCTTGAACCGTGGACCTTGTGGTTCCCAATTTAGTGCTACAACTATGGAGCCATCAAATGGCAAACTAAAATGTCAGGATTTGATTACTTTTCCATGCATCCCTATCTATACAAATGCATTATGTTTCCCCCATATTCGTTCCCCAACAGAGAGTTAGGGAAACAAACAGCACAGTTTAAAGATGAGGTTTGCAACTCTGGTTGCATATTAGAATCACCTGGGGAGCTTTTAGAACAGACTGATGCCCACCCACAGAGATTCTGATTTAATTGGTCTGGGGTGAAGCCCAGGCATCAGTATTTTTGTGAAAGCCCCCCAGGTGATACTAATGTGTAGCCAGGGCTGAGAACCACTGGTTCTAAAGAAGTGCTCAAAATCTAACAAAAGAATTGCTAGGTTTAAATTGGTATTTTACCACTTCCTACTATAAATTTCACAATTCAAACATTCAGGAAGTAGGAAAAAGAACAACAAAAAATACCTGCTCCACTAGCCTTATAAGAGTATAATGAAAACCAATTTAGACAATATAAGACAAAGATTTCATAAACAATATAACTATATGTAAATTTATTTTTACTTCAGTCATAAATTGGACCAGTGAAACTCGTAACAGGATTTGAAGACAAGGCATAGGAGCAAAATGAGTAAAAAAAGATGATTGAAAAATCAAAGGAAAGGATAATATTTTGGTGTTTTAGCAGCAAAGCCATTATATGGTTTCTCTACTTTTTGACTGAAATCTTTAATTTGTGATTTGAGTAAAATTTCCTTTGCTGAAATATTCAATGAAAATGTCCCTCATTTATAAATTCATGATTTTGAATGTTGATGCTAATAAAGGAAGTCTCCCAGTCCAAGATTTTAGAAATGCAATCCAGCTAACATTTACAATCTGCCAAGGAGTGGAAAAGCTGATGGGAGGGGTTGAATGGCAAGAGACTGAGCAAGGAGGAAAATGCCACATCTTTGTCTGAAAGGAGGTCATCATACAAACTGAAATGCAAAATAAGGTGCAACATATTTACTAATGGAACAAAGAAAAGGAAGTCATTATATCTTGATTAATACCCAGTGAACTAACTTTGTTGTAACTCAGTGTCTTTATCTGTATATCATACTAGTAATATGTGCTTTGTTGTGAAGTATAACAAGTTTTCAATGAGAATCCATGAGATAAGAGAGTTGCTGAACTGTGTTCTCATCCTTTATCTACTAGATCTGCAGTTTCTCCTCGCCTCAGCCTTCTGGAAGGGTTGGAATAGATGATTCTAGACCCTAGTCTGAAAAAGAACCTTAAATTCAAAGTCTCAGGATATACACAATGATTTCCAGCATTTCTGAAAATAATCTTTTGGGTATTTTTCTGGAATATCTTCCAAAACTTAAAAAAAAAATTTCTAAGGAGATTCTGAGAAGCCAGAGAAAGACAGCATACATACAAATGCTCAAAATGTACAGTAAGGGGTGGCCCCTGAAGAGAGGAACCAATCTCTCCAAAAGTCCCTTTGTATGGACAGAAGTTGGAGTAGGAGTGTTAGAAATAAAGATATCTGAGTCTGGTTGACAAAACCTGGACTGTGGGTTGCATTGTTCTCTGCTTCCCCCTGTTGATGAGGAGTAGGAAGAAAGTCTTTATTTAAGAGTGGGCGAAGGAACAGCATGTCCAGGGGAGGTGAAGGTACCCTTGCAATTAGATACAAGGAGCACTAGGCAGAGTGAATGAGCGTGGGAAAGTGAGGGGTATGGGAGGAACCCTGCTTTGGAGGCGGTGGCTTGGAGCCTCAAGGAAACCTTCCACTCTAGAAAAAAAATAAAATCAATCTTGGTTTTTGATAAAGCTGAGGTCTTATCCTCATTTAATCTCTGTGTGTAGTTATTTTTTTCTTACATGGACCTTCAACCTCCGTAGTAAATCTCCATAGTATGGGATAACGAATTGCATTCCCAAATGTCTCATGCAAAACTTCATCTGAAATGAGAAGCTTTCTTGCAAAGTGCACAAAAGCCATTTTAGCAATATTAGAAAATTTGGGGGAGAATTCCCAAGGTAGCATTTCTTTGCTATTTTTTATTTACTTGTGACTTTCTGGATATGTCTAGTACTGGGACATTTAATACCCTCACAGCTATGACAAAACAACTGGAAAGGAACATATGTAAATGTAAGACGATCAGGACCTCAGGGCAAAGGGGAGGCTACCGCTAACTCCTTGAGGGAATTTACATTCTGAATATCTGACAGACACATTGGATGGCATATGTGTGCGCTCAGGTTGGTCCCTGAGCAGACAAGTTATACAGCTTGGCAAGGATCATGTGGGGACCACACTCATGGCCCAGTCTCCTGGTGCTACTGTCAGAACCTCACTCCAGTCACATGAAGAATAGTTATTTTATCGGTAATTAAAATTAAAACTACCAAGTAATTCAGCATTCCCATATCAAAAGAAAAGTCAGTAGACATTCAAAGAATGAGACGTATTGTTGTTGTTGTTAAGTGCCCTGGAGACTGTTCCTACTCAAAGCTATCCTGTATAGGGTTTCTAAGGAGAGACTGGTGGGTTTGAACTGCCTATCTTGCAGTTCAAAATGACCTTGCGGTCCAGTGCATTATCCAGCAGGGCCACACCAGGACTCCTCAGAAGTGTTAGATAAATAATGTATAACAAACTGTACTCCCAGAGCAATGTTTTTTATTTTAGTCTCTAATCTGTAAACAAAACAAAAAGAAGTCTGGGAAAATGAACTTAAGTATAGAAGAAGACGAACAAAAGGTATGAAAATCAGGGTTAGAGAAAACGACGAGTAGTCTTCCATTTATTTTAAGTAATATATGTGACACAAAACAACATTTTCCTCTATCCTGCATATTCCTATTTCATTTGCAAATCCTGCACACAGAAAAAAATCTGAAGTTACAAGAGGCAGGATCAAGAAAGTAGAGGCCATAGATTCATAGCACAGCCAGTTGTCCCAGAGGCAATAGGGAGAGAGCTGAGAGAGTTTAGCAGCTTTGTGAGGTGGAGCTCCCTGAATCTTTGGTGAGATTAGATGCTAGGGGCATTGTATTGCATTTAACCAGAGTAGTTGTGTTTGTCCTCTCTGTAATCCCAAGGACTGAGAGGGAGAATAAGGACAAGGTCAATTTCAAGGAGGGTAAGAAAAATGCCTATATATTTTAGGGGCTGCCTTCAAGTGCTCTAAAGAAAAAAGGAAAGTGCTATCCCTAGAGCCCAGGCATTACAGAACTAAGATTTTGTTTTCCTTATTCTGACAATGTTTATTGTGGAGGGACATCACAATCAGACATATAAGTATGGAGAGGGCAAACAAAGGTGAACATGACCATTGCTAATTTATAAAATATAAAAACAACAGTGACTATGGCCAACACACCGGTATTTTGTCATTGGAGCAATCAAGATGGTATTTTAAAAGGTGACTTTTGTGTGAGAGGGTAAATAATATACACCATGATGAAATAATTTTTAGAGAGAGTGTATGTATCAGAGGCCCATGGGTGGTACAAATGCTTAAGTGCTCAACTACTATTCAAATAACCTAAAAGTTAGAGGTTCTATCCACCCAGAGGCACATCTGAGGTAAGACCTGACTATCTACTTCTAAAAACCAGCCATTGAAAACGCTATGGAGCACATTTATACTTTGACGCACATGGGGTCATCATGAATGAGAATCAAATCAATAGTAACTTTTGTTTTGTTTTGTTTTTAATGTAAACAGGAAGAGTCAAGACTCAGCTCTTTGGCTGGTGGATTGAAGCACTTGCCTCATCAGCTTGGTGAAACAGGTAAAAGGAACATACCAGCTGAATGCACAAGACTGAAGCACAATTACCTCATCCTGGCTCTTCTAGACCCAGACAGTTCTAAAAAAAATTGCATATATCAAAAGGAAAGATGTGGGATGAGATCCTGGGAGAGAAATGCAAGCTTCTTTATGTTTAGTTCCAAGAATTTCAACCTGCTCTTTTCTTGGCAAGTGTGCTAAAGGCAAACTTCTGTTTGAAGGCAGTGATAAGAAGGCAATCAGAACTGGAGAAGTGCTAGAGATTTCCCCACTACTTCTGGTGGAAATCAGATGGGCTAATTAAACAAAAAATAGTGGAATAAAAAATAAGAGGATGAGGGAAAAAAACACAAAGCTATTTTCAGTTAGCTATCTTGATTTTCGAGTGTTAGATATTAAAATAAAATTGTAAACTATCAGGGGATTGCAAGATTGCAAGGCCAGAGAGACAAGTGCAGATGGTAGCAGATTATGATGTCCAATAGATGGGTCATTTGAGTTTCAAAAAGCAATCTGTAACTAAAGTGGAACTCTGAAGTATGAAACTTCTAACACATACCAAAACTTTGATCAGACAACACAATAAAAATGAAGTTGTTCATTTTCTATAAAGTACTTTATAGTAGTTTTGCCCAAAAAAAAACAACAAAAAAAAAAGGATGAAGAGGGTTGCAAGGACTAAGAAAATCTGAATTTGCCTTACTCACAGAATACAGGAGAATATTGAAAGTACCATGGGCTACCAAAAGAACAAACAGATCTGTGTTGGAAGAAGTTCAGCCAGAGTGCTCCTTGGAGGCCAAGATGGCCAAACTTCATCTCTCATATTTCAGACATACTGTTAGTAGGGACATTATGTTTGGTAGGCTGGAGGGTCCCAGACGGAGAGGAAGACCCCAAGAGAGATGGATTGGCAAAGTGGCAGCATCAATGGGCTCAAGCGTGGTAGTAATTGTGAGATTGGCCCAGGATCAGGTAGTGTTTTGTTCTGTTGTGCAAAGGGTTGCTATGAGTCAGTACCGACTCAATGGCACCTAAAAACAACAACTCAGAATACAAATATGGTGTTTGTCTCCCATACTTTACATAGTGCAGTGGAAACCAAGCCAACTTAACAAACATCATTTTCAAACAAATGATAGAAACTGGATTTTATTTCAATATGTAAATGAATAAGGAAGATAAAGAAGTCCTGGTGTGGTGTTATAAGATAAGCACTAGACTTCTAACAACAAAGTTGGCAGTTCAAACCCACCAACTGCTTCTTGGAAACCCTATACAGGGTTGCTATGAGTCGAAACCAGCTCAATTGTACTTAAATTACCACACACACACACATACATACTTACATACATATATATGAATAAATATTCAATATAACTTCCCTCAATTTTAAGCAAATACTCATTTTTGCTACATTGTTGTTGTTGTTAAGTGCCGTCGAGTCAGTTCTGACCCATAGCGACTCTGCACAGGGTTTCCGAGGGTGTAAATCTTTACGGGAGTAGAAAGCCTCATCTTTCTCCCGCGGAACGGCTGGTAGTTTCGAACCACTGACATTAAGGTTCGCAGCCCGATTCGTAACCACTACGCTACATAGGAAACAAAAATCCTTACAACTGGATTGATAAGCATGGTCAATGAAGAAGAGATTAAAGTTGTCGAAGATTTCATTTTACATGGATCCTGAAGGATCCTGCTCCTGATCAACAAAATGGGCATTGCAACTGCCCCCAAAAGGGTGCCAAATAAAGTTCTGCTTAAGCTTAGGTCTCCTGAAAGCTTAAGTCTTTGTTACACCAAGAAGCCCTCCCCCCAGTAGTTTCCGGTTGGAATCCACTGGACTAAGGCACTTAACAACAACAACAACTCTACCGGGACCACACCACCTTAAATACACCAGTCTGTAAGGGATGGGAGGGCTGTCTCTCTTGACTCTGAGTTCCCCCTCTCAATTTTATTCTCAATAAACCTGCCTGCTGATGAAGCCATGTTCTCTCCTCCTCCCTCCCTCCCTTCCTTCCTTCCTATCTACAATCAACACTCATGGAAGCAACAGTCAAGAAATCAAATGACATATTGCATTGGGCAAATCTGCTGCAAAATACTTCTTTAAAGTGTTAAAGAGCAAAGATGTCACTTTGAAGACTAAGATTTGCCTAACTTAAGCCATGGTATTTTAATCACCTCAGATTCGTGGGAAACCTAGACAACAAATAAGGAAAAGCAGAAAATAAAAGATACCTTTGAATTATGGTGTTGGCAAAGACTGCTGAACATAATGTGGACTGCCAGAACAACAAACAAATTTTTCTTTGTAGAAATACAGCCAAAATCTTTCTTAGACACAATAATGGCAAGATTACATCTCACATAACTTAAGACATTTTGTCAGTAGGAACCAGTCCCTGAAGAAGGATATCATGCTTGGAAAAGTAGAGGGTCAGTAAAAAAAAGAGGAAGACCTTTGAGATAGCTTGGCATAGTGACTGGGCTGTGTTTCGTTCTGTTACACTTAAGTTCTGTTACTCATAGTGCAGTACTGGGCAGTGTTTCTTTCTGTTACACACAGGTTCACTATGAGTTGGAACCAACTCGATGGCACCTAACAACAACAACAACAAATAAAGAAATAATTAAGTACTTGTTGAAAATTGTCACATGTGTACAGCACTCTGGTGCTGAAAATTATAGAATATATGATAGATTTTTATTACAATATATTTTGCATATTCAAGTTCTTAAAAAGTTAACATTGTAGGTAGAAAAGCAATCAGTGCATATGAAACAAACAATGGACCATGGTTAAAATGATTTAGTTCTTTCTTAAGCACTGGTGTCATTGTAGGTATTCAAGAAGAGACTGAATCATCAGATTGTATGCCAGAGATGTTTCAGGAAGGATTCCCGAATTAGAATGGCCAAGTGAACTATGTAAAATCTATGATACATTATTATTCAACCAGAGAGTCTATAATCAGTGCTGAGGTCTATGTAGTAGATACAATGAGTTCAGAAAAGAGAAAGCATAGACGAACAGAGATCTAAAGCATGAGTATGAGTCTGACAAGAAGATAAGCGGAAGGACATTCTAGAGAGAGGGAATTCGAGTCATGCTGTATTGGAAACAAGGGCAATGCAATCCACCTTGAACTCTAGGTGTCTTGAAAATTGTATTACATACTGCATATCATCTATTTCATGAATTATATGCAACAAGACCACAAACATCAGATAGCTTCTTCTGCCATCCAGCCATAGAAAGAGGTATACCATACCCAGAGCACAAATGCTTTGTATCATGGGAGGAAGGAAATTCAAATCAAAGCAGATGAGAGACAGTGAGACTGAGACTGAGACATACTCTCTTGCCTTCAAACTAATTTTATTTCAAATTGGTGGCAGCCCAAATATATAAAACAATTAATTTAAAAGCAGAGTTATATTAAAAACAAACAAACAGTAACAACAAATTAACAAATAAGGATAAATACAGGGAAAATTTTAAAAGTAATCGAAACTGTTTTTCCAGGAGCTGCCTATAATCAAGCCAGAGTCAGTTAAAAGGAATGACTGTCTGTATGGTTAAGAAACTTAGCTGAACAGCTAGCTGAACTTGCATCACTGTTTCTGGAACAAAGGCTATTCAAGAAGTAAGAGGAGTAGAGACCAAGTCTCAGTTCAGGAATGTTAATCCAGTTTAGTAAATTTAGTATTCCCATTTAGATGAAATTTTTACATGCAAATAAGAAATAAAATACCTGGTGGCAATTATTCCCATTGTTAAGGTTTCACCCTTTGTTTAAGAAGTGTAAAAATAATATAAAAAGCTCTGATTATTATCTGTGTGTTTTTTGTGTATGTACATAATTTGTGTGTGTGTGTGTGTGTGGTCATGTAGGTATCTCAGCGACACAGACATTTTCTCTTTTTGCGAATTGCGGCTATCTTGTAGCTTTGTAGGACCAGTCAATGTTACAAAAAGGAGATTAGCAAGGGACAGAAGTGAGGAGACAAATGTTCCACCTTTTCCTTTCTGCTGGGAATGCAAATGCTGTCTCCCCAGTGCCAAAGTGGTGTACCTGGCATTTCTCCATTGTGAAAGGAAGGCTATGACCTGCCTTCAGTCAGAAGAAAACACATGTTCAAAATCCAGTTGCATCAGGTACATCCTTTATCTTTTTATGTTTGGATCCTTAAAAGTTTAGTGCATTATCATGTGTGTATACAGCTTGGAAACAAGTCTTAAGGCACTTCAGACCACAACTATCAACTCTTGCTTAAAAACAGAAAACAAACTACCCTTGTTTAAGCCCAGGCACAAAGTCTGAGTGCAGATGAGGCAATACCCCTTTTCAGGTTTGCTCTGCAGGAGTATGAATCTGAAGAACTCTAACTCCAACTGTCATGGACTCGATTCTGACCTTAGGTGTCAGAGTAAAACTGTGTTCCATAATGTTTTCTCTGATTTTCCTAAATTTTATTTATTTCATTGTGGTTTAGAAAAAAAGATATTACAATTCAACTGTTCCTACATGCACTGTTCAGTAACATTGACTATATACTTATGTTGTGCAACCTTCTCACACTCCTTTTCTGAGTTGTTACTCCTTCATTAACACAAACTCACTAAGGTTCCTATCTAATCTTTCTGGTTGATGTTGTCAATTTGATCCAACCTGGTGGTGGTGGGCCATGGAGTCGGTTCCAACTTACAGCCACCCTGTATAGGATTTCTGAGGTTACAAATCTTTATGGGAGCAGAATGCCTTTCTCCCACAGAACAGCTGGTAGTTTTGAACTGCTGACCTTGAGGTTAGCAGCCCAATTCGTAACCACTACGCTACCAGAGCTTCTTTGATTCAATATAGATAGTGCGTAAAAGTGTATAATATTCAAGGTAGACCTTATAATAGCTAAACTATTGTTTGGTTTTAAGAAGACTTTAGGGCATATTTTGGGGTTAAGCTTTGAAGATAATCTGAGGGCAGTAGTTTCGGGAGATAATCTACTCTCCATGATTCTAGAAAGTCGAGAGTCTCTGAGAATTTATAATGCTGTTCAACATTTCCCAGGATAATTCTGTGGAATCTTGGATCAAAATGCTCACTAATGGTAGCTGGGCACCATCTAGTTCTACTGATCATATGGCAAAGGAGACAATTAACCACAATTTTCATATCCTCCTCTTTTTCCTGACTTTCCTTCTTTCTCTATTGCTCCACGTAAAAGAGACAAATTGTTGTGCCTAGGATAGCCAATTGCAAGCTTATAAGGAGGACCCCAGGCACTATATAATGCAATAGGAAGAACAGAAGCATTAAACACATTGTTAAGCCAATTACTGGAATATTGTATAAAACCATAATTCTTAATTTCCAAGTCAAGGATCCAAATCCTTTAAGTGTTTGGTTGTATATAAGAAGCCTAAGTAGTTACCATTTTTGGTCATTGTAAATATATCTATCACACAACTTTGCCAATTCAACTTTTTATAGGTGTACAACTTTAAGTAAAAGTACAATCCTACTCGTAATGTGATTCTTCAATCTTTAATAACCACTTTGGGTCTCTATACATTTGCCTTTTGTTATATTTTTATATGAGGCAGGTCATGCAATATTTATCATTTTGTAATTATTTCTTTTGCTTGGCATAATGCTTCCAACCTCCATCCATAATGTAGCATGTATCAAAACTTTGCTTTTCCTACTGAGTAGTATTCCATTGTACATATACCCTACACTTTGTTTATCTATTCATCTGTTGATGGCAATTTATGTTATTTCTATGTTTTGGCTATTGAGAATAATGGTGTAATGAACATTGGTGCACAAGTCTCTTTTTTTGAGTTTGTTTTCAAGTTCTTTGGGTGTAAAACTAGGAGTAGAATTCCTATGTAATATGGCAGCTCTCATTTTAGATTTTGGGCAATAGTCACACAATTTTCTGCAATGGCTGTATTATTTTTCATTTCCACTAGCAATGAATAAGGGTTCCAATTCCCTTACATCCTCACCAACATTTGGTCTTTTCTTTCTTTCTTTTAATATTAAACATCTTAGTTGGAATAAAATGGTATCTCATTATGGTTTCAATTTGCGTGTTTCTGATGATTAATAGCACTGAGCATCTTTATCTGCACTTGGTGGTCATTTGCTTCTAACGGTTTTTAATGACTGTTTTTTCTAAAGTATATCACCAGGTCTTTCTTCTAAGGTGCCTTGGGGTGGGCTCCAACCTCCACACTTTTGGTTAGTCACCCAAAAGTTTAACCATTTATACAACTTAGGGCTTCCAAGGCCTGTTAGAGCCATTGGAAACCAACAACAGTGTCAACACACTTTTAAGGAGGCCCAGATATATTGTAAATATCAATGATCTCACAACTTTTGCTAAGCAAAATAAACACAATCCTTATCCAAGACACATTAGTTCTATTACTTTTCTCTGCATTCCAGCTTCACAAAGCCAGCTCAGTGAAGTAGCAAAAGCCTGTATGTCCTAGAAATGCCTTCTGAGTCACTTTTCTCCTGCTCAGCTCAAGTCAGAAGCATCTTGAAATTTGTACTTGAATACAATTCAAAAATAGGGTAACAAAAATGGTGTACTTTGTTGGAAATTAAAAAAAATAATAATAATAAGACCATACCAGAAAAATATAAACGTATGAACCTCAGTAGTAGTTTTCTGGAACCTGACAAAATCTACCTGTCCACTATTTATACACAAGAGTCTCACCAAATATATACTTTTCTGTATATGGGTCATAACAATCATATAAAATTTCCTCCAGGGTTGGTTTTAAAACATATAACATTCAAACACTTGCCCATTTCTCTCCATTCTCCCCTTCCCACCATACCAAAGGTATATACAATACTCACTATAGTCAAATGCATTGACCCAAAAGAGGATTTAATGAATTTCTCAAGAAAGAACAAATGCATGCATTTATACAGAAGGATATCTTTTCCTTCTCCTCCTCCCTAATCCCATATGAGCACTTTCCCAGTGAGGGACGAATGCCAGAAAAAATAAAGTAAACGCCTCTGGGAGCCATCTAAGGTAACACGAAGGGATCCTAAATTTCAACAAAGCAAAACTATTCTCCTTTCCTCCTTCCCCTAAAAAATAAAATTATAATAAATAGACATTTCAAAGCACTGAATTCCTTATTTGCATTTTAGTTTCAAAGTTCATGAGTGCTAAGCAAGCTTAGTGTAACCAATTGCCGTTGAGTTGTTTCATGTCAGGTGACTTCATTATGTGTCAAAGTAGTACAGTACTCAAGCTTAAGGTTGTTGTGGTGGTGGTGAAGTGCCTGTAGAGCCCATTCCAACCCACAGCAACCCTGGACAGGGCTTTAGAGGAGAGGCTGGTAGGTTTGAACCACTATCCTTTTGGTTATCAGTCAGTGCCTAGCCTATAATGCCACACCAGGCCTCCTAGTTTAGGGTTGTTGTTGTTGTTGTTAAGTGCCTTCGAGTCGGTTCCGACCCATAGCGACCCTGTACAGGGTTTCCGAGGGTGTAAATCCTTACGGGAGTAGAAAGCCTCATCTTTCTCCCGCGGAGTGGCTGGTAGTTTCGAACCGCTGACCTTAAGGTTCGCAGGCCGATTCGTAACCACTATGCTACCAGTTTAGGGTAGCTAGAATTAATTCTCGCTAAGGAGCTCTGGTAGCGTAGTGGTTACAAATCGGGCTGTGAACCACAAGGTTAGCAGGTCGAAACTACCAGCTGTTCCGCGGGAGAAAGATGAGGCTTTCTGCTCCTGTTAAGATTTACAGCCTCGGAAACCTTGTACAGGGTCACTATGAGTCGGAACCGACTCCACGACACATAACAACAAGGAAACTAAAATAAGCACAAATATCCACTAAATATCCTTAACTTGTTTCATCTCCATAAAAATCCTAATAATAAAACTCATAATCTGTGAGGACTATCTTTACCTTTGATTAAATCCAGCTTTTAATTCTGGGCCGAAATAAAAATAACGTTTGATTCCCAAATCAACTGGCACAAACACATTATTTTAGTAACCATTTACTATGCGCCTACACTAGTAATCAAATATCCCATTGGAGATATTGGTAGAATATGAGTTTTCTGCTCAAAGAGCTTAGTCCTATTATAGGAGACAAAATTTAAGTATACAAAACAGTGAAAAGTTATGTAGTAATTACAAGTGAAGTCATTTATTGCAGTAACTGTAGACATTCGTTTTGGAATGGGATTTGTTAAGAGAAATCTTCATGAAGGAGGCACAGTTTAATTTAAAATTGCTTTTGCAATAAAAATAATTTGTTTATTGCAATCAACATGCATACCATAATAGTTTCAAGTTTTGTAAACTCTATTTCCAAGCAAATGATTGTCTTTAAAAGTGCCAAGATATTTAATGTTATCAACAATAATCTGTGGTTTAAAAATAAATACCTTAGATTAATTATTAATATTACATATATTAGATCTAGAAGGAACAAAATCAGGTAGCCAGTATTTAGGGACACACAAAAGTTTATGTGCTATTAATAGCTGTATTTATATATCTAAACATCAAGATTCTCAAGATTGGGCAAAAAATATATATTTGCAAAATACTATATAAAATGTGCTACAATACCTACAACTAAAGTTAGCATTATAGACATGCCTAGGAAACACTATGGACCAGGCCTACTCTGTCATAGAGCTTGATTATGAGTAAGAATCAACTCCACAGTACACAATGGAACAGGGCAGTTCAGTGCGATGGGATAAACTTCTGACCCTGATGCTAACTCATTGTTTATTAAAAAGGGGCATGATTTGTTCATGAATCCAAAAGCATTGGATTCTACTTCAAAGCATGACACAGTTGAACTTAATGAAGCAGAATAGCCATTGACTTAAGGAAATAGTGGTTTTAACAGGCAGCCAACTCTGCCACAATTTCCCAAAGTGCATCTCTGTCCATGCAACTCAATGAGAGAGGCCATCTCTCAGAAGCAAGGTGAAAACAGTCTTTACCTTTTTGCTTGTCAGGCAGGATTCTAATTAGAAATGGCAGAGGTAAACATGGTTTTGTTTGTGATTTCGAAGCTGTGATGTTCACCAATCAGTTCAAGTATTTTGTGTGTGCACCAGGGGTAATGTACAGTGGTCTGAATTTATAAAAGAAGATCTTCATTTCATTCAAGAACACAGTTACAGGAAAACGATCATTGTTGTTGTTAAGTGCTATTGATTCGGTTCTGACCCATAGCGACCCTGTATAGGGTTTCTAAGAAGCAACTGGTGAGCTTGAACCACCGACTGTGCAGTTCAAACAATTTTGCAGTCTGGGGCATTAACCCACAGCGCCACACCAGGACTCTGACGGTAGTATCTGTATTTCTCAGTGCATTAAGAATAAATTACTCTTGAGCTTCAAACAAGATGGCGGATTGGGTAGACGTGTAGCAGAGAGCTCCGCCAACAACAACACAGAATACCCAACCAAGCAGGCTCAGGGGATGGTCCCAGAACTCTGACCCACATATAAAGGAATA